>NC_050179.1:33969901-34331151 GCF_008315115.2 Sander lucioperca | reverse complement strand
ATGCCCTCACACTATTTAAAACTTAACTTTAAGGTTATTTGTTATATAACCATTATACAAAGTGGCCTGTCCCTCTGCTACACAAATCTGGTTTTACTTTCTATAAATTTTGCTTTTTTTGGTAAAATGTTTGATAATTGTCACCCTTTTCGCCTCAAACGTACACTTATTTAATTGAGAACACGTGTAATAAACCCAAGTTTATGGGACATACATCTCTTTGGCGGAGCTGCTAACAAATCAGAGACATCTGAAACATGATTACTTTAGAGTTGTCACAAGAAAAAAAGCCACCGGTTAAATTGTAAGGTTTTTTTTATTGTTTTTAAATGTTTCACACTGTATGTCCTTAGGCTGACCTCCTAATCCAAAAAAAGACAAATGTAGGTTTAATATTACTATATTTTTTCATTCACAAAATATTATGTACGTATACATTTAGTCCAAACTAATAACAAAGGGACAGGGAAGATAAACAAATTGTACAAAAAGAAAATTGATGCAATAAATGACTCAATATTGTTTATTATGGATACAAAAGTGTTAAATAAAAAATCTGAAAACTATACACAGGGCAGTGAAGTCAGCGTCCAAATCACAAAATCTACATCAATTTCGCAGCGAGGCTTTATGGACGGCAATGTCGTTCTGATGGTACTTCACTAAAGGCTAAAATGTCTTAAAGCTTTAGTGCTTAACTTTCTTTACATTCAAGCCGTTGCCAAATGAGTTGCTACAGCTCCACACAACTCTCTCTGTATTTCTCAGTATGACTGTGTTCAGAAGATTGTGGCGTCCGGTGACTTTCCCACGCAGAAACTCGAGTGAAGATAATGACCTCTTCTGAAGAGTCCATGTTTTTTTAGTCATCCGTGTCCTCCTTGGCTACTAGCAGCTGCGTGGAGGAGGGGTGGGGGTGGTGCGCAATCACGGAAGGCTTGTTGTCATTACTTAGAATTCCTCATGGGGGCGACAGAAACTACGCACTATAGGTTTAAACGTGGCTGCCTACACAGTCAACTGTTAACAAGTTTGTTTCTTAAAGTTTGCACCGCTGCAGTTAGATTTCTTTACACAATCGTTCACAAATAAAAACGTTGATGTACGTCCATGTGAGTAAATGTATCGGCATTAAATCCAAACCTCCCAGTCCAGCCTTCAGTTTCCAGCAGTAGTGGGTTTGTGGAAGAAGCTGTGGATTTGCTGAGCAGCAGCCTGACCCACGATGGGCTCCAGCTCATCGAGGGGGGCGTTGCACAGCTGCTGGATGCTGGAGAATTGCTGCAGCAGGGCCAGAGCTTTGACCCTGCCGACCCCGGGGACATGCTGCACCACAGCCAGGACCAGCGGGTCCAACAGCCGAGACGAACTCCTCCTTCTGAAGGGGTTCTCTCTGTCCTCCCCGTGAACCTGGAGACCATCAGACAACAGAGTGAACCAGAGCTGCACGATAGGAGGAAAATACCTAATTGCGATTATTTTTGAGTGAAATTGCGATTGAGATATGATTCATGATATTGCAGGGAATGATGATTTTGTATCATTATTTCCATTTTCATTGAAAAATATTACAACTTAAAAACATTTAAATGATTATAGAGTGATCTTTGTGAGGATCTGTACCATCATCTCTAAATACAATTATGAACCTGCAAATGAGCACTTTAATAAGCCTAAAAAAAAAAAAAGATGAATCAACACATTTATCAGTATCAACAAATCACACTGGTATTTACTGCTGGTTTGTTGTCTTGTCTTCACTACTCACAATTTGGGCGATGAGCTGCGAGGCTTCAGTCTGCCCGCTGACCGGCAGCAGAGTCAGGCCGAGGTCAAACACCACAAACTTCTGCACAGCAGAGAAGTACTGCTCGCTGAGTCGGGTGTTCTCCACCAACACCAGCTCCTGGAAACTGCTGCTGGTCTTTAAAACAGGAGGGACACAGTTCACATCAAGCATGTATACATACATAGCCATATTCTACTGCTCTTCATACTATTCATCCTGCACATACACTTATTCTCACTACTCTTATAATGTTACTGTTTCTGCACTACAATGGTACTGTTACCACACTGCACATAGCTGTATATATGGTTCATACTCCATCCATCCATCTTCGTCCGCTTATCCGGTAACGGGTCGCGGGGGTAGCAGCTCCAGCAGGGGACCCCAAACTTCCCTTTCCCGAGCCACATTAACCAGCTCCGACTGGGGGATCCCGAGGCGTTCCCAGGCCAGGTTGGAGATATAATCCCTCCCAGCTGGACGTGCCTGGAACACCTCCCTAGGGAGGCGCCCAGGGGCCATCCTTACCAGATTGGTTCATACTGAATATCCATATTTATTCTGTTTTTCTTATAATACATTCTGTTAATACACTGCATATATCTATATTACTCTTACTACTATTATAATGTTACTGCTGCTACATTGCACATGTCTGTACATGTTGTTCATACATTGTTCATATTACATAGCTATATTTAGACTGCTCTTATAAGGTAACTGCTAATACACTGCACATATTTATATTTAATTTATATAACTCTAAACCAGGGATCTTCAACAGGGGGTCTGTGACCTAGGGGGTCCTCAGAGTCAATGCAGGGGGGCCTCCAAATTAGGGTTATGTTTTTAAAGGTTTTTTTTTTCAAAAATTAGAAATTAGAAAATTCATCCAACATATTATAAGCAAACTGGCCTATATGTAAGGTAGTCACTAAGGCCATCCACATATGCAGTTATTCCTAAGGATTCACAGTCCCACATGTATGTTTAACATTAAAACAAGAACTATACTAAACTGACTATTTTAATAGCTTAGTATTCTATGCAAAAAATGTATGTATGTAAAGGCTTTAGTCCGCCCTACAAGTTATTGTAGGCCCAGTTTAATATGCAACATTTTATACAATATATGTAGTAGGGGGTCCCCTGCTCCGTCTCTCTTTCAGTTAAGGGGTCCTTGGCTTAAAAAACGTTGAAGACCCCTGCTCTAAACCACCTTCTGTAAACCAACTGTATACTACTGTCTACACTGCACTATATTTCTTGTCCTGTCTATGCACCACCTGTCTATACTTTGTATATCGCATTGCACTTTTCTGCTCTTTTTGCACTTCTGGTTGGATGTAAACTGCATTTCGTTGTCTTTGTACTTGTACTCTGCACAATGACAATACAGTTGAATCTAATCTAACCTAAACAACACAGGGAGGCTTGAAGCAAAAGTGCCATGTCTGTTGTCTCGTTGATTAAACTTACATTTCTGTAGCGAACCAGTTTCCTCTTGTAGCCGTTTCCTGCTATGATGTCGCACTCGGACACGTACAGGATGCAGCTCTTGTTGGGCAGGTGGAAATCTGCCACACCGAGCTCATTCTCAAAGAGGATTTTCACACCACCACCTAGAGCAGACGGAGAGCTCGTTCATGAGTGCATTTTCTTCACATTGAGACTGTAAAATTCCTAATCTTTGAGCAACGAGGAAGACAAAAACACTTGAAGTTCACATTTTTAGGCAAATATAAATGGATGACATGTCAGCCGAATTGAAAAGTGGAAGTATTTGACACAGAAAAGGTGTACAGTCATATTCTACACGGCTTGTTAGTTGGCAAACAAACTTACACTAAGATATTTTTGAACGGCGTTTGGCGCAAATTTGTTGTTGTATCCATTTAAAAAAAGAATAACGGCAAAGACGTTAGTTTACGTAGCTGACATGCTGATAAGTTATCATTTTGGGCAATTTTAATAAAACAATTCATTACCTTTTAAGCTTTGAATAAGGGAAGAGTTTCTCCATTTCTCGCTGGCAATAACATGTCCGTAAGGAGGAACCGCATTCAGCAGAACAGGCGCTTTATGCTCCATAACATAGCAATTTCACCGACTTATTGTGGTTCAATATAAACTTGAACTCTCTCGGGATAGAGAGATAATCATACCAGTGCAGACCATGGATGCATAACAATGATGCAGACTAACTGAAAACACTAAAGTTAGTTTTTTTTGTTCGGTTTTGTTGCCTCCAAACGTCTATGGTCCAAATCTTTTCTTCGTCTGCATATCGTCGGTGTGTGTGAGGAGCAGATGCCTCTTTGTCGCCCCCCTGCAGGACAAGAGGGAACGCACAGGACGTAGTCTCACTTTGCCAGACAACAACCTCATAATCCTTGTATTTACTTGTGCACACTTACATAATACGTGTTTTAAAAGTAGGAATTAAGACGATTTAGCTAAATAGTTTATTTAGTAAACATGGTCATGTATTTACATTGACTGAGGATCATGTAATCAATACAAAACGTTAACCTACTTTTAAAAAGAGGTATATTAAAGTCCTCATGTTATGCTTTTTGGCTTTCTCCCTTTCCTTTATTGTGTTATATATCTTTTTTTGGTGCATGTTATAGGTTTACAAAGAGAAAAAGCCCAAAGTCCACCCCTCCATCTCCAACAGAAAACACTGTTCACAAACTGCTCCAAACAGCTCTATTGTAGTCCAGCCTTTACTTCAGAGACAAACGTGGTCACTTTGGAACACACGTTATAATGCTCACCTAGCTGCTAGCATGGCACGCCCTCATACTCTGCTTCTGACTGGCTAGTAGTCCTTACCTAGGTACTGTCAGGGCACGCCCTCATACTCTGCTTCTGACTGGCTAGTAGTCCTTACCTAGGTACTGAGCATGTGCGACTCCCAACAAAGATGGAACAGAAGTGAGAGGTCTCACTCTGTAGCTAAAACAGAGAGCTCAACACACAGGGTGAAAAGAGGAGCTGCAGCAATGTGCAGTACAACAAATACATGATGTTTTTTGAAAATTAAACCATGTAAACCTATTCTGATATAATCTCTAAATACAATTATGAACCTGAAAATGAGCATAATATGAGCACTTTAAAGAAGATGTTATGACAGGTAGGTAGAATGTCATGATGTCACTGTCAAAGGAATCAGATAAAATAGTCCCGTATGACAGAGAGAATTGCAGAGATAGGTTGGTCAAAATTGTTTATTTCTGTTGTCATATTTAGCCATAGCTGTAACGTTTAAAGATATATTAAACATGGAGGTCTGTTCTGTGTTGCTTGGCTAGCTCTTCGATGAACCAAATCTAGACTTACATGTACGGGATGAAAGAATTTTTTACCTTTTAGTTTTCGGAAACAAACATTGTGATTGGGTCTGACGTTATAGGCCTGCTCTGAATTTATTTCAGTTGTAAAACAACAGTTAGGAAGAGTAACACGATGTCTCAAGATCATTTCCACACCGACCGAGAGCTGACATTACCCAATGTCAGGACTGAGGGTGACAGGGTGAAGGAGATACCTAAATTAGAGCTGGAAGAGGATAAGTTGTGTTTGATTGATAAAAATAAAAATAGGACTGCTAAGTTGGTGGTTGAGCATTGTGCGGCTCAACTTGAATGCCTAAACAAGAAGGCTCAGCAAGACAAAGATGAGCTGATGCAGAAGGGGGCCCAACTTGAACAAAATGATAAGATACTGCAGACAACGGTAAAAAAAACTAATGGCAGCAGTGCTGGATCATGAGGAAAGAGAGAACTCTCTCAGCAAGCAGAATAAGACCATTAGTGATGAACTGGCCAGGCTTGAATCTCACACAGACAAAAAGCAGGCAGAGAACGATAATTTATGGGCAGAAGTTCATGATCTGCAGAAAAAAGAGAAAATCCTAATTGAGAAGAACCAGAGCCTGAGTGCTGAGGTGGCCCTCCTTGAATCTCTGAAAGAGAAACATCAAGTAAAGATTGAACACCTGTCTGAAGAAGAGAGAGTACACAGGGATACAGATAAAGATGAGGAAATTTGCCTACAGAAGCTGACTAATGATGAATATCTGACGGAGATCAAGCAATTGAGCCTAGAACTGCATGTTTCTCAGGGAAACAAAGTCTTTCTGAAGGAGCAGAATGAGAGCGTCACCAAGAAGCGAGCTCCACTGGAGTCCGTGACAGTGAAACAAAATAGACTAAAAAATCTGAAAAAAGATGTGCAAGATCTTCAGCACCATGTAAACGACGCTGTGGGGACTCCAGCTGCTCAGGCTGAGACCAGCAGCTGGTGGCGTCGCTGTGCTGAAGGTACACTGAAAGCACGTTGGTCTGTTGGCTCAATCACTGCGAGTATAGTTATTGCCGTGGCTATTCTAACCACAGGGAATGCCAACTTCAATACAGACCGTAACTGCGACCCGTGGGACTGTGTCTACAGCCTGCTACAGCCCCCCTGCAACGGCCATCACCGGCTGCCTCGTCCTTTCTGAACAGTGAAGGTTCAGTTATGTTATGTGTGTATAAATACTGTAAGAGCCAATTAGTGCCCTTGGTATAAATAGGAACCAGTCTTCAAACCCGGAAGCACATACAGTTTTTGACCACACAAACACATGCACACACGCACACCAACACCACAACACCACACAGGCATACGTATACTGTAAGCAGTGATTTGTCTGGAAATCCAACTAAGAGCTCATAATAAATGGAACCAAAGGTTTTAACTGCAAATGTGACTTGGACTTTCATTGATCAAAAAAGGTAAAAAATGCATCAATTACTCTACCCGTGGAACAGCACCTCAGGGGCTTAAAGATGGCCGGGGCTTAGCCTCTACAAATATATTCATGTTTTTATTTGCAGACTTTTTAGAACAAGCATGGGCTAAAAGGAAGAATATGAAATACATTGTTTCGCGACATGGTGGTGCAGTGGTGATCACTGTCATCTAACAGGAGGCAGGTCTTTCTGTGTGGAGTTTGCATGTTCTCCCTGAGTCTGTGTGGGTTTTCTCCCACATTCCAAAGACAAGCAGGCTACCAATTAATAAAATAAAACCAAAAAATAAATAAATTTGGAAGTGGGATTGAATCTGTAAAATGAAAATTTAAATGTTTTAGATAGAACAGGAACACTTGAGCATTATAATAATGTAGGCTAATAAAGTAAATTACACATGTAATTTAGATTTTTTTTTGAGATTGCTGCATGCTGTAGTATTGTGTAAAATTTGACTGTGTGGTTTTCTGCAGAGACATTATAAATAATAAACAATTTAAAAGATTCAGATGGGTTTCCTCCTTTCACTTTACACCATGAAAAGTTGACTTGAGAATAAATACTTTTACTTTTCAAAGGCTACTTTAAGTACGTTCTGTAAGGCTTCAAATAAAGGAATTTTACACTCGGTGACCATTGTTTACTTAACTATAGGACCTAAATAGGGCTGCAACTAACGATTATTTTCATAGTCAATTAATCTGTCGATTATTTTCTCGATTAATCGATTAGTTGTTTGATCTATAAAAATGTCAAAACATGGTGAAAAATGTGGATCAGTATTTCCCAAAGCCTAAGACGACGTCCTCAAATGTCTTGTTTTGTCCAAAACTCAAAAGATATTCAGTTTACTGTCACAGAGGAGAGAAGAAACTAGAACATATTCATATTTAACAAGCTGGAATCAGAGAAATCTCATTTTTTTAATAAAAAAATTACTCAAATGATTAATCGATTATCAAAATAGTTGGCGATTAATTTAATAGTTGACAACTAATCGATTAATCGATTCATTGTTGCACCTCTAGACCTAAATATGTCTTCCACCACTGTATAATCTACCAGTGATATACTATTTCAAAACGTTTGTTTCATTTTGTTGACATATTATAAAAGGGAATGTCTTTTTTTTCACTTCTTAAGTCATAAAATACTGTCAATAGACAATGTTTGTTTTCACTGCCAGACTACATCAGACACTGTGACTCAATTACTGATTTTAAAAACAGACTTAAAACATATCTCTTCAAGATGGCTTATGGACTGACTGACGGACTTTTTATTTTTTTATTGTAGGCCTATTACTATAATTTTAATGTCCTTTTTTGTTTGTAAAGTGACCTTGGGTGTCATGAATGTGCTTTAAATAAAATGTATTATTATTATTATTATTATTAAAATGGAGCAGTCTGCAGGAGCAAATAGACAGGGCACACCCTCATACTCTGCTTCTGACTGGCTAGTAGTCCTTACCTAGCTACTGAGCATGTGCGACTCCCAACAAAGATGGAACAGAAGTTGAGATGTCTCACTCTGTAGCTAAAACAGAGAGCTCAACACACAGGGTGAAAAGAGGAGCTGCAGCAATGTACAGTACAACAAATATATGATGTTTTTTGAAAATTAAACCATGTAAACCTATTCTGATATAATCTCTAAATACAATTATGAACCTGAAAATGAGCATAATATGAGCACTTTAAAGAAGATTAAAAAAAAAAAAAAAAATCATTCTATGGCAATGCAAAAAATAAACACCTAAATGTGTATTTTGGATATTTTTTGTTTTAACAATACGCATACAGTAAGAAAACATATAATGGAAGCAAAATAGCCATGAAGACATGTGGGGATAGAGCCTTTGCTGCTATGGTACCCAGACTCTGAAATGCTCTGCCAACCAGCATTAGGTTTGCTGAGAATGTGGACTGTTTTAAGGGACAAGTGAAGACTCACTTGTTCAGGCTAGCTTTTGGCTAGCCTATGCCTTTTATTTATTGATAATTGTATCTGTTGTATTTGTATTTTACTCTACCGACTATTTTTACTATGTTTTTATTGTCTCGGAGAAGGAAACTGGTGTATCTCCATAGCGACCTCTACCGGTTACAGTCACAATGAAGTTCACTTCCATTTTTGTCTTTCCGATTCACCGGCTGTTCCCCGGTCAGGAGCTCGGAAACAGGTACGTTTTACGGGTTAACGTCGATGGAAATAAACAAAGAATACAAAACAATGCCTAAATGAACACATGTCAAAGCCGGCTCTATCTAAGTGCATTTCTAGGTTTAGTTTTCATTGAACTAACGTTAGTGTAACACCGGTTAGCCGACGTCAACATTAGCTAACGTTAGCCCACGTTAGGTTACGTTATGCGCGCGGGTCTTGGTCTTGGGTGCAAAATGTCTGCTGCTAACTTTTCATCTTAAATTGGCTTAACGTTGCAGCAAAATCAGATAGTTAGCTAACTTGTTGTGTTTTCTTACAGTGGCTGTTGTTGTTTAGACTTGGTTGGGAATTGACGAACCGACACACAATGCTGAAAATATCAAATTTGAAGGTAAGTGAGCATTTTACTAAGTCAACTATCAATAAGTGCTAGCTAGCTAACATTGAACATTGACATTGGCCGTCGTTAAGTAATTAGGGCGTGATGCAGTTGGGAAAAACGTTAGAAGGGCTTTGGGGGTTTCCGTTATGTCTCGTTCATGTGAGTCGATTTAAAAACTGTTTTATTAAAGAAATAACTCACCACAATCTATGGCTGCTAAAACGCTCTGTTGGGGGCCTTAAGTTGCAATTTTGTTAGACGTTAAAACGTGGTAATGAGGTACATTCACTGCCCTCTGCCCGGTTAACCCCTGTGTTATCCTCGGGTCAAATTTGACTCGTTTTCAAAGTTTTTTTATATCAGAAATATGGATTTCTTACAACCTAATTGCCCCAAAATAACATGGATGCATGTATGTACGTTGTATGTAATACATACAACATACATCCATGCATTTAGCTACTATGGAATTTGAGCGGGAACAAAACAAGCATTATATGACTGTAAATCATGCGAAGAGTGTGTATATCTGTAAAATTGGACCCAGTCCTGGTGCCTCTTCGAAAACATTTCTTTCTCTGCAGATTGAGAGCCCGTCCTGCCTCTGGGGTCGGGTTGTTCGGGGGCCCGTCGGTGACGCAGAGACCACAGACCAGTACGACAAACTGCTGACTCGGATGAACCTCTTCTACCACGACGTCACTCAGGACCTGCGCAAGCTGAAGCCCGCAACGTTAGAGGAGGGACAGGTAATGCAACGTCTGCAGTACGTGTTCTTGTGACAAATTGGGCTTAAATTGGGCTGGAGGTGCATTGGACGTAGGGCTGGGCAATATATATATTCTATCGACATCGATATATGAGGCTAGATATCGTCTTCAATTTTTGATATCGTGATATGATGTGAAGTGTTGTCTTTTCCTGGTTTTAAAGGCTCTATTACAGTAAAGTGATTTTATTTTCTGAACGTACCAGATTGTACTGTATTTCCTCTCAGGTGTATGTGGTGTACTGGTCAGTGAGGAAGTCGTGGTGTCGGGCCGTGGTGGAGTCGATCTTTATGGATTCGTTGTACTGTCATGTTCGCTGCCTCCTGGTCGACCACGGAGAACGACTCGTCATCCCCTCGGACCAGTAAGACCAGAACTGTACCAGTCCTCGACACTGGACCACTGTCATTTTACCAGATTAGTCTAAAGAGTACAAGAGGGTTTTGATTATAAGGCACTTAATTGCGTCACAGCTGATTTTCTTGAACATCATTTATCAAACAATTTCAAATATATATTATATATCTTTTGCAGACCTGAGAGATGTTTGTGTGTCTGTGCTGTTTGATTTTCAACTTTTGTGTTTTCGTCTTGGTCTGACAAGGATACGAATCGCTATGGAGCCCTTCCTCCAGCTGCCTTTCTGGGTGAGAAAGTTCCACCTGGCGGGCATCAAACCAAAAACCCTGCGAGTGTCTGTCTTTGAGAAGGCGCCAGCGCTCATGTAAGACAAACTCACTGCCTACAACTGAACTGTTGATGGATTAGTGAAGCACGCTACACACAGTGTTTAGGATATCCACAGTTCCAGTTTTTCAGATCTTGAAAAGGTATAGTAAGTGATGTTAATCCAATACACACACACACTCTCATAGAGCACCTTACCATGCATACTGAATCACAGGGTCAGTCCCTGCCCTGTCACTGCAGGTATCTATCTCTATCTCTAATACACTTTATGTCGAATTCAGCGAATATCTCCTCACGGTCACCTGGCTCTCTATTTTCTGTCTGCGCTGAAAAAAAAATCTGGCGTTAATACACAGCCCTGTGTGTGTAAATGGAAAACAAACCGAAAGAAGTGCATGAGCCACAAAACACTATTTCAGCCAATCTGCAACAGGCGGCAACAGTTGATGAATGAAGGGGGGGGTTGTATTTGTTTGGCAGTTGAGTTCAAATATCAACAATCTTTGCGCAGCATTGTGTACTGCACCTTTGACCAACTTCATCTCTGTGTTTACATATATATTTCTACTGTAAAAGTAAATTCACTTTTAACTTGATGCTTTATTCTTTTCCTCTGCAGTCCGTCCACTCAATGGGACAGCTCTGCTACGCTCTACCTGCACAAACTGCTGCAAGGTGACCAACATGGCAGATAGATGAACAACTGTGGTTTTCTTCTGTAGATTTAACTTACTGGAATCAAAATGTGTGATGTTCTAAACTGCTCAGCGGTGAAACTGATGCTAAAACATGTTTCCAATCTTGGGGAGTCATTCTGATTTGAGTTTACTTCCTTCCACCAGTGTCGACGCAGACAGAGGCCGTGTTGCTTGAATCCGAGTCGGACTCCACATCCATTGAGCTGTACCTGACCGTAAGGAACGTCAAGGTGAACTTTGACCCCTTGGTGTAAAATTTAGCAAGTCACGTTAATTTAGAAAAAGAACTTCAAACATTAAGTATAAACACAGAACTTTATACAGACATAAATATACATAAAATTCCTTAAATTGTGGCCGGGTTAGCCCAGTTGGTAGAGCAGGCGCACATATATAGAGGTTTACTCCTTGACGCAGCAGCCGCGGGTTCGATTCCGACCTGCGGACCTCTGCGGTCTTCATCTGTCCTATATAAATAAAGGCCTCAAAAATGCCCCAAAAAATCTTCCTTAAATTCGCTACTTAAAGTCTTGTCTAACGTTGTTGACAACATCCAGTTTTCATCGGCCCTTCTCTTGTTTCTTGCTTATGTTTGACAGTTATATCCTTGTGCATTTTTTAATCAGAGCTTGTTTTGTTTTTTTTACACATAGTGAAAAGAATCACCAGTATTTTGTTGATTTTTCAGATCTGTGTGAACGACGATCTGGTGGCCAAAAAGTTTGCGTACTATAGCAGAGAGTCAGCTGACAGCAACGGCCTGGACGAGGTGGACACACATCCTGTCATGTTGTCCTACAGCATCTTAACCCAGACTGTCGGCACAACGTCAAAGAAACCGACAGCACAGACCCAACTATCTCCTGGTAAACACACAGATGTGACTTACTTTTCGGGGCAGTCATGTATATCAAGACTTATAGTGTGTCTCAATTTGGATACTTTGTGAGTGCACTAACATGTAGTACACTGGGCACACTTGTGCAGTGCGTACATTTCGACATAGTAGTGGTGTCTTAAATCGCACAAGGCCGTTATGCACTGACTGGACATTACTCTTCTGTTAAATGGTAAATTGTAGCCGGGCGGAGCATTACCGCCACCTACTGTCCGCCTGGCTATAGTTTCTCAATAACTGCCAGCAGCATAGTGGTACTTATTGGAAAAAAACCCTGCATAAACAGTGTGTGTATATATATATATATATATATATAACATTGTATAGCTCGTGTTTCGCAGTTTCAATAGTAACTGCTGCAGCTCCCCCTCGCCACATTTGCAAGTTTAAAAATACATTGGTGTTCCTGTAGCTTCAGCTCCGTAGCAAAGATGGTGACCGAAACAAAATGGTGTTGTGAATCTGTTTTACATTTTGCATTCAGACTGACTCTAATCTGGTTTAACCCTCAGTGATGTCACAAAATCTGACTGCAGCCGAAGCTGTTGATTGGCTGACGGCTCCCTCTACACCTCAGGTCAGCAGCGCTGCTCACAATGTTACTGTCGGTTCTCCAGTAAACATCCACACGTCCTCACCTCTGACCTCTCTGCTGCTTTAGAGCCAACAACATCAGCTGAAGACCTTCGAGGAAGGCAGCAGGTCAACGCTCACAGACGGACATCTGTCTCCAGGCAGCCAGTCAAAGAACGGCCCAGACGCTGCTGCTGCTGCTGTTGTAGAGCGGTAAGCGCACGTTTGATTCAGTTCAGCAGTTCACTGTTGAACAGAGATAACTTATGAATCTAAGTTAACCGACCTGCTCTCATGTTCAGTGATTCGTCGGAGGATACAGACTCGTCTCTGGCTGCAGCTCTGAGCAAAAATCTCAGTTTGTTCAGGTAAGAATTAAACTCAATCACATAGAGCTGCACAATTAATCAAATTTTAATCACGATCACGATTTTGGTTTCCCACGATCAAATTCACGTGATCAAGCGATATTTAAAATGCTTCATTCAGTTCATAGAACGCTCTGTATCAAAGTTTTTTTCCCCCAAAGCTCCGTAAACCACTCTCTGATCACGTGCCTCCATGAGCCAATCAGTTGTTCCCCGCACCGCGCAGCTTAGTTTAGATGTAGACAGTCACAGAGGACAGAGTAACGTGAGGAAAATTCCACAACAGATAGTAGTCGGTCATAAGTCGTCACGAGGTTTACCAGTTTACCAGTAAACGCAACATTTAGTCCCGTCTGTGTTGTTTTTCAGACAGCAGCAGTGCTAGTTTGAGTCTTTTAGCTCATAGCTTTAGCGACAGACTGTTGTACGTCCCGCTGTTGAATCCTCTACAGTGAAATACAGTCACACTACACCGTTTAGCTGTCAGCATTTTAACCACGTTTACTACTGTAGCTAACGGTAGGCTAACGTTAGCTGCTGTGTAACGTGTTATTAGTGTTTACTAGCGTGACATGCAGCGATGGTTCTGTTGCCTCTAACGTCTGTTTTGGAGCATCAGAGCGCAACGCAGACATTTAAGTGGCACCGTAATCCGCGTTGCTATTCCGTCCGGTAGATACCGGGCACATTTTAACATGCGCCGTTAACATGAACAGAAAATTGCGTTGCCTGTATCTTTTCATGGCAAACGCGCATGTTTGGAAAGCGGTCGCACAACAGCAGAAATGGCATACTCCTTCATAGTATCCTTCAACAAAGGAGGAATGTAGCACAATATGGATGTGAAAGCAGTTATAATTAGCCTATGTGACAATAAAATTTGTTTTGGTTAAAATCAAGAAATAATCGTGATAATTAATCGTGATCAATATATTGATCAAAATAATCGTGATTATCATTTTGGCCATAATCATGCAGCCCTACAATCACATACAGTACTTCTCACAACGGCACGTTTCATGTCTTTTTAATATGACTGGTTGATACTCGCATAGTCTATATCGACGACGTTTCATTTCAGGGATTGTTCTGTAAATTCTGCCAGATGTCCCCAATTTTAGGCCGGATGTCCGTCACCTTCTGCTTTCTTTGTGTTGGCATTCTAACCTCCGGTGGATTTATGAAGACTATGGTTAACTGTAGGGCTGAAACAACGAATCGATAAAATTCAATTTATTAAAAAACTTGGCAACGAGTTTCATCATTGATTCGTTGTGTCGCGCGACACGCCACTCAGTCGCGGAGATAAAAGCAATTGAGTTGAGTGCCGTGCGGAGCGGCGCGGAGCGAAAGAAAAGAAAAAAGAGCAGAGCGGGGGTAGAGGAAATACGGAGAGAGACCGGAGAGGCCCTTAACGTTGTTCTGAAACACATGGCGGAGGCAGAGAAATCAGTACGACCTAAGTCATCCAAGGTGTGGGAGCATTTCACACTAAATAAATCAAAAACGTGTTAATTGCAAGATAAGCAAAAGCGACACGGCATGGCACGGGCGCACCACGGTGATGATTCAGCACCTAAAACGTAAACATGTTGGAGTCCTTGATGAGGAGGAAGGGAGTTCAACAGCAGGGTAAAGTCACTACAGAATCCTACTTTTGTTCCGTTTTGAAGTGAGGAACGTAACGTCCCTCTTCTGGTGCTGGTGTTTACTCGTTATCCAGCTGACTAGCATGACAAGCTAGCGTTAGCTCGTTAATAACAGTAGGAAAGCAAGACTAAAGACACGTTTTTATTCACTCGCCTTTTTTGGCCCATTAATTTTCATCATGTATATATTCTGTGCTTTGTCCCATATCAGTTATTGTTGACAAATATATTTGTGTGTGTTGTACTTTTTAATTTCATTTTAAAGTTCTTTTATAGCACTTGGTCATCTTAAGCTGTGTTTAAATGTGGTGTACAAATGAACTTAACTCGCA
Source organism: Sander lucioperca (assembly GCF_008315115.2). Taxonomy (NCBI): domain Eukaryota; kingdom Metazoa; phylum Chordata; class Actinopteri; order Perciformes; family Percidae; genus Sander; species Sander lucioperca. The sequence continues at coordinate 34,316,028 of NC_050179.1, read as the reverse complement.
CTTACTACAATGATGGTAATAATTTAATGAATAAGCTTCAAGTGAAGTGTGTGTGTGTGTGTGTGTGTGTGTGTGTGGTCTGTATCTGCTCTTTGGGTTACTTACCTTTACACAACTATTAACTAAAACAACAAGTATGTATGTAAGTATGTATTGAGTTTTTTTTTATCCGATTCATCGATTAATTGAAAAAATAATCGACAGATTAATCGATTATTAAAATAATCGTTAGTTGCAGCCCTAGTTAACTGCTCCTCAGATCTCTGCAGGGTAAATCCAGACAGCTAGCTAGACTATCTGTCCAATCAGAATTTTCTGTTGCACGACTAAAACTACTTTTGAACGTACACATGTTCCACCAAAACAAGTTCCTTCCCGAGGCTATTTTGAAGAGGCTCCGGTGCTTAGCGCCGCCCATGACGATTGTGATTGGTTTAAAGAAATGCCAATAAACCAGAGCATGTTTTTCTCCCATCCAGGAATGCTGTGTGGACTAACCAGACCCTCCTCCGCAGCGCTGTGGAGGAAGGTCTGGCAATGTGAAACTAATACTCATATCATTTCCCATAACCAACAGGTTCCTGAAGTTTCTGAATCCTTACAGCAGCTACCAGCAGGCGGCTCCATGTGTGAGTACATGCCCAACACAGGAAGTGTTTCTCAAGCTAAATGGCAGAACCTTTAAGAATTAAAGCTCTGGTACAGTTTTAAGCACATTTTTGACACCCACACAAGTTATATCCACAGGGGTCTAAACTCCTGGAGGCCTGTTGTTTGGGAATTTATCTTTCTCCTATTTTTTTTTCCCCCCTTGTCCACTCTAATGGAGTGCACACACGTGTGGTTGTTGGGTTTCTTGTAGGTTTCACCTGTACTGTTTGGTTAGTAATTCCTCAACAATAAATCTAGATTTAAAAGTTAGTTTTTTTGTTTGGTTTTTCCAGGTCAGTCAGCATGAAGTGCTAAAAGACTGCCGACCTGAAGAAACGACTGCAGCCTCCGCCACCTGCACAGGACAGGAAGTGTATGCAGACATCTTCAACATTAAATCAGTTGATTGAAATGACACGGGGAGGTTGAGAATGAAACATTCCGTGTTCCTCGATAATTCAACTTATTGTTACTGACAGCATTATAACTAGGGCTGCAAAATAAAGTTTTGTTTTTTTTTAGTTATCGCGATATCAAATTGCGCAATAAACGCATCGCGAAAGGCTGCGTCATATCGCTGAAGACACTCAGAGGGTTTTTGAGTTAATTGAAAGAGTGTCGGCAGAAAACTTTTTAATGGTGCCTTCTGTGTTCAGTTTAATGTTCAATTTGTTCAATAAAATAATGTTGGGAATTATTTCCTTTTTTTTTTATTTGTTGTATTTAAGCAGAATACTGAAAGCCACAGAAAGGCAGAACTGAATACACTGTAATATCTGTTTATTTATCGCAAGTAATATCGCTCAAATCGCAACTATTCAACAACATTATCGCATATTTTCCTCATATCCTGCAGCCCTATTTTAAACTGTCGGTAAGTGACTTGCGTTTATGGTCTGTAAAAGACATGGACGTTCAGCAGGACGAAGCCAAAAGCCTCCCCAGAGACATTTAAAGACATATCGTTATCATTCAGTGTGACTTACACTTTCCAAGGATATCATTGGAAATAAACATCCATAAATCCACTTAGAAATCATGGGGAAAAAGTCTTCAGAGTTTACTTAGAACTCGCCTGAGTCAAATCATCACATTTTTTTAAGTTTTCCTTTGTATAAAAGTAATGCAGTGATTCTTAGTCAATTTGCCAAAGGTAAACAAATGGAGCCCGAAAAAGACTAACACATAAGTCATATTTCACACTGAGATGATTAATAAACAAAGTAGGATAAGCAGCGCTTTCTGTGGGAAAAACTCCGATCCACTTTTAAGCAAGTTTGTTGCATTTAAATTACAAGAGAACCAGTGAGTATTTGGCGATGTTAGAATCACTCCACGTCCTCTAGAGAAATAAATCCAGTCCGAATTGGGCTTAAATCTTTAATTGATTAATGCTTAAGATTGCAGACCTATACTCTATGTGCCAAACTACTGCAGTGCTTAGGTAATTGTATTTTGTCACACAGATTAATCCCTTCAAACAACAGTGAGCCTGAAACACCGGACAACCAAGCATTGCTCAGTATGAGGTGAGACTGATTGATGCTTTCTTACTTCAAATGTCAATATTAGTTCATTGAGCTGATTGTTTTTAATGTTAAGTGAAGATCAGCAATTAGTAACTGCATTCTTCGGCTTGATTTTGTATTTCATTTGCTGAAAAAGTGGAGCTGAAGGTCTTTGTGAGAGCAGTCTGGTTAAATATCAGACAGATGAAGAAACAAGGTACAGTAAAATGTTCTGCACTCGCTGTTAAAGCCTTCTTTCCCAACATTAAACCCATATCTATTACAGCATGAATACATTAGTGTGACTGTCAGGTGTAAATGTGATCCTGTTAAATTAAATCTAAAAGATTAAGAGGCTGTCTGCATACCAGACACATTATCATACCAGGTGGAAAGTTCATTTTGTGTGTCCAATTTATCGTCTCCACTTTTGTTTCAGCAGTTTTAGTAGATCAGGGGAGTCGGGGCCAGCAGAGAAGACGTGGAGGAGTGAAGAGGACTGGGTCTGTTCACGGTGAGCTGCAGCTCAGAGGGAAAGGATTCACAAACAAACATGCAGAGTGATGGGTCGATGAAAAAATACGTTAACCCTTGTGTTGTCCTCACATCGACCATGCAACTTTTTGCTTTTCTGGGTCAAATTAGTCAAAAATTAAAAACGACAACGTTTTGGTCATCTTTTTCAACACTTTTTGACACGTATTCCATTTTTTTATGCCCCTTTTTCTCGTTTTCTTTTTTTGACACTTTTGTCACTTTCACGTTCTTTTCTCTATTTTTTCAAATGCTATAAAATTGAATAAAACACCCAAATTCAATGAAAGTAGTGAACTGATCATTTATTTTACTTGTGAAGAGCGCTGTAGGGAACCATCCACGTTATTTTTTTTGACAATTTGGTTAAAAGAAACACAAATTTCTGGTATAGAAACATTATGAAAATGGGTCAAATGACCCTGAGGACAACAGGAGGGTTAACATTTTTGTGTCTTTTCAGTCCTAATTAGTGCAGTGCCCGTGTGGAGCACGTGCCAGTTCGGAACCGGCCGATTGCTTGGGTCCCAGTGTTTTTGTTTTTACAACTTTATCTAACTATAGGCGCGGCTCAGCTGTGGCTCACCTAGAGATTGGCTTTTTTCGATTAGCCGTCACATCCAGGTAGCAATGTGGCCCCAGGTGTGGCGATGTGGCCCCGCCCTCGCTGCTCACAGAGATGCCTCGAATTTATAGATGATTATATCCAAGGTTTTTTAATTCTGACTGTTGTTTCCGATGCAGGCTTTTGGAGTGGTTGAACCCGAAGCCTTTGAACTTCGATCCAGACGCTGCTGAAGATGACACAGTAGGTTTTCTCATCTCATTCTTCAGAAACAAAATGTTTAGCATTGCAGGAGCTGCTGCTAAGGGTTTTGGTCTGAAGGTTGTTTGTTGTGGCGACAACCCAAGAGATCCCAAAAACTGCTCGACTGAATTCAATCTGTTATGTTGGCTGCCTGTAAATACATGTCAGTTAAGTCAGGAGATGCTGGCTTAAAAAACATGAATTAGGTACATGGCATTTGTTGTGCAAAATACCACCTCAGCTTATTTTTGCTGAAGGTTTATATGTTTGTTTTTTCTCCATAAAAGTGCATTATTTTGTTAAACTCTAAAAATGTACTTAAACTTAAACATCTTTAACTCAAGTGCAGCTGTTGCTGTGCTTCACCTGAGCTGCAGAATCTGCTGCTGATGTACCATCAGAAACTTGTGTGGTATGTGATACCAGAACATCAGTCTTTATGATGTTACCACCATATTTCCTAGGGCTGCACAATATATATATTTTTTTATTGTCATCGCAATATCAACTTGCACAATAAACACATCACGAAAGGCTGCGACATATCGCGTAAGACACTCAGGTTTTTTGTGTTAATTTAAAAAAAACTGCACTTTAAAATGTAACTGTCGTTCTCTTTTAAGTGGTGCCTTTTATGTTCAGTTTAATGTTCAGTTTGTTCAATAAAATGTTAGAAATGATTTCCTTTTTGTTTTCAATTCAACAAGCAATTTGTTGTATTTTAGAAGAATGCTAAAAGAAGCAGAACTGAGTACACTTTAATATCTGTTTAGTTATCGCAAGTAATATTGTTATCGCGACATTCAACAACGTTATCGCATATTTTCCTCATATCGTGCAGCCATAATATTTATTGTCTCATATGTCTGTCTCAGGTTGTTGCCAGTGATCCCAGGAGGAGTGGGATTCTGGTGCACTCTGTCCTCCCCGTGGAGCCCTGCACCAGCCTGGATGATGGCCCCATCACAGAGGCTCTCCGCTGGGTAAACAAGAATGTGCTCTGACTTTTCTTACCAGCCGCGACAGCAACGCGCGCGTGTGTGTGTGTGTGTGTGTGTGTGTGTGTGTGTCATAATGTGGCCCCATGAGACACCTACTCTAGTTGGAACTACTACTTTTGCGATCAAACAAAAGTACAATACATACTTGGGAAAGCAAAAGTGTCACAAATACAAACGTGTGACGAAAAAAAGGACAAGAAATAAAAAAAAAAAAAAAGAGTGACGACAGCTAGGTAGGTTGTTATTGGTTACAAGCACTCAGCCATTACAAACAACAAAATGATGCATCCCTAGCATGTATACAACCACAAAAGAGGATTTGAGTTCTTATCCAGGTGAGTAAATGTCTCTCTCTGTGGCCAACTTTTGTCACTGTGAATTGGTATCTGGACGGAAAAAATGCTATCAAAACATCTTAAGCTACACGTTTAAACTCCACCTGAGTTTGACGTAGTGACCTGTATGTCTCCAGGTGTTGCGGAGGAAGCAGTACACCACTCTGTCTCCAGCTGACTGTTACAGCTGGCCAGCTGTGGCTCGAGGATGCAACGCTGTCATCGTTGCCCAAAACGCTGATCAGCCACTCAGCTACATCGCCCCCCTGCTCTCCCACATCCTTCTCAACTCCATCTTCACCTGCCTCACCTCCACCTCAGGGGTGAGTACATCAGAAATACATGAATTGGATCAAAGTGGCTTATTTTTTTATCTCATCGGAATCTTAAACATCATTACATTAATTTTTTTTAAATACTTTTTTAACGTTTTGCAGCACACATCTTTTATACAGCACCATGATTTGATTGAGTGTTCTGTTGGTCATTTAGGTATTGTAAGACTTCTTGTTTTCAGAGGATTGTGCTCTAATTTTTTGGATCTGTACGTTCTTGTTGATGTTCAGCCCATAGCAGTGCTGCTGTGTCCAGGCTGGGAGAAAGCCCAGGCGGTGTATGACCTGCTGGAGGAGATTAAGGCTACCAAAGTCCTCCACCCTGCCATCTTGCTGCTGGGCGTCGGCAAAGACGAGGCCAAGGATGTCAGGATCCCCAAAAACTGTGAGCAAAGCAAAACCTCAGTCTGCTAGTGGTCAGCTGAGGACTCCACATATGTTAGGTTATAATAAGTGTCGCTTTGCCAGACCTTCCTCCAAAGGGCTGCGGAGGAAAGTCTGACTAGTCCACACAGCATTACGGGATTGGAGAAAAACGTGCTCTGGTTTATTGCCATTTCTTTAAACCAATCACAATTGTCACAATGGAGCAACGGTGCCTTGGGAAGGAACTTGTTTTGGGGGAACATGGGTACGTTCAAAAGTTGTTTTAGTCGGGCGTCAGAAAATTCCGACAGAAGAAAGCAGAAGGTAACGGACATCCCGGAAGTGGAACGTCGTGGATATAGACTGGGTTATAATATAAAATCCCCAAATGCTTATAAGTAATATTATCCTAAACTAAGGTAGTCATATAATTGCCAAGATTTTCTATTTTTATTTTTACCAGGCCTGCTGTTGGTGACGACTCCGTTCAGTTTTGTTCGTCTGCTGTCCTGCCACTGCTTCCTGTTCCTGCGCCTGTACCACCTTGTGCTGGACGAGGCCGACCAGCTGTTTTCTCTCGCTCCAGATCAGGTGACAGTCTGCTCATCATTCACACTCAACAGTTTCTGAGCTACAGTAGCTACTAACAGGCTGTTAATGTTTAGTTTACGAAGATGGTCTGTTTCTGATTCAGATTTACTTATTTACTCTTAGACCACACACAATTCTGTCCTGTTAGACTTTTTCCAGGATTTTTAAAACTAGGTTAATTCTCTAAACTTTCAAAGTTATTTCATGAATGGTTGCATCAACATCTTCTGCCTTTCCACCCAAAGTAAAACATTTCTACTGATTTCTTTACACATGCATGTTCTCCTGTTAGATGGCGACCATTTTGCAGCATTTCCAGAAGGTGACCACCAGCGAGGAGAAGGCTTCCTGTCCTCAGCAGCTCGTTGCTGTGGCGAAAAGATGGAACAGTCACATGGAGGGTTTGTTAGCCAATCACATGCCGTGCCCCTGCATTGTCATGACTGTCCCCGAGGAGGCTGCTCTCTATGGTAACGTTCAGCAGGTCAGTTCCAATTATCACCAATAATTACAACTTTATGTTGATCCTAAATCCTTAAATATGTTTTAATATGTTCCAACGTTTTATTATTTTTTAGCACCATTTATCATACAGATACAAAACAAATTCCACAATACGTGCCAGGTAATGTCAAGTGGTGCATATTCAACAACATTTTAAGGTGTGTAAAAGATGCAAACAGTGCAGTAAAATAACTTTATTTAGACTGATAAAAACTGATCTGATAATGTTGATCGCAAATTTATAATAATCACAATCCAAGCCAAGCCTTGAAAGTTTGAAAAGAAATGTTAAGTTAATTTCAAGGTTAACATAACTGTGAATTACTCCAAACTGTCTGAATAACTGCAGATTGTTTTATGTCTACTTGTTCTTCACCGTCTGTGGGACTACGTACGTATAAAATGTACAGAGAAGCCGCTGCCATACTTTGTAGTGTGTGGACTAATGCTCAGCTGTATGTTCTGACATCTGACCAGATTCTCAGTTTAGGGAAATGTTTGTCTTCCTACAGATCATCCTCATGACTCTAGAGAGCAGCAAGGTCTCAGTACTGTTGGGTGCACTTGATTTCAACCCCGTTGTCGGCCAGAAGACTCTGATCGTAGCCAACTCTGCTCAGGAGGTCGAAGACGTGTTCAAGGTGAAACAACTGCTTCAGTTATACCTCACATTCCTGTGGTTAAACCTTTGATTTAGGACCAATATGAGCCCAACAGATGAGTAAACCTAAATACAGTCATATCCTACTGTGAAGTACACTGTGTTAAGAATAATACAATAAGTTGTGTGAGTTTGTCTCAGCTGCAAATTGGCACCCTGACAGATTAGGAAACACATTTTATTTGTTGTAATGTGAAGGCAGAGATAGCAATTTGCCACAGCAGCCTCCACATTTCTTTTGAGAGCTGCTTGTAATGTTTGATTAATTTGTGTGGATTTCAGTGTGTGAATTTCTTTTTTTAACTCTGTAAAGTGTCCTTGAGGGTTGTAAAAGCGCTTTATAAATAATAAATGCATTAAAATGCTAGCAACAACACGGGATAAGTTTTGTTTTTAATGACAGGAGTGACAGTCTCTTATTAGCAAGTAGAAAAATCCTCTATCGTTACCACTCTCCATCCACATGCATAATCTACAGATGGAGTGCACTGATGGTGGAAAGTTAAACCGAAGGGCAGTTTTCTTTGAACTAACCAGTGTCATTTCTAAACTTCAGGCCGTGAGCAACAAATCAGCATTCTGCCTCAAGACCCACGAAGGTTTAACACACGAGTTTGACTTTGTCATTCAGCAGTGGAGGAAGGACATTGGGCCCAGCACTCATGTTATTCTGGGTAAACTGGATATATATATATATATACTGTATATAAGGAAACTGCTAACAAAGAGAACGTCATCAACAGTAAAGACATCTAGAGCCATTCTCCCTGAACATTAACAGTGCTACTGTCTTTTTGTTGTTGTCGTTGTTTGACCGTTGACCAATAGTGACCAACAACGAGTGTTTGAAGTGTCTGGGAATCAGAGATGCGACTTGTGTGGTCCATTATGGCTTCCCTACTTCCCCCAAAGTATTCGGCGAGCGGCTCTTCTGCATGGCGGAGAACTTCAGAAACCTTTCTGAACGAGTAAGAACAGATGGGATACATTTAGTAGATAGAATCATTCCTACGCAAATGCGGTCTTTGGTGTTTTTTGCCCCCAACGTCTCCTCCCAGGCAGCGAGGCAATGGTTATGTTTAGGGTTAAGGTTAAGGTTAGGGTTAGCTGCCTGGAAGGCGCCGTTGGAGGCAAAAAACACCATTGAGCCGCAAATGCATCAACATAACCACAGTTTCAGTATCCATGTTTGCAGCTACAAGGTACCCTTGAAGAAATTTGTGTTTGCATTTCCCAAATTTCTTACCCAAGGGTTCCTCTCAGGATCAAGCGGGGAGCCCTCATCCCTCCAGGTCGGTGCTGCTGATCTCTGAGAGGAACGCCGGTCATGTAGTCGGGATTCTGCGTTACCTGGGGCGAACCAACGCCCCGTTGCCCCCTGAGCTGCTGTCCTTCGCACAGGGCGTCCATGCGGCCCGGGAGAACCAGAAGACCAACAAGCCTTTCTGCAGCTACCTCAAGAGCTTTGGAGTCTGCAGGTCAGTATTTCCACTTCTTCAAATCAAGATAAACTGCTCTGTGTTTTATGTTTTGACATTTATGTTGATATTTGATGTGGTGAGCTCAATGTTTAGTCCTTAGTCTATAATCTGTAAAGGCAAAAAGAAAACTCAATATACGGAAAGACCCAGTTGAACAATGAGGCAATTCATTCATTAATGACATAAAGTCAATTCATTCAATTCAATTTTATTTATAGTGTGAAATCATAACAGGAGTTATCTCAGGACACTTTACCGATAGAGTAAGTCTAGACCTCACTCAATAATTTACAGATTTGCATTTTGTATTTTCTGACATTTTAGAAATAAAAGTAAGGAAATATTTCAGCCCAACTTTGGACACTACACAGCCTTCATGTTTTCACCCTGAACAAACTACAGCTTTTCATTACATGTTAACACTCCGTTACCCAGAGAGTATGACCGTCTCAGTGTTACAAGCTGCTGTAGACTTTTGGAATAAAGTTTGTAAAATGTTTGCATCCATGTATTATGGTTCAAATCCACTGTCCCAGGTCTGTCTCAGTTTGGGGAAAATAGCTTTCTGGTGCATTGCAGATTTAAAAGAAAAATAATAACAAAAATGAAAATGAGCCACATATTGTGATTGTGTGTGTTTTCCTCTGCAGAGACAGCAGTGTGTGTCCCGACCGTCACAGATACATTTCCCAGCTGGATCAGTCTGGGCTTCCTGCTTCAGGAGTCATAGAAGTGAGGAATTCACATTGCTCACTTTGTATTATTCCTTACAAAAGTTCCTGGCCCTTTTTTTCTGTTGCCTAATTAAAAGAATAGGCAACGATATTGTTGTTTGTTTGTTCAAAATCTATGATTGCACTTGTAGTATATGTTTACATCTGTTGTTGTTGTTCGATGCTCCCAGGTTGTGCCTATTTACATCAAGACGGCATCAGTGTTCTACGGTCGTATTGTCCAGAAGGAGGACGGAGGTTTCCAGAGCATGGCGTCTGAGATGACTTCTTACTATGCTAACAAGAAACCTGGAGTCCACGAGGTGCTGGAGGGAGGCTTATACGCTGTGCAGGAGGACGAGGTTTTCCACAGGTCTGACGTTAAATCTGAACATATATATATATATATATTTGCAGGCTTGAAAACAGCGGTGGAAGAACTATTCAGATCCTTTTACTTCAGTAAAAGTACTATTGCCACGCTACAAAAATAGTCTGTTAAAAGTGTAAGTCCTGCATTGAAAATGTAACTTAAGTAAAAGTATGTAAGTATCATCAGACAAATGTACTTTAAGTATTAAAGTAAAAGTACTTAGTGCAGAAAAATCCTCACATTTTAGAAACTGGAAAGGATCCAAACAGTTGTGTGTCTAATAGTCTAATCATTTCAGGCGGTTGAATTGTTGGGTAGTTTAATTATAATAAAACATTGTGAATTTATAAACTACATGTGTTTTGTGTGCAAAATCTTAACTTGTAAAGTAACTAGTAACTAAAGCAGTCCGATCAATGTAGTGGAGTAAAAAGTACAATATTCCTTTATGAAATGTAGTGGAGTAGAAGTAGAAAGACTCAAGTAAAGTACAAGTATCTCAACATTTGTATGCAAGTACACCTGGAAACTGGAACACAAAAGCCAATACATAGACAGCATTTTAGTTGCACAGCTTGAAACACTAAATGAGGCTGCTGGTTTGTTAGGAGGCTACCAACGAACCAGGTTAATTAATTTATCTTAATGTAAGTTTTTTTTACTGGGTTATAAACTAAAAACTCGTTTCACTTTCACAATTGTTGTGCTCCATGCGGCAGGGTGAAGATCCTGTCCGTCCCAGACAGAGGTGGCCGGCTGTTTTTCAGCGTCTTTGCTCGGTTTATTGATGTGGGAAAGGAGGAGGAGGTCAAATCCCATCAGATCCTCCAGCTCCCGGAGCAGTTCCACTCTCTGCCCGGCCAGGCCGTGGAGATCATCGTCTGCCGGGTCAAACCAGTTGACGCCGAGACCGACTGGCACCCCAAGGTTTTTATTCTCAGCGCCTCACTTTGCTCAAATATACAAACATGTCCCCAATATTCCTGTGCTCTATTAATTTACCAGAGTGAGGACATCAGGTGTCTTGAGTTTAAACTGTTTGAACTTAAAGACATCCTGTGTCAAATCTGCAGGTATTAGTGCTCAGATTTATGGCTTCCCCTGTTCTGGACTTCATGCTCTTAAGCGGAAAGATCAGTCCTGTGTGACGTTTTTTGGTGGTTACAATATGTGAATGTATTTTTTTTTTTTTTTTTTTTTGGGCTCACAGGTTACCAGGGCGCTCAGCCAGAAGATCCGAGGCCTGCAGCACCGAGCCAGAGCAGTCTTCAGCCTGGGAAACACTGTTTTTGTTGATCCCATGGTAGGTTTTTACCATTCAATCAGTGGGTTACTGATGGACGGATAAAGTATCTGAAATTAAAAAGGTGCTGTAGACTGTCCACTTTTTACAGTTTAGGGTTTCTCCAAAAGTCCAAAGTAGATCAAAAATGATTTTGTCAGCTTATTTCAGTCTGTACATATTCTGTCGTTTTTTTTCTCTATCGAGGTCCGTGTGACCAAGGTGCCGGGTATGAAAACTGTGATCAATGAATACAACGTGCAGTCGGAGATCCTGAACACGGGGATGGGAGTCAGCAACCCAGAGCATCTGGACCTGCTGAAGGCTCTCTGTCAAGAGAGCAAAGAGGCGGGTCACGTTAACGGGTAAGGAAACACTCAACTGTCCCAGTAGTGGCCTAAATAGTGGGTACATGTCAGAGTATATCAGCCACCTTCACTCAAGTCATAGAGAATGGAGCTCCTGCCGGCGGCCGTGAGGGAAGTCGTCGTTTACATGTTCCTGTTTAAATTGATCTGAAATAAAAACCATAACAGCTAGAGCATCCATTCTCTACTCTGCATTTTTGCTACGGCTTCTGTTTTTCACGTCATGACGTCGTACACTCGTGATGATGCTATCACGTTACGTGACGTCCGGTGCAAAACCGGGTGACACAATTTTTTGCAGATGAAACTATAAAAAAAAAAGATTACACCCTGCTCATAAAACTTCTTTTAGTGTTCAGAAATATTTTGTCATGTTTCTACATTAAGAAATCTTTTGGATGAATAGTTGTCAGATTTTTGTATTTAAAAAAAAATAAATAAAAAGAATTATGATACAATTTCATTACTTTTTTATTATGGTTTATGACTTACATAATCTTAGCTTAGGTTGCAATGATTTTAGGGATATTATGCATTTGAAGATACTCTAAGAAATGACATCACAATAATCAAAAATACCAATGTGGACCATTTCTGTTGCAGAGTTCAAAGGGTTAATGAAGCAGCGTTTGTTGCTTGTAGGTCGGGGAATGGTCCGGCGTCTCTGGAAGACAGGATCAAAGCTGAGGAGGAAGTTCTGGCTGAAGCCTTCAGAGCCGCTGAGGCCAATCGGCTCGCCGAACTTCCTCACCTCGCTGACATTCCTCCCCTCGAGCCATGTGAGCCACTAAGTCCAGTATTTCCAGTGATCCGGTCCCTGGTCCCAGAACCACCAGTACCAAGGGCACCTAAACTCCACCTGGTTCCAGTGTGTGTTCAGAAGATCCTGTCGGCCGGCCAGACAGCTATCGAACTGAGAAACGCCCACACTGTTGATCTGAAGTCAGCTGAGCAGATCATGAGGTTGGTGTCTTCATACTTAAAAAAGCCGAGTTGTTCTTTGTTCAAGCTTCAAATATTTAAGATTAGAAGAAAATTAAGTTAGACATTTAACCTGCATCTGTCTTCCTAACGCAGTTTTCTCAACCAACTCTACCACAGCTTTTATTTATTTAGAAAGTCTCATTGAGACTTAAGAACGAACTACAATAACATCATCAGAGAAAACAATCATCACACTCACATCAACACATTAAAACAGTCACAAAATATTAAAAAATATCAGGAGGTTTAACTGAAAGTCCCTCAGAGGAAGTAATATTTTTAGCTTCAGCTTTTTTAATAGAAGCTTTATGATTTTTGATTCACAGGATCGGAGATGGAGGAGAACTTTGCCCCATGACCAGCCAGGCTGCCTGTCTCAAACCCAAGGAAAACGGTAAAAATAAATTAAGACTGTCCTAATAGAGTACAAACTTCAGTAAGAATTGTAGATAGACACTCAGAAGCATCACGTTGCATGTTGAGTATGTAGATTATTAAAGGTCCTATGACATGCTGCTTTTTGGATGCTTTTATATAGACCTTAGTGGTCCCCTAATACTGTATCTGAAGTCTCTTTATATAGACCTTAGTGGTCCCCTAATACTGTATCTGAAGTCTCTTTTATATAGACCTTAGTGGTCCCCTAATACTGTATCTGAAGTCTCTTTTATATAGGCCTTAGTGGTCCCCTAATACTGTATCTGAAGTCTCTTTTATATAGACCTTAGTGGTCCCCTAATACTGTATCTGAAGTCTCTTTCCTGAAATTCAGCCTTGGTCCAGAATTACAGCCACTAGAGCCAGTCCCACAATGAGCTTTCCTTAGGATGTATCATTTCTGTGTCTGTAGCTTTTTAGCGTTGACCAACTGCCATGCTTTGCTTGTTTGCAAGCCATGATGTCTCTCTCTTTCATGGGTGGGCCAAATTCTCTGGGCGGGCCCCAGAGAAAGGGGAGGTAACCTTTCCCCTTATGACCTCATAAGGGGAAGATTCCAGATCGGCCCATCTGAGCTTTCATTTTCTCAAAGGCAGAGCAGGATACCCAGGGCTCGGTTTACACCTATCACCATTTCTAGCCACTGGGGGACCATAGGCAGGCTGGGGGAACTCACATTAATGTTAAAAAAAAAACCTCATAAAGTGACATTTTCATGCCATGGGACCTTTAAATATAAATAGCTGCATAAGTACTCATACATCACCCATATTTTATTATGACACTGTCAGGGGACTTTAAACTGTAAAACCTTTTTAATATTCATTTCTAAAACTGCTTCAAACTCTTCTTAATACACACTAAAAACAGATAACTCCAGATGCTGATAACATAGTATTTGTTAAAAAACACCCATTGAAAGAGGAAGACAAGATTTATGCAGCTGCCTCCACATTTAGAAAAATTAAATGTGAAAACAGAATTTAGTTTCCTGAACGTGAGACAAACATTGTGGTTCATAATTGTGATCCGTGTCTGTTCAGGTGTTAACGGAGGTGACCATGAAAGCAACATTCAGCAGGTCATCGGCACTAAAGAGAGAGACTGTGATGACTCCACAAAAAGGTACAAGATGGCCTCTATGGATATTAAAAGAAAACTCCTTCCTACTACAACTTCCACTACTGTACATCATATCTGTTTCCTTCTTTACAAATTAATTAAATGTCAGACTGACTGACTGACATGTGCATTATTCTTAGTTTGTAGAAATGTCTCGTGATATATTGGCCCTAGAAGTGTATTATTCAACTTGTTTTTGTTAAAGAAGGAAAATAAACTCACAATACTCAATACTATCGAATCGCAACACTTCTAGTATCGCAATAAATGAAAATCGCAATACAAATCCAATCGGCACCCATGTATCGTGTAAGAATCGAATCGGGACAAAAACATATCGTCTCAGTCCTAGTATCTATAAATAGTTAATTCCACAGAAGTGGAAGTTCATCTCATCTTTGAAAATCAGCAGTAGATGATCCAGACTATATAAATGGAACTACAGTTTTTTATTGTCTCCTTTCAAATCAATCAATTTCATTCGTCACGAGTCGCACAACATACAATTACAGTTAAACATTATTCCATCAGCTCCTTTCGACTTGTGCCTGATTCATCATAAAGCAGCATGTGGCTGGTTGAATGGCACCGGCAAATGGAGCTGGAGATTGATTTAAAAACAAGACTGTAAATGTATTTCTTTCTCCTCTGATTGTGTTTTAGTTTCCACCCTCAGGCCCGTTGGTACCAGACGTCCGACTCTGCGATTGTGACGGTGAAGCTGATAAACCCCGAGAGCCAGCGCTGTGATTTCTACCCCGACAGAGTCGTTTACAGGTCTGTCAGGAACAGGCCACCAATGATTGCTCACCTACTTCACAGCACATTCAACATTCAGTGGAGATTTTTATCCAGAGCACTCTACACCGGTGGGAGTGGCTACATGTTTAGCATGGCCAGCGTTTGTGTGAATTAAACACATAGTTTAGAGTTTTTTATGGAGTTTTAAACCATAGAGACAGAGCGCATTGAGTCATACTCTGAAAGCCACGCCCACCGGAGGGGAAAACAATCAACGCCACAATATGCAACTAAGGGCTGAAATGCTAACAAAGTGCCTGTAGCTAGCTAAAAACATCAGATTCTAGCACGTCAAAGGATTAGTTTAGCGCCCCTTGTCTACCAGAGAGGACAAGTTAGATGTTAGTAAGCTAATGTTAGCTATGTGTTAGCAAGCTAAGACACAAATAATACTATAGCTTTCTTATTTTTCCACATTCCACTAAATTGCATTATTTTTCAGCATCATATTTGTACTCTTGGGGTCTACTAGAATAGGTTTAAAGTTGCTCTAAGCGATGCTGGGTGATGTCACTTCTTGTTGACGTTCGAAGTATTTTCAAACAAAACGGGCTAGCTCGCCCCTCCCTCCTCCTCATCCCGTCCCCTCCCCCTCCCGTCCGCACACTAACCCCCCCACCCCCAAATCCTTCTTGTCGGTTATTGGCCGAAACATTGTTTATATTTCGTGGTGCAGGTTGGCATAGTTTGTTTTTGTTGGCGTTTGTGGAGCCTGGGCTGTCTACAGAGACCACGTTTTTTTTACAGTGTGTTCAGGGGACAGGCAGCTAGCAGATAGTGAGGAGATGTTTTTTACAGTGTGTTCAGGGGACAGGCAGCTAGCAGATAGTGAGGAGATGTTTGCTGTATGTGACAAAAAAATGTTGTAGCCTAAAAAACACATGACATCGCTTAGAGCACCTTTAAATGCTTTGATGTTCAAAAAACAAATTGTTTCTCAACTGCCCATTAAAAAACTGGGTATCCTAAATCCTAAATAAAGTATATATAATCACTAATTAAGATATTTCAAACAGGAATGTGGGTGAGGCATTTTTAGGCAGTTGAGAAAAAGTGCCGTCTGTGGGAGAGAAAGCTCTATTTGGAGTGAAATGTGTTTTTTTGTACTTACATACATACTATACATCTATTACACAAACAACTTTATAACACACTAAAAAATGGGGGGGGAGTGTAATAGGGGCTCTTTAACTTACAGAAATAAAGTTAGTCTATAACTAACATTTTGATATTTGACTTGGTAACAAAATGCTTGCTGCACACGTAACGTTGAACATAACGTTAGCTTGGTGTCCTCTCATTCTCCCTGCTGATTCCTCACGTCTGTTTCCACTTTTGTCTTCCTAAAAGTTTTCCGATTCGGCAGCTTATACAAACTTAAGTTCTGGGTTCTTTACCGTGTTGTTAGTGCATATCGCCACACAGCAGCTTTTAGGCATTTTTCCGTTTCAATTGACGAGGAGGAAACCTTCACGCAATACAAGTCAATGGAGAATTGTTCTTCCCTCTGGTGGGGGCGGGACTTAAATGCGTTTTGTCTCTATGTCCAATGAAAATACTTGTTTCTGACTGGCTGGTAACACGTCAAACATGGTTCAGGTTTACAGTTTATTAATTAGGTATGAATGTTTGTAGGAAACCTCATCCTCAAAGTCCGTTACTTTTCTTTGCTGGGACATTGGCCCCTGAAGTTATTCTGTAATCTGTTTTTTTCTGAATAATCGAGCTATTCATCAGCTAATCAAATTAAAGTGACATCATGTGGCACGAAATGTAACATATGAAGTTAGAGGTTACTTTAAACTGCTGGCGTTCTGCCGCAGTGACTTCGCAGAATCTAACAGCAAATACAGACCTTTCTATGATTAGTTTTGCACTGGTTTTTTTTTGTTTTTTTTGGCCTAAGCTTCTCAATGACTTTAGTCTGTAATAAAGTGTTTTAAAATCAATATTTAGTCTCACATGATTATTATACAACAGTTGGTTGTCATCATGCCATGTCGGTCAAGAGACACCTTACCTGCTTTACTCTTTTTTTACAATACGGGCGATAATTTAATATGACAATTTGGTCATTCGTTTTTTAATGGAATCAAAGAGATTTTGTGATACACAATTGCGTTTAAAAATTGACAATAACGTGGCGCCTGGGTAGCTCACCTGGTAGAGCATGCGCCCCATGTACAGAGGCTCAGTCCTAGCTGCAGCGGCCGCGGACTCGGTTCCAACCTGCGGCCCTTTGCTGAATGTCATTCCCCCCTCTCTCTCCCCTTTCATGTCTAAGCTGTCCTATCAAATAAAGGCCTAAAATGCCCCCAAAAACAATCATTTAAAAAAAAATGAACTCAAACTTCTCAGAAAATGTTATCTGAAATACCTGAGGGAATATCATTTGAAAATTGCAGTTTGGTGTTCATAATTAAACTTTACATAACCGCACAGTTCAATGTGATTAACATTAACTGGATTACATAACCCATCATTTCACATACGTGAACCGATATCGTGATATATTGAGAGAAAGTTCTACGCCCCAGTAGCACTGGAAGAAGGCGAGAGAATTAAGATGTATATCGTCAAAACGATATAAAAATGTGTCTTGTATATATTTTTTATATTTCGTTTATATCACGATGTGCATTAGGGAAATATTAATGTCATTTGGACAGCGCTTTACGTTGTGATTCTTGCACGTTACGTTCATTTTGCGCAAACGTTCTTAATCAAAAGAGGAAATACTATAGGACGTTTTAATTGTCAAGTATTTAATTCACACAGGACAGGGCTCTAGAGTGCGACCAAAATTTGTAAGGGTGCGACTAAGATTTTTCCTAGGTTGCACCGGTGCACCTAACGTCCTCGCATCCGCTGCCTCTCCTCTAACGAAGCGATGTTGTTTATATCGATATGGTTTAATGTTGCGTTACGTGACCCATTCCTTCTGTAAAGCCGTGCCTGTGTTTGGATCTCTCCTCCGCGCAGCCCCGCCCCCATTCACTCACACACGGCACCCCTGCGACATGCAGACAGACACAGCGCCGCCGGTCCACACTGCTGACATTTGTCTACAGTTGTAATTGTTATTAACACAGATATATTGTTAAGTATGAGAGGGAAACCTGTATTGGTACCAGTGTTTCCGCTGGTAACTCTCTGTTATTGCGGCTGCCACGGCGAAAAACGCAGAAGAAGTTATTGAATGGAACTAACTTCAGTTTGTTGAGTAATAGCGTGTGAGACGGAGCCTGCTGGACCTGGGCGAGAGATGTGACCCATGGCCACATTATCATAGTTCATAAAAATGGAGCGCAGCCAGGGACGATACAGACATTTCATACACAAGACGTATGTAACGCCGCTGACCCGCCAAAGCGCATTCGACCCGTGCTGGACCGTACTCTGTGAGTAGCATACCTCAGTCCATCGTACTCCCCCTCTCTCCTTATATGAGCTACTGGGTTATCTGGGTCTGTTATTGTTGTTGAAAACAAGTGAAGGAGCTTTCTCAGAGATATATTTTTTTTAAATATATCCCAGGCTATTTATTCCAGATAATTTACATGTGTTGCAGCTGTATATTTTCAAATTGGGCAGGAAACCCTGTCTTTGCATTTTATTTTAATCACATCTGTTTTAATAAAAGAGCTTGTGAAAAGTGGCTTTGACTTAAAACTGAACATTTAGCTCACTTTGTAAAAATATATATATATTAGAGATAAAAAAAATAAAAAAAATACAGAGATATGATTTTTAGTCCTGGACTAGTGGAAGATTTGATAAGAATCAGTGTGGAGGGGCCCAGTTTGGAGAATTTTGATGCTAGAGAGTGTGGCAAGCTGGTTTAGCCAAGGCCAAAGGGGAAGAAGGCCAAATTACAGGTGTTGGCCATCTGAGGGGCATTTGACAGCAAGGGGGGACCCGCTATAAGACTTTGAGTACAGTAGAATTGTGCTTCAAATTAAAAAAAAAAAAAAGTACCAACTACTTATTCTTGTTTAAAATAATTGACATAATATATATATGAATGTATATGGAGCGTGATAAAAAGGTGACGTTGAAATTGTGGTGTTAATGGTGACGCAAGGAAAAATTTGGGTGCACCTAAATAAAAAAAGTTAGGCGCACCAGTGCGACCAAGGCAAAAACTTAGTCTGGAGCCCTGCAGGAGTTTACAAAAATAGGCTTTACCTTGTGGTTATTTTATATAGACCATTTATTGAATTACCAGGAAACATGCTATATTGTGATATACTGTATACCGAAATATGGAATTACCTATATTAGAATGGAAGATTTTGGGTGTATTGCCCAGCCCTAGCTTACAAGCGAAACAGATTGGTGTTATTTAATTCTTGACTCCATAGGGAACAGCGCCCTTCTGTTAGCTGTTAGCTAACACTTTGATTGTCCTTTTGTCTCAATTCAGCAATGTTTGCACAAACGCACATTTAAAGTACCGTATTTTTCGGTAGGAGGAGGAGTATAAGTCGCATCAGTCAAAAAATGCGTCATGAAGAGGAAAAAAACATATATAAGTCGCATTTATTTAGAAATTGATTTCACAAAATCCAAGATCAAGAACAGACATTTAATCTGGAAAGGCAAGTTATTCAACTACACAGTAGCACACAGAACAAGGGGCTGAATACGGTAGGTGTCCGGTATGTTAACGTACCACATTAACAGTTATTCAACTATACAACAGAATACAGAACAACTACCAGGGCGTGGAGACGTAACTGCACCGTTGACGTGCATCTACATCTGTGGACTCGTTCCTCCAGCTCTGGCCATCTTGCTTTCAGCGAGCGACTAGCTTTCTTTGTTTCCTTCATTGCAGTAAGAGTCACCTTTTCGCCAGTCCCTCACAAGTTTCTCTCTCACTCCAAACTTTCTTTCTGCTGCTCGATTACCGTTTTCGGCTGCATATTTTACTACCTGCAGTCACCTGCAGTTTCTTTTCTTTCTCAGTTGTCTTTAGGAGCAGCATATAGTTGTCAGAAGCTTAGAGCGCCCTCTGGCGGCTTTAGACGGTAATGTTTTCAGCATGAAATAACATTTAAAAACGTGAAATTATAAATATTTTGATATATAAGTCGCACCTGACTATAAGTCGCGGGACCAGCCAAAGTATGAAAAAAAGTGCGACTTATAGTCCGGAAAATTCGGTAGTATATTTAGTAGTATATATTTTTTCCTGTAAACAATATACAGACGTAAAAAGGAAATCTCACCTACCCCCAAACCAGAGGCACTTTTATATCATCATCAGCTATCTCTGGAGTTCGTTGATTGGACAAAATAAAATATTTGAAGACATCACCTCGGGTCCTGGGAAGCACTGATCGGCATTTTTCACGGTTTTCTGAGATAAGTGAAATAAGTTAGTTGTAGTCTGACTTTATTAACCTAAGTGCACCCACCCTGAAGTGGAGGTTTGGACGACGGACTCGGCTTCCTGACTGACTGAGGACTTGAGGGAGGTCATGCTGAGAAGAGGCGAGGACAGACTGAAGTGTGCCTGAGGGTACGGTGCAGGCCAAGTGTCGAACTTTCAGCCTCCTGTGTTTTTGAAGGAAACGGATGTTTCTGACTGTAAATTAGATACCTGTGTGCAGCATAGAAAAGAATCAAAACAGTGGTGTTTGGTCATTGTGTGATCAGGTTGACGCTCTCTCTCTCGCTCTCTCTCGCTCTCTCTCTCTCTCTCTCTCTCTCTCTCTCTCTCTCGCTCGAATGTGTTCAGTGGCAGAGCGAACGGTCGGACCTACAGAGCCGACCTGCAGCTTCACGGCAACATCGCTGCGGACCGCTGCAGCTGGGAAATGAAGTCCAATGAGCCCGTTCTCAAACTGGTTAAACAACAGCCGGGAAACTGGGAAAGGCTTCTCAGGAGCAAGGTACTGGAGTCCACAGCAGAAATTAATTTTAATCCTCAGGTAGCCTGTTTGAAAAATAAAGTATTTTAAGTAGTAAGTGATAATTTAATAAATAGCCTTTTTGGCTGTTGTTGCTGTACATGTTGGATGCCTTTCAGAATTTACAGAATTGATTTTGAGCTGCACCAAGTTGTAACAAAAAAAGAAAAATGTAACGATAAACTTAACAAGTTAGTTTTATTTCCACAGAATATTTTTGTGAGTTACGACATGGATCACTTTGTAGAGGATGAAGACAAAACCCCAAATGGTAAGAACTGCACTGAAAACATGACTAAGCCTATTGTGGATATTGTAAAATAAAGTGTACTCTTTGATTAGCCTGGCTCCGCCCTCCTACGTACTTCCGCTCAGTTTTCATTAGGGATGTCCCGATCAGGTTTTTTTGCACTTGAGTCCGAGTCATTTGATTTTGAGTATCTACCGATACCGAGTCCCGATCCGATACTTTTATATATATACATATATATATCCGAGTCTTGATCGGGAGGTAACGTCTGATTCCGATCGAGTCTGAAATCACGTGATCGGGCCCGATTTCCGATCACGTGATCGGATCTGGACATCCCTAGTTTTCATTTCCCTTCAGTACTCCGTCTGGGTTTGCAGTATATTCGCGGGTTTTCTCCGGCCAAATCTTTACCGGTCCAATCAGCGAACAGAGGGAGTGATGCTGAGGTTGTGCGCTTGTTTGAGTTGTAGTTCCGTAATGGCGGCGGAGAAAGATGCGAGCGAAGCCATTCGGTCCGTTGTGGCAACGCTGCCGAATATCCAGAAGTTAAAGCCTGAGCAAGAACAATCTTTGCTGAGTTGTGTTGGTGGCCATGATGTTGTGGCCCTCCTCCCCACGGGGTTCGGGAACAGTTTGATTTTCCAGCTTGCTCCGTTAGTGGTGAAGGAGTTGGCTAAGGCTAATGCTAGCGATGCTAATGCTAAATATAACCCGATAGTTGTTGTCGGTCTCCCCTCTTGTTGCACATGTGCATGACATACGTCACGACCAAACGTTAGCGATTGGTTACGGCAGATCCAGAGTGGCTCTGGGAAGATCCAATAGTTTTAAACTTCAACAGAGTACCCGCCTTCAAGGAAGTTAACACGTGTCAATGGAGAGAGGCCAGACTCTCTGTACAAATGAAATGTACCAGAGTCTGGTAGGACCAGGCTAGTCTTTGATACCTGCTGTCTTAAACTGATGTCTGTTCTTTTCATGGTTTGGTCCTCAGGTCTGTGTTTTGTAGAGAACACGGGAAACGACAACTGGTATGTGAACTCTGAGACCGACAGTGACAGCGACTGAAACGCAAGAAACAAAAAACGATCTTTCCCTCGTGTCATCTAATATATATATATATATATATATATATATATATATATTCTGTTTTGGGGCTGTGAACTTTGACCTCCTTAACGTTTAAAGGGGTCATAGGATAGAAACTTCTGCAGTGAATTTAAAAGTTTTTGAAATACTCAGGACCATGAGATTTAATCTTTTTATTTTTGTATTGATCCTCTTATTGGGAATACAAAAGAGAACATGAAGTACAAAAAAACCCAAGTTTTTGGTTTGAAATGAATATCCCCAGGGGCCTCATAGATGGACCCCACCCACCTGATAAGATTTAAACTTTAAGATTGAAAGAGTCTGATTCCAACACGTTTGATTTACAGGGTTGTGTGTTGCGGAAAGCGAGATGCAATATGACTATCACAGTTTCACGTTATAGAAAAGTTTAGCCCAAACTTTAGTCCGGCAAAAGAATAAAGAGTCAACTTTTCTTCCTGGCTTCTCAAACCTGATTTGTTATTTTAATATACTCACCAGATTTCACAAAACCAAGTTAAGGGATTAAGCTGGGATTTCCCAATTATCCTGGCTCAATTTAGCCTTGACTCGGTTTCACAATAGCAGAAGCACTTAAGTTACAATGGAGATTTATTCTGTACAGTTAGCTAATTTAGTATTTTCAGCCGTAGTAAAGTTGGTTGCAAAAATATTCACCCTTTTGGAATTAATTCTTAAAGAGTTGTGCCCAGTTATATGACCGAGTATTAGGGAAATAATTGAAAGCTTCTGTAAACGGTGCAGTGTTATCGGAGTCATTGGAGTATCTTGTGTGTTGTATTTCAACCCCAAATTAAACTTCTGTGTGATCCAGGGACCCAAGCTCATGACGGCATAATTTAACCACAATAATATCTACATGCAGCTAGAGATGTTCCGATACCAGTATTGCTATTGCCTCCGATACTGCCTAAAACGCTGGTATCGGTATCAGGAAGTACTGGAGTTTATGCACCAATCCGATACCACGTAATGAAGCCCTAAAGATTAGAGTTTAGATTCTCTGCCCGACCCGAGCCCGACCGGACCTCGGGTCGGGCTTGGGCCGTTATTTTCCGCCACATCCTCGGGCCGGACCCTTGATCAAGCAATTTTTTTATTTATTTTTTATCCATTACCTTATTATCCTATTTGGGTGGGGAGAAAGCTATGCCATAATCAGAAATATTATAAATATATATATATAGGCTATATAAAAGTAACAAATGTGTACAAAAGTTAGGCTGCAGTTACAAAATGCAGCACGTGTCATGCGCGGAGTCTCCTCCTCTCGCACGCATCACACCGGGAGCTTGAAGATGTAAAGAAAAAAAGAAAAACAGGAGAATTAACTTTGACTTTAAATCGGGCTCAGGCTCATAATTACAGTCAATGTGTCGGGCCGGGCCGGTCTCGGACGCAACATGCTCGGGCTCGGGTAGGGTCGGGCTTGAATTTTTTGGGCCGATCTAAGCTCTACTAAAGATCTACGTTAAAGTAGTTTATGTTCTTTTTCCGTTATAACTGACTGTCATACTGGATAAAAAAAAGAAAGTTCTGTGTTTGTTCATGTTTCACAAAGAGTTTAACCTAGGCCAGACCGACAACAAAGATAGAAATCATATCACATCCATACAGGGATAGTAGTATACAGTTGTTAAAACATAATAAAATATATGACACACTGGTATCGGATCAGTACTCGGTATCGGCCGATACGCAAGTTCAGGTATCGGAATCGGTATCGGTAAGCAAAAAATGGTATCGGACCATCTCTACATGCATCTGCTATTGATAAAAGACAAACAGTTAACGGACACTTCTGTATTTTTCAACCAGTATTTCTAAAAAGCCTACCGGCTGCAGCGCTCTTGCTAAATACTTTTTATGATAATTTTTTGGCTTTTATTTTAGGACAGATTAAGTCAGGAAAGTGGGGGAGAGGGGGGGGATCACATGCAGCAAAGGGCCGTGGGTTGAAACCGAACCCACGACCGCTGCAACAAGGACTGAGCCTCTGTACACGGGGCGCATGCTCAACCAGGAGGGCTAACCAGGCGCCCCCAATACTGGACCAATTTCAAAAATCATTCCTACTACACACTATTTTTTAAGTTTATTAAATTCAACATCTTTCCAAAAGTCAATAAGTAGTCATGTTTACCATAATTTTAATATTGACCAAAAATATGCTACGCTAACGGCACTTTACTGTACCGTCGGGAAACAGACCCAGGCACCCGAGTCAGAACAGCGGCCATTCGTAACGTTACACCTCCGTTAGCGTTACCGGTGTTCGTGCCGAAAATCTCCTCCCTGCTGAATTCCCCCCCCTTTCGCGTTTAGCCATCTTTACAGTTAGCTAAATTTACCTGACAAAAGGGGGATAATGACACCAGACCCTTCTCAGTTGTAACTGAGAGTGGGTCTGGGCAAGCTTCATTCACAGCCCATTTCCAAAGGGGCGTCACCAATGGACGCCGCTCAAATGCCTCTGGGCGCAATTGGATAGTCCTTCAACCAATCAGACCAACAATCCGGGTGATGTAGCAGCGACAGTGGCATCAACGGGTTGCTGCGCTTCAGTGGCCGTCATGTTGAATGTAAACAAGAAGCTGCTTGGTCGCAGCGCTATCGTCATCGTGTAAAGCCCGCCTCAACGGTTGGGATTGGTGCCTCGATTTGGAAAAATTGGAAATGGGCTCGAATGGGCTCTTGGCCAGACGGACTTGCAGAGCAAATCTCAGATTTGCTGGAAGTTCGTCAGGGTTTTTCCAGGCTAGAATAATGCACCAAAACGACTAACCGGCAATTTCCACTGGATGCGGAACGTCTCTGGAACGTCGACGGAGTCATTAGGTTTCCATTAAAGTCAATGTGTGTATTTCCACTGACTGCAGAACGTCTGCGTCCCGACTCCGTCCCAGCTCCGGCGGTCCCAGCCCTCCGGAGTAGATACGCAGAGCTTCTAATTTTGGCGGACGCCGGAGAGCTCCGCAGCAATTCAGCACACGGCAGATAGTGCGGGACAGGGGGTCGAGCACAGAAACAAAATAAAAATCCGGTTAATTTTCAAAGTAAAATCCACCGTGCTCACGGCGGATCATATTTCCCTGCACTACACCTTGAAAACACAGCTCAGAGTAGTTTCCCCTCTACTCCTCTGGATGGAAACAAACTGCTGTTGGTTTTGTGGTTCTATTCTACGTGAATTCGTGAGATCTCGGGGGTCCTCGTGACTACAGCTGTCAGTTATGGCCGCAGCCGTGCCGCAACAAATCCGGACCTATCCGGACGGCGGAGCACGCAGCCGTTCCGCAGCAGAGCCGGTCCGCAGACGTTCCGCATCCAGTGGAAATTGCCGGTAATAGTAATTTAAAGATGTGGTAGCATTGGATCTGGATGGGAAGGATATCTCTGGGAGTTGGAAGGGGGGTGTTCTGCCTTCTCACACCACGACACAGGTTCGTGAATCTGAATCTGAGTGTTGCGATTTCGCATATACGTTACAGCCCTAACGTCACTGCAACAGTCACTAAAAGGACCCCGACCTCGCGTTTTTCGGTACCCAGGTCACAGTCACCGTTTGTCAGCTACGGCTGCTGAACAGAAGCGGGGGAATAATTTTTTGCCAATTGCATGTTTCCATTATGAGGAAGTCAAACTTGCGGTTTCTGTCATACGTCCGTCACGGTGGTCGTAAACAGCCGTGGCCCGCTTGCCTGGTCCTCCGGTAACGTTAGCAGTTAGTGTGTGTTAGCTTTGCGGCGTTAGCACCAGTCGTGATCATTTCACCGGCTGTGTAATTTTTTTGTGAGTAACTAACTTGAGTACTCTGTATAATTTAATGTGAGCACATGAATGTTTAAATGACTGAAAATGCCCATCCCTACTACGTTAGCCGTGATATAGTATATATCCTTGACGTTCCACTTCCGGGATTGCTCTGTTTCCGCCAGAACACTCATTGAGGCCGGATATCCGTCACCTTACGCTTTCTTTGTGTTGGCATTTTAAACTCCGGTGGATTTCTGAGGACTATGGTTAACTGCTCCTCAGATCTCTGCAGGGTAAATCCAGACAGCTAGCTAGACTATCTGTCCAATCTCAGTTTTCTGTTGCACGACTAAAACTACTTTTGAACGTACACCAATGTTCTACCAAAACAAGTTCTTTCCGAGGCTATTTTGCAGCGGCACCGCGGCTTTTCTCTGGTGCATAGCACCGCCGAAGTAGAGTTTGTTATGGTTTAAAGGAACACCCTGACTTATTGGGACTTTGTCTCATTCCCCGTGTCCCCCAGAGTTAGATAAGTCCACACATACCCTTCTCATCTCCGTGCGTGTTGTAACTCTGTCTGACGCCCCCACCGCTAGCCTAGCTTAGCACAGATCCTGGAGGTAACCGGCTCCATCTAGCCTACTGCTCCCAATAAGTGACAAAATAACGGCGACAGTTTCCTGTTTACATGTTGCTACTTGGGCGGAGTGATTTGCTTGCAGAACTCTCTGCTCCTCACCACGGGGTTTCTCAGGTGGAGCAGTAGTAGCCTTCTGTGGAGAATAGTTCCCAGTATGTATACGGTTAGAAGATGTCTCATGTAACCTTGTTATTTGTACACGCTGTGACTATACAAATCACAACATATAAATAGGAAAGTGTTGATGTTATTCTGTCACTGGCAAAGCAAGACTAGCCGTGATATAAATTAATGAAGCTCCTCTTGGGCTCTAAGCTGTCCTTATCTTTTAAATGCATCTCTAATATTTACTCGTATTTTACCACATCTGGTCATGCAACAAAGATACCAAGTTTTTTTAAGGTCAGGTAGAATGAATCTATCTCTGTTAATCCACTTTGTTTGGTTGCTGCTAACATCGCTGCAGCTCGTTGTTTTTGCGTTTCATGTTAGGCAACCCCGGTGTTAAAATGGGCAGTTAACAACACAGGCCAAAAAACAAACAGACAATCCGTCACGAAATGGAAATTATAAAGGAGAAAATACTGGCTTTAGCATTGTTGTCAGAAAGGATAGTATCTCGTGGCCGGTTGGCTCAGTTGGTGGAGCGGGCGCACGTGTGGAGGTTTATTCCTCGATGCAGAGGGTCCAGGGTTCGAATCCAACTTGTGGCGGTTTTCGTGCGTGTCTTCCCCCGTCTCTCTCCCCTTTCATGTCTGAGCTGTCCTATCATTAAAGGTGGAAATGCCCATAAACAATCTTTAAAAAAGAAAAAGAAAAGATAGTATCTTAATATCTGGTGACATATTGTGGTCATTTTTTTGATTATTATTCAGTGTTTCCTTAAGGATTTTTTGATACTGTGGTAGCAGAAATTTCAAAATCTGCAGAGTCGAACATAGGCGAAACACTGTTATTACATATTGGACCTTTAAATCGTCGTCATGGGTACGTACGTGGAGATACAGACCTGATGTGCATCTGCCAAAAAATCTAATTACACATCACGGTGACGCAGACCGTAACAACTGATTGGTGGGCTTGGTAGCGTTGCATTTCCCCCGACTCATTTCCTGGTTCTCATTCTCAAACAAATAAATAAAAAACATGAAAAGATTTACCACCGTGGTCAGAAATTAGACCTTTTGTTTCTCCCACTAGGGGTACGTTCCATAGCCCTTAAATTGCATCTCCGACTCCTCCACTTGCCTCCCTTCCTTGCGTCTTAGTCCCTCCCACCGAGGAGGCCCGGGAGAGACAAGTGTTTTAGAGAGATGAGATGTCCTTTCCTCTGAAGCGTCACATGAATTCGTCAACTGTTTGGGCAGAGTTAGCAACTCCTTCAGCTGCACGACTTCCTGGGAAGGCTGCTCTCGTGTATCCTCGGCTATAGCTCCTCGATGCTCGCTCCTCTCTCCTCCGGGGAAGAAATAAGAGCTTTGAGACGGCCTTCACCGAGGAGTAGGGTTGGGTGCCTTATTTCGGTGCCTGACTTTACACTACACTCAACAGCAGGTAACGTTAGCCTACCTTTAGCTAGCAGATGGATTAAACATGGTTAAAATGCTGACAGCTAACGTTAAACAGTGTAAAGTGGGACTGTCCTTCAACAGTCTGCTCTGCAGCGCAGCAGATGCCGACGTCGGAAAAACACAAACTGGTAACCTACAGCCTCGCGGTGCATTCAAAGTTATTGTAAAATACCCTTTTCCCATCTGGTGGTTGTTTTTGTCATTCAACAGCAATTTACTGGTGAAATAAGTTATTGTTTATTATAAGTTATAGTTATTACATTACTATTAAATCATTTAATTTTGACCATATGGCCGTAGTAATAAACAAGTTGTTCTTAAATGTCGCCGACTGTTGTTTAGTACCCTTCTTTTTTTTCTTCTGTTTTTTTAACTTTCTTAAAAAGTATCAGTTCAGGCACCGTTTTAAAAGTACCGCTTTAGCACCGGTATCGGAAAAAAACCCAAACGATACCCAACCCTACCGAGGAGGGACAGATCAACTTCCGGTTCAGTCCGAGGACCGAGGAGCTATCAAATAAGGGTGATGAGATTTAGCCACCTAGCCTGGGTAAACCCTGACGAACTTCCGGCAAATTTTAGATTTGCTCTGCAAGTCAGTCTGGCGAAGAGCCCATTCAAGCCCATTTCCAATGTCCCCAAAATTGAGGCACCAATCACAACCGCTGAGGTGGTCTTTACACCAATCACAACCACTGAGGCGGGCTTTACGCGACGATGATAGTGCAGCGACGGCGAGCAGCTTTTTGTTTACATTCAACATGACGGCTACCGGTCTGATTGGTTGAAGGACTATCCAATTGCGCCCAGAGGCATTTGAGCGGCGTCCGTTGGTGACGCCCCTTTGGAAATGAACTGTCAATGAACCTTTCCCAGACCCACTCTCAGTTACAACTGAGAAGGGTCTGGTGTCAACCAGGCTATCAGCCACTGTCACTAGAGTCGGTACTCGCTCCAAAGCTAATTGCCATCACTCTCTCACTCGCTCTACCACACACACACGCCAGCCCAGCTATTCTCTTAAAGAGATCGACACACACACCAACACACAAGTATAAACTTACTACTTACTACTAAACTTACTTACTATAACTACTATATGTTTACTTTACTGATCACGTGCAGTGAATGGTTAATATGCTTTTACATCCATTTTGGTGAGCCCAGAGGGAAGATATGGCATTTTAAAAGTAGCCTACATTTACGGTAGCTAGGTAACGGTAGACTACAGAGAAAGTGTGATATTTTTACGTCCGTTTTGGAAAGACAGAGGGAAAATATTTCAGTCGACACATTAAGTGGAACCGAAATGAGGAACCAAAATTTTTGTTCTAATCCGGTCCGATTCCTACCGGTTGCGTAGGAACCCAACCCTAACACCAACGCACAAGTATAAACTTCAGGCCACTTACGTCGGCTACGGTGAAAGCTCTGCGTGGAGCCTCCGCAGGACCATGAATCAGGCTTTACCAGACGCAGTGCTCAACGTTAACTGTGCCGACCGGGACGCCGGCTTCATCAGCGGGTAACCTCCGTATCAGGGCTTCTCGATTATGGAAAAAATTATAATCACAATTATTTTGGTCAATATTAATATCACAATTACTCATTGACTTTTGGAAAGATGATTAATTAAACTTCCTCCCTAGGGAGGCGCCCATGGGGCATCCTTACCAGATGCTCAAACCACCTCTCCCTGTTCATCTCACATATATTAATACATCATTGCCTATGTATCCTCAATTAATATTAGAGCTTGCCTTAGCTCACAGTCTGATTCATCCGTAACCTAGATTTAGAGCCGACAACTTCAGAGCAAACTTGCTCCCCTTCCCTTGTTTTCAAAAAATGTACTTGCCAGAAGTCAATTTTTACTGGCCCCTATACAAATAGTTTTTTATTAGTGGTTATCTGGGTTACTGGACTACCGGGGCTCAGGGCTCTGGCTGCCGGCATAACTATAGTATATTTACAGTTTGTAATTTAAGGCATTTTTGTGAATTTCAGAGTTCTTGTTAGGAGGAGGCTAGCTAGCTCTCATTGATAGCGCTCCATCCAGCACACTCGCAGACAAGAGGCGTTTATTTCCCCGATCGTTTGTTTAAATAACTCAACACACATATCCATTATAAGATTAACTGGAACCTGTAAGAGATTGCGGGCGTAACAAGCTCGCTGACCGCGCTCTCACTCACTCACACCGGCCATTTTGCAGGAAGAGAGGAGCTGCAGGCCCTGGTGCTCTGTCAGAACAGCGGCGTTTGGAAGTCCAGTAACCCAGAAACGGTGACCGACAGTCGGACAAAATTTGCAATTAGCCATCAATTTTCATTAAACGGCCCATATTTGACCTCTACGTAGTTGATTTCTCGCATAAAAACGTCTCAGAAGTGAATTTAGTGATGAAATAGCAGATGAACAATGAATACAATTTCTGAGATCTGCGCGACCTATTCAGAAGACTACCTGATCTCAGGTCAGTGGTGTAGTATGTAAATGTTGGGGTTTAACAAAGGTAGAGACTAGAGCCAAATAAGGAGGCGTCAACTCGGTGGTTCGTTGAGATTTGCCTGTTTTCAGAGGCAGTTTCAAATTTCAAATTGTGATTTGCAGAGGAAAGAGGTGTCAATGGGATTTTGAGGTTCTATGTATGTCCTATTTACCCACCAAACTGTCATTATTCTACTATGACAAGGTGAAATCGGTTTTGCATTCTATCACCCCTTTAACGTCGGCTACTGACGTAAAACCACATTGCGCGATCTAATCTACATTAAAATACAATTTGGCCTATATAAAGAAATCTCCTGCTTCCTTTACCTGGCTCCGCTGGATACGCTAACAGACTTTTCCAGTGTTACAAAGAAATCTGTGACCCGTCAGAATGTGATACTGTAGCGCCGTATACCTGCCGCAAATCATTCTGTGACTTTGCGGGAAAAATCAGACCCGGGCAGATGAATTACTTAAAACTATATAGAAATAGCGTTCTTTTCACCGTGTAGTCTTGTTTGCTGTTGTGGAACATTGGAACTTCCCACTGAAGTTGTTCAGTTGAATTTCTTTAAAATTAATAGTTGTGGTACAAGAAAGTAAACGGTCCAAGGGGTGAATACTTCTGTAATCCATTGTAGAAGTTTTACAGGCTCACTTTTGTTTGGAGTAGATGAAGTATGTTTACGGTCTGAACTGCTGGGACAAAAGGACTGTAAGTCTTGACACCAGGTGGATCCAGCTTTTCATGTGTTTAAATTAACCTGCTTTAACACAACTGGGTGTGAATTTGCTTTGCTTTACTTGCTCTGTAATCTTGTCTTAATGTCACTTTGTTTTGTAAATCCAATAAAACATGGAAGTTATTTGTTGAGTTAATTTTTAACGGGTCGTCTGTTTGTTGTGCATCAGTACATTTAGTCAGATAGTGTATTTAAGTACAATTTTGAGGTACTTGAGTATTTCCATTTTCTGCTACTTTCTACTTCACTACATCTCAGAGGTTAATATTGTACTTTTCAATGCACTACATATTTATTTGATGAACTTTAGTTTTACACATTCAGATTATAGACACACTCCTAAACACAGGGAGGGGAAGAGAACGGGACACGCTCCTAAACACAGCTTAAAAAAAAAGAAATAGCTCCACCACATTTAAGTGATTTTTACACATTACACACTGGGTCTAACATCTCCCATAATGCAACCTTTTACACATTTCCATTTAACCTTTCCTAACTGATAAGTGGTCACATTATTGAAACTTCAGCATTTTCGTTCTGTCAATGTGTATTCTTCAATCCTTAAATGAGATAACCCTTCAAATAACATTTCAGCTCCCCCACATTCACAGAAGACATCCCACAACTACAAATAGTATTCTTATTGACAAGTAAACTGACCTTATGTGTAAAACGGGTTGAATGTCCCTTTAGAAAATGGATAAGTCGGTGATTATCAGTTTTCTCTCTAATGTAATGCTCTGGGCGCTAGAGGGCAGCGAACCCGTTTTAGTAGCATCTCTTGGCCAGTTAAAGTAGCACAGTAACTAGAGAAACAAACGCATCTACTGTTACTTTTACGACGTGTAGCGACAGCATTTGCGCATTAGTAAGATTCATAGACTGTATGGTAAGATTAGAGGTAATGTAAAAAAAATTGTTACGACACGCTCCACAATGAAAAGCGACTATTTTGACAGCTTGTTTTACGTGTTTCCTCTCTGATGTCTGGCAACCCGGCGGACCAAAGGCTGAGGTCCTGTAGCGGGCTAGCCAACTGATCCCAGACCGTAAACACCTTCTGACAGGCGGCTGTAGGTGTTTGTCTGCCATGCCAAAGCCTGGGTGACCTGAGGCACTCCCTAATAACAGGTACAATTCAACTAATTATCGCGTCTGTTAGCAGACGGTTGGGTTACTAGTTGGCCACGCTAACACGTTAATAAGCTAACGCTAACGTTAGATATTCTGGCTATTAGGCGACTGTTTTATATTGGGGTGTTGTTATTGTGTAGCTAGCAGGCTAATTTTAATACTTCCGGTGCCCAGTTATGATAGCCTGAGTCACGTACGAAGCCCAAATATGTCAATATTCACAAATCTGACCAAACGGCTATGCTTGATAAGCAGTTCGTTTAGCAAAATATACCAAAATCCTCCCAGCCACCTGTGAGGTGCGCGTTGGAAAGCGCTGTTTTAAAGCTATAGCTAGCTAATCCCCACAACCGAACACGCCAAACCAATCTCCATTCAAATAATGTGAAATTTAACCCTGAGGTAACGTTGCCTCTCAAAGTTTTGTACTTGAAGAACACGATTAAATACTTTATTACACATCGTTTCAAGTCCTTATATACTAACAGGCATTTCGATAAAAACAAACAAGCCTCCATTTATATTGTATTGCGCAGTGATGAAACATAAACGCAAAAAAAACCCACTTTAGATGTTATAAAATTAAGTTCTGTTGAGTTAGAAGGATAATACATTTGCCGAACTTATTAAAAGACCCCAACGATTCCTTTAACATCGGATTTATATTATTTGTGCGTTGTACGTGTGTCAGCAAACAAAGAAACATTAAAATGCCAGATTCTTAAATGGAGTTTGGTTTGACATAATAAGCCTTGGAGCTGTAGCCTACCAAACTACACGCATCTGAACTAGAGCAAGAAATTCAACCTAAAGGCTTACTAATACACTAATATGTCGCACTTTGGATGGTCCGTATCATAATAACTAAAATATACATATTTTGTGGCTTTAGAAAACAATTTTATTTTGAAAACGTCCACGGAAATCTCATTATTTGCGATGGCTAGCTTGACACATCCTTGTTTTGTCTTAAAGGTCAATTGACTTTGTTTTTTTTTCTGATTAAAATCCTGCTCTGTTTGTTTTAAATGCCTTCACACCTGGAAGTCTGATTCAGAGATCAGAGTCTGATAAGTTGTTAATAGGTCAAAGGTGGATACTTGGCTTTTCTTCTTGGTCATGTTTTAGTATTCAGTGTTACTCCAAAGAGGTCTGGAGAGTTATGTTCAGGCGGCATCAAACCTTAGGAGAAAGATGTGATGGTCACCTTTTTAAGCTGTGAAACCTCTCTGCTGTGGTTTCATCTCCTGAAAGATTTTTATTGATCCAGAGAAAGCAGAAGTGGTGTCTTCTTCCATTTCACCCGGTCCATTTCATCTTCTCTGCCATCTGCTCACTGTTTTATTGATTCTTGTTGTCTTTTCTTCACCTTCGCTGGTTATTGTCTGCTAGGTTTTCTTCACACGATTGATCTGCGGTATGTGGCTTTAGTAGTACTTCCCCATGCTGAAACACATTCAAAATTAATCTCAGTATCTTGACGTTCACAACCTTATGACAGCTGACAAGTCAGACACTTCTTTGCTTTGATGTGAGAGTGTGAACATTTGTGTCTGTAATAAGTTAACTACAGAAAGAGGTGGAAGAAGATCTTTTAAAGGTGCTGTAGGTAGGATTGTGAAGATCCAGGACTTAGCCAACAAATTTGAACATCAACAACGTCCCCTTTCTGCTAAAGCCCAAAACGGTCTCCTAAGCCCCTCCCACCACAAGGGAGAATGAATGCTGCATGAGCAGTGATTGACACGCAGTTAGACCCCCCCCCCTGGCCCTGATTGGTGCATCTGAACAGGGAGCGGTGGAATTTTACAAATCTCACTACAGGCTGTAGGTGGAGCCAGAGGAGCTGGATTTTTTTTAAATGACCTGCTTCATGTAGTTCTACTAGAACATAGGAGCGAGCGCCCTAGTCTTTGCCAGACCTTCCTCCAAAGCGCGCTGAAGGAGGGTCTGACTAGTCCACACAGCATTCGGGGATGGGAGGAAAACGTGCTCTGGTTTAATGGCATTTCTTTCAACCAATCAGAATCGTCATGGGCGGTGCTAAACTCCACACCGAGTCGATGCAAAATAGTAGTGCGAGAGAGAACTCAGATTGGACAGATAGTCTAGCTAGCTGTCTGGATTTACCCTGCAGAGATCTGAGGAGCAGTTAACCATAGTCCTCAGAAATCCACCGGAGGTTAGAACGCCAACACAAAGAAAGCGGAAGGAAACCTTAACTACATGCATCCAGCGCAATTTTTTGTTATGCGTTTTTATGCTGAATGATTTCCTAGAAACTTATGAGCACAAAGTGGTGCTTTTTGCATTATTCTTTGTGGAGAAACTCCACAAAGAACATCAGTTGAACACTTCATTTTCTGCATTCTGGTGAATTTTTCTGAATCAGTTTATGGTGCAAATGTCTTATTTATGTATACAGGGTTCATACGTTTTGAAAAAACCTGGAAAAGTTTTGGAATTTGAAAAATGCAAATTCCAGGCCTGGAAAGCTTTTGGAAATGTTAAAAGTCCCAGAAAGTTTTTGAAAAGTCATGGAATTTTTTTTTTTAACACAGCATAATAATATGTGATTAATAAATGTATTTTCACGTCGTCCTAACCTCAACATTGTATTCGGGGTACGATGTTACCAATCCCACTATGAACCACATTAATTGTCATTTTCTTGTTAAACCTCTGAGGGTAAACTTTAACACAGATTTCTATTCTTATTGTATAATGTGGACTGACATTTTCAGGAATACATAGTCATGGAAATTTGCCAAAAAGTCATGGAAAAGTATTGGTTAAAATGCGTTTGAACCCTGTGTAAAGGAAAGTATAATAGATTGTTTGCACTAGCCAGTTTTGGTAAACTGTAAATTACGCCTGTGGTGGCAGCTCTATTAACACGGTCAGCATCTTATCACCGGGAAGTGTAGTGTTGTTGATTTTGTAAACTCCAAAAAATCAATCTATTGATGGTCTTACAGCCCTGCTGCCATCAGCAAACATTGTTTGGATGTTTGACCTTTTTGTTTGACCTTTTTAATCTCCTTACTGTTGGTTGTTTGTTCTCCTGTTCACACGCATGTTAAGCTTCAGGCTAAGACGTCAGCTGAGTGACGGTAATCTCAAGTGTGTAATGCAACGGTCTGTTGGGTTGGAGGGGACGGACATTCCTCTACACCACTGAATACCCTTCGAGCATGTAGGGTCACGAGGACCATGGGAGGGTGGGGGGTGTAGTGTGACTCATCCCAGCTGAGCGGCCCGACATGAGGCCGCCCGCCCGCTCGCTGGGGTGGGGAGTCTGTCTGTCTGTCTCTCTGCTGGACGGGTTCCCAGTTAGTCTTTACTGTCTGGAGCTGAGGGAGGATGAAGCTAGTCTCCGAGCAGCGGGATGAGGTGGGTACATCAGCTGTCAGATGAAGAGTTTTAAACCTGTGGACAGTGGTCGAATGTAACTAAGTACATTTACTCCAGCACTGTACTTAAATACAGATGTTGAGCTACTTGTATTTTACTTGAGTCTTTTTCTTTTCATGCCACTTTCTCCTTCTACTCCGCTACATTTCAGAGAGAAATATTGTACTTTTTACTCCACTACATTCATCTGACAGCTTAATAGTAGCTAGTTACTTTACAAATGTAGTTTATAAAATCTGATGTTTTATTATAAAGTAAACTAGCCAACAATATAACGGCTACAAGTCCAGCTGACATGATTAGACCGTTAAACACACAACTGGTTGGATCCTTTACACTTTCTACAATGGGAGGGGTTTTCTGCATCGAGTACTTTTACTTTTAATACCTTCTTTAGTACATTTTCCTGATGATACTTACATACTTGTACTTTAGTAACATTTTCAATGCAGGATGTGTACTTGTAACAGAGTATTTTTACAGTGTGGTATTAGTAATGATCAGATCTGACAGAAGAAACTTGTTTTTTCAGAGGACCTTTCAACAGTGAATGCAAACTCAAGGCCAATAATTTGATAAAGTGTTAAAATGTGTGTTTGCTAAACTGAAATATCTCAACGTAATACGTATTTTAAAGTCTCGCATTGCCAGACCCTCCTCCACAGCGCTGCGGAGGAGGGTCTGGCTAGTCCACACAGCATTCTGGGATTGAAGAACAAACTCTCTGGGTTGTTTGCATTTCTTTAAACCAATCACAGTCATCTTGGGCGGCGCTAAGCTCCGGACGCAGCAACGGTGACTCTGCTAAATAATCAATGGAAGGAACTTGTTTTGGTGGAATATTTGCACCCCGCAAAAGAAAACGCCACATACAATATTAAACAAAGTTAAAGGAACACGCCGACTTATAGAGACTTTGTCTTATTCACCGTAACCCCCAGAATTAGATAAGTCCATACCCTTCTCATCTCCATGTGCGTTGTAGCTCTTTCCGACGGCTCCACCGGTAGCTTAGCCTAGCACGGATCCTGAAGGTAATTGGTTCAACCTCCATCTGAATAATCAAGAACACATAAAGCTGTCAAAACTGGCCTAAAAGACTTGAATGTTTCTCCTAAAAAAAACACGTAGGGTTCGGACGATATCTACATTGCACATAATGTTCATTAGAGGGCAAACTTGCAACAAGATGCATAACTAGGTATATTTATTTCAAGCTTTTCCCTTTTTGAATGACGAAAAGGTTCCAGCCGCCTGCTGGCATGGAGAGTTCCTTCCTCTCTTGCAGGCGTAGACAACGTGGTAGTTGGCGGTCGGCTTTAGTGATGTGTTCAAGTGCAACTTTTGGGCCAAGACGACGGCGAGGTGAGGCGACGCCACATTCGGCCTTCGTCGCTACTAGTTCTTGGCCGTCCATCAGCCAACTTGGCAGCAAACGGTGGAAAAATAACCTCATTTCATTATTGGAGAACAGTCTGAAAGGGACTTTTTTTGTCTGATAGCTTCAATCTCAGCTGGTGATCCGAACAAAGTGGTTAATATTATTATATAGGATGTTACTCAGCACATACTGTATGTCTACAGGAATACATATGGAGACATGAAGGAATCATAAGATCTGTTTTGAGCTTTGTTTTCGTCAGATGTCAACAATCGGTCAAGTATTTCCCCGTGTTTTTGATTGGAAAGAAGTCCTACTGCCATACTTTATTAATTACTATCTATCTATAGTTGGAGTAAAGACTAAACCAGACTAATATATCTCCACAACTATTGGATGGGTTACCGTGAGAGCTGCAACGATTGGTCAACTCATCGATTATCCAATCCATAGAAACCTAATCGTTTTTTTTGGGTTGTTTTGGGTCTCTGTGGTCATTTGGCGTCTCTTTGCAGTCAGTTTGTGTCCCCTTTGCATATCTTTTTTTTTTTTACATCATTTTTGACCGTTATTACCTGATCTGTGTCTAAAACGTTGCAAAAGCTAGAACAGAAAATAAATAAGTAACTCTCAAAAAGCTTAAAGACAAAACTTTCTAAAGAAGTCCAACAATCATTAGAGTGGAGAAAAGTCTTTCCATTACATTCATTCAGCTTAGCTTCTGCACCTAAACCTTATAATGGCAGCGATAACCCAGCATTCATGTAACTGCTCTGGGGCCAATTCTTAATGTAAACATTGATACTTTTATTAATGCAGCAGGTTAGAGGGAAACTTATAAAATGGTACAACCTCTTTCAAGCAAAATAGTTTTTTTCGCAATTCAAATATTACTATTACTAATCCAATTGTTATTGAATCGGAATCAAATCGATTCAGGAAAACGGTGTCCTGGAGCACAGCGCCAGCTCCGACAAAGCAGCGCCTTTTCTTAACCACGCTAAGCGGTTCTTTTTGATTTCCCCCCCTCCAGGATCCAGACCTCCAGCTCCTTATGGCTGTATATGATGAGAACATCCTGAAGAATCATTTCTACGTGGCGTTGGAGAAGCAGAGACCGGACCTCTGCAGCCGAGTGGCAGAGCTCCACGGCATCGTGAGTCTCACCTGTTGTTACCTGATTATTTGGCTTGTTAAAACCAGCCGGCGTGTGTCTCAGTCCGTCAGAAAGCATAAAGGACAACAAAAGAACATAGGTGACAGAACGGGTGCTTTCTGGATGACCGGACAGTTGCTAAACGTTCACGAACACAAGAATTCAGTCATTTCATCAATAAAAAAATAATTGTTAGTTGCTGGTCCTGTTAGCAAGACGAGCTCGCTCTCTCTTTTTAACCCTCATGTTTTCCTCGGGTAAAATTTGACCTGTTTTAAAGTTTCTATATCAGAAATTTGGGTTTCTTTCAACCAAATTTCCCCAAAATAACGCTCCTCACAAGTAAAATTACAGATCAGTTCACTACTTTTATTGAATTGTGGGTGTTTTATTTAATACTATATCATATCAAGAATGTGGTATGATTTCATATAAATGAAGTTTATTGACTATGAATTCCAAGAATAAGTGTAAAACTAGTCATTGCATTTGCATGTTAGTGGTGTGTATATACTGGTGGTAGTGGGGGGGAAAAGAGTCGAAAACGTCAAAGTGACAAAAATATCAAAAAAGCGACAAAATGGCAAAAGAACAAGAAAAACGAACAAAAGTGCCCGAAGCCTGGAAAAAAAGACATTCTGAAAGCCGGGAGGACAACATAAGGGTTAAAGATAATTGTTTTGGGGCATTTTCGGCCTTTATTTTGACAGGTTAGCTGAAGACATGAAAGAGGACAGAGAGGGGGGGGAATGACATGCAGCAAAGGGCCGCAGGTCGGACTTGAACCGGGGCCTGCTGCGTCGAGGAGTAAACCTCTATATATGGGCGCCTGCTCTACCAACTGAGCTATCTGGGCGCCAGTCTCTCTCTCTTTGATGAATTCTGTGTGTGTTGGTGCAGATGTTTCTGCAGTTTACTTTAATCAAGGTCTACCTCAGTGGTGTAGTCTAGTTTTTTGTAGTAAGTATACCGCCTCATACGCGGCCGTCTCAGAGCGACACCTCATACGTTTTTTGTAACGTTACCACGTACAGTATAGCATCAGTCTCATCCGGCTCATATTCTGTAGTTTCTGTAACGTTAACGTCCGCTGCAGTGTCCCTCGAAGCGGCAGCAGCATAACTTCAGGGGCAGGCTTACCAAAACACTGAAAGAGTGTACATTCGCTGTTTGTTCTCCTTTAGTGATTAACATTAGTTAAAGGAGAATTAAAGTCTCCAAGTACTGGATACTCGATAGGAAAAAAAAAACGACCAAAATCGGTGCTAGCAAACTGGAGTTGCTGCAGCTAATGCAGCTACGCTCCGATCTGCACACTACTGTTTTACCATTTCCCGCAACAACTGAATTCCCACGGGACTTCAGCGCGAGACTACAGCCAGCCTTCAGTAACGCTATCACTGAGCAAGCCACAGGCATCATTTAGACCGTTTCCATGTAGTTACATAGTCACTGATATGGTCATAGCCGCTACAGTGCTATTTTTGAGGGAGAATAAACTTCAAGTTTTCGTCGCGAAGGCATGACCTCCGTGATCGACTCTTCTGGGCTTTCGGTGAAGCGACTGATGGAAAAAGAGGTGGGTGACAGTACAAACTTTGAATTTAAACGGTTTCTTCACAACGTCTGAGTTGAAAACACATCTTTTTGTCACGTAAGGGCCCTGTTCATGTTGCACAGACATTTTAATTGTTCATGCTTAACAGACATTTTGTGTCTGTTAAGAGGCACAAAGGCCCTCATATATAAGATGCCCCCACAACCGGCATTTTAGCTCACTGGGAGCTCTGGCCATTAGCTGCAGCATCTCCAGTTTGCTAGCACCGATTCTGGTCTGTGTTTTTCCTATCGACAGTACTCGGTGACATCTAGTGATCAAGATTCAGGTAAAACTCGGCCGGAATTCTCCTTTAATTTCATATTTGTGCAGAGAATGTCCGCCAAGCAACTGTGTTTTTGTTCGCTACGTAACGTTATCCTTGCGCTTTTGTAAGTGGGTATACGGAACTCCTTGGCCTTTCCTAGTGGCTGTACGGCGTATACCTGCGTATCACGTGGACTACACCACTGGTCTACCTTTTGTCTTGTCCGGTTGTTCAGTGTGTGTGCTGCTTTCTGGCTGCCAAAACAAAAGAAATGTGGGCGGAAACGGCCGTCATGTGTGTGGCGTCCAGTCTGGGTAGAATTAAATTTTCACTCAAGTTTGTTCCCAGCTTAACGTGTCATCCTTCTTTCTTTATAAGCTAAATGTGACCATCCAGACTTCATTTTTCTAGACCTTTTTTAGACTAATTCTCTGAAATGAGGAACTATTCCCTATCTGATGTCTGTCTCCATTTTGCATTTAGGGGCTTTTTGTTTCTGGCAGTTTAATGTTTCCTTGTACTGCGGAGGCTTTCTGTCTAAAAGAGACTTGAAATGTGGGAAATGGGATGCCAGAAAAAGGCAAAACAAATTTCCTGGTAAGATGGGATCCCGGAGGCAGAGAAGGGGAACCTCTGAATAACAGAAAACCACACAAAAATAAGCTAAAAGCTTCATGGCTTAAATGAGAACAACAGTGTCATTGTTTTGCTGCTTTCAGAGGTTTAAAAATTGAGATACAGTAACACGGAAATAAAGGAGAAAATACTGCAGTGAGAAAATGCAACAGCACAATAGAACCTGAGACATTACAGGTGTGAATAGACCACAAACGTGTCTGCAAGTTTCTCTTCTAGCAAAACGCTGCAGCAGCAGAGTCACCGTCGCCGCCTCCTCTCTGGTTGAAGGCTGAATCTTTTGTAAATATTGACACCTATTTAGTCAGAAACTTCTACCAACATCTGAGTCCTTTTTCATGAATTTTATACATCCTCGAGTCCAAGTACAAGTCAGTCCGCGAGTCCAAGTCAAGTCACGAGTCCAGAGAATAGAGTCCGAGTCCAGGACTCGAGTCCGAGTCCAGGACTCGAGTACTCCATCACTGGTTACAGAGGCGACTTCTTTTCAAAGTTAAACTTTTATGTTGAGCTGTCAGACCACTTCCTGTCTTGAGAGCAGGTTGAGCGATCATTTCAACAAGGTACTTTTGTTTGTGGTTTCAGCAGCTTCCTCCTCTCAGCCCACACTTTCCCTCCAATGAGTTTCTCAGTTTATATATAATCGGGGAAGGAGACAGAGTTCAGGGTTTTCCCTACCACTATAAGGCTTATGGCCGAATGAATGTAAAATCAACGTGAGCATCAAAACTAACTAAACGACTTTCCTCAGATCTGGTGATTGTAGTCGGTAGCGGACTTCTTTAGGAAGTTTTGTCTTTAAGCTTTTTGAGTGTTATTTATTCATAACGTGCTCTAGCTTTTCCAACGTTCTAGGCACAGACATGGTGATGATAACCGTCTAAACTTATGTGAAATTGCATATTGTTTTATTGAAAAACGTGACATTTTCTTGAAGGACGACCCCTAGACTCTAAAACCCAAATATGTGCACCGTAAGCTGCAGACACACAGAGCCGACTGCCAAACGTCGGCAGAAAAGCCAGTTGGACTGATCAGTGTCCCAGAGTTGGTCAAAAAAGTGGCTCTTAACACACCAAAGCGACGAGACGTAATACGTCTCCATAACAGCAGGTGGCGCTAATCTGTATTGTCGCCCAAAAATGAAAACCGGCAGCTGATTGGACGAACGCGTCACATGGGTCTGGTTTCTCTGGAAATTCAAAGCCAGACTGTCATGGCGGCTCGTTCAGAATACGATCTCATATTGTACTAAAATAGTTCACCGAAACGTGTTTCTGAAAACATTTTAAGGGAGAAATAGGCCGTGCAGTTGCTGAATCTGTCTTCATTTCAGATCATCAGTCATAGTCACGCTCATTCCGCTCCCCGTTTCCGGGTTAGCTCTCTACCAATCAGATGGGTCATTTGAGTCCGACTGCCGGCAGTGCCCGCCCCGCCGATTATACATGTCAAACCGCCCAAAATGAAGGACGACGGCCCCTCGGACAGACGACGGCACGGAACACACCGAACAGACTCGAGTCACTGACCTCGCCAGACCGTCCAACGGCCGATTATCGGCTTGGTGTGTCAGCTAAGTCTTCCACAAAGTGAGGGAAAACGCTGGAATTAAGATTTTAGAGCTGCAAAGATTTATCGATTAGTTGTCAACTATTAAATTAATCACCAACTATTTTGATAATCAAATAAACGCTTTGAGACATTTTTTTTTAATGAAAATTGGTGAATATTCTCTGATGTCAGCTTGTTAAATGTGAATATTGTTCTAGTTTCTTCTCTCCTCTGTGACAGTAAACTGAATATCTTTGAGTTGGGGACAAAACAAGACATTTGAGGACGTCATCTCGGGCTTTTTGGAAACACTGATCCGCATTGTTCACCATTTCCTGACCTTTTATACAAACAAACAACTCATTGATTAATCGAGAAAAAAATTGACAGATTTATCAACTATGAAAATAATCGTTAGTTGCAGCCCTGTTGCGTTTATTTAACTTTGTCGGGGGTTCAAAGTGTGTCAGACGGAACTTCAACCCTTGTGTTGTCTTCCTGTCGACTATGCACCTTTTTGTTTGTCTGGGTCAAAATTTTAAATTAAACTTTTTTTTCAGTGGTTTTGGTCGTCTTTTTCGACACTTTTGTTGCTTTTCCCGATCTCTTTTTTTTTTTTTTTAGCTTTTCCCCCAATGTTTTGAAGCTTTCCCCGACACTTTTGTCACTTTTTTCGATGTCTTCGTCGATGGTTTTCTGGGCTTTTTTAAAACGTTTTTTTTAAAAAGAAATTTTTTAAACATTCTTTAATCTATTTTTTTTCTTTCTTCCAAATGCTATAAAATGTAATAAAACACCCAAATTCAATGAAAGTATTGAAGAAAGT
Source organism: Sander lucioperca (assembly GCF_008315115.2). Taxonomy (NCBI): domain Eukaryota; kingdom Metazoa; phylum Chordata; class Actinopteri; order Perciformes; family Percidae; genus Sander; species Sander lucioperca. Next base: position 34,272,713 of record NC_050179.1, on the reverse strand, counting down.
TTACTTGTGAAGAGTAACGGTTGTATGGAACCATCCACGTTATTTATTTTGTTGACAATTTGGTTGAAAGAAACCCAAAGTTAAAAAAAGAAGACATTTTAGCCTTTAATAGACAGGACAGCTGTAGACAGGAAAGGGGGGAGGAGAGAGGGGGAAGACATGCAGCAAACGGCCACAGGTCCGACTCGAACCTTGAGCCGCTGCGTCGAGGACTGAGCCTCTGCATATGGGCGCCTGCTCTACCAGGTGAGCTACCCAGGTGCCCGAGTTGGTTAATAAGTTTACAGGAAATAATCAAATGTTTTGTATCCCACGTTGCCGACCTCCTGCAGGTTCTGGTGCCTTGTTGCGGAAGTTTGGCCGTCAGCAGCTTCTCAGACTCTCAGTTCGACAGTTATGTCCTGCAGCCTGCGGAGGACGGATACCACACTGTGGATGGAAAGGTTCGTCCTGCTTCACTTCATAAACATCGGCTTCATCCGAGGCACTTAAAATTCTTAAGAAAATTTAAGGTCAATCAACAAAATCAGGTACACAAACTACAAAGAAAAAAGGTCCTGTGGGTGCTGCTTAGAACAAAGAAACCAATATAACTGAAAGAGGCAGCCGTAACGGTTTGTTGATGGTAACATGTCACCCAGTGCAACAGTGTCTTTATGGCTCAGAGGAAGTAGATGTACGTAAGGGTTAATGTAGAGCGAGGCGGTCTAACCCCGACAGAGTGATGCAGGACTTGAATCAGCCTGAAGGGCTTGTGTTCGCTATAATGACCGGCTCGCTCTACGTTACCCCGCCCAATACACGGCTACTTTGCAAATATATCAATCATTTGAGACAAAGTTTGATCTGAAAACGATTTTTTTTTATTGATTTTAAAACGATTGTATTGCTTCCGCTAGCGAAAATAGTCCATTCCTTCTCTACGGTTGTAAAAATGACGTCCATAGCTACGCAAACTCTGTAGCCTACTAGGGGTGGGGGAAAAAATCGATACAGCATAGTATCGCGATATTTTCTGTGGCAATACTGTATCGATACACAGACGAAAGTATGGATCTTTTATTATATATGTGTTGGTCAGTCTGTCTGCTTGACAATCCCATTTTGCAGCAATAAAATTGAAGTGAGATGAACAAACAGAGAAAAATTTAAAGTTGGAAAAAAGGTAAGAAATTGCAATATATCACAGAATATTGCAATATGTTTAAAATCGCAATAATATCGTATCGTGACATAAGTATCGTGCTGATATCGTATTGTGAGGCCCCTACTGATTCCCACCCCTGTAGCCTACCTTGCGATATAATTCACGTTAAAGCTATAGTGCGTAGTTTCTGTCGCCCCCCATGAGGTAATGACAACAACACTGTCGGCGCGTCCACATGATCCAAGCCTTCCGTTGGAAGGCTGTGATACACACACTAATTAATGTCATGGGATTTCCAATCCCACAAATATTGAATATTGCCAGCCTGTCAGCTAATTTGTATTAAAACATTTGGAACAGCTTGTGCTAGAAAAGTCACTTGATTTTGGAGCAGCCAAGAAGAGAGAGCATCATTCTTTGAATTAAGACTTTGACACTAGCTATTGTAGATTTAGATTTATTGGATTTATTAATTATATTTAGTAAATATATACTGTAGCAAACTACCCCCAAAGATCACAAAAGTAAACAAATAATGAAAGATATGTCTCTTTTGCATGCTAACAAATCTGTGGCATTATTTTTTTTTAAACAGACCCTCATCCCAACCCTAACCCTCTTCTGTCAGAAGATCTGTTCTGTGTTTTGTATGACGATAATCCGGATTTACGTACTTTATCTTTGTAATAAAAATAACTGTGTAGCTCAGAGGTCTTACCCTTAACATTTAAGTTTTCATTTATTATTGTTGTACGCAGGGCTCAACAATAAGGATTGCCCGATGGCCCCGGGGCAAGTAAAACGCCACGTCGGGCAAGTAAATATAACATCCCACTGGCCCGTTCGGGCGAGTGGGTCCAGAAGTCATGACAATCAAATAAACAACGTCTGACCGACATTGAAAATAGCGTTATGGACACTGAGGGCCAGATGTACGTACATTTGCAAACGTAGCGTTATCAGCGCCATGGCCAACCCACAGAAAGCGCACGCTGTGATATTTCAGCTTACGTCGTATTTAACAAAGCTGCAGTTCATCGGGTAATCAGCGCCTTTCTCCGCCCACTATACCGTAAATTGCGCTGTAGCAAATGCAAATACGTAGATTCACACGCAATCGCAAGGTAATGTAAGTCAATAGAGGCCAAACAGCATTGATAAACACGCTAAAAAAGCGATTATGCGTCTTGATAACACGGCAGTAATTTTTCTGCAAAAGAACTGCTAAAGTTTGAAGCTGGTTGGCATACCAACTCAACAACATTTATTTAGTTCTTACTTGTTAATAGTGTAACTGTTATTTGTTAAATTATTGTAGTTATGTGTTAGGTATTGTAATTTCCCCTTACGGGATTAATAAAGTATACATTATTATTATTATTATTATTATTATTATTAGGTGACTTAGGTTTACTTATTATATATTTAAGTACTTTAAACGTTAATATTTTGTTAAATTTAAATAATTTTCAATTTAAAAAAACTCCATAAAAGATCCTTTCTTTGATGTCATTTTTCAGTTTTTCAAGAATCGGTTAGGAATCGTTTTAAAAGTACCGGTTTGGCATCGGAATCGTAAAAATCCAAACGGTACCCAACCCTATGTGAGACACGGTGAATGGGACTTCTGCGGGAATATTTACGTTGACGTTTTTGTCCTCATTCATCTCGTTTCCTTCTTGCCCAGGTGCTTCAGTTGACATACCTGGAAACCCAAAGTTGCAATGTAACTATTGACCCTACGGCGGACAATAGAAGATAGACTGTTTATAAAGATGGAGTGATAGGCGCTCACCAGATCTGCTGCCGTTGTCTAGGATGGAGGACAGGATCTTGCTCCACTTTTCCCCACTTTTTCCCACAGCTGATAAATTAACCAGACTTCTTTCTGCGAATGAATGGATGTCCTCCAGAGTGATCAGAACTGCAGCCATGGCAACGCTCTGTTATACAGAATTAGCAGAGTGCAGAATGCCGTGATTGACCAATCAGAATCAAGTATTTAACCAAACCATGTAATAACAGGCTGTGATACACACAATAATTAATGTCATGGGATTTCCAATCCCACAAATATTGAATATTGCCAGCATGTCAGCTAATTTGTATTAAAACATTTGGAACAGCTGATTGAAGCCTTGTATTTCAGTGTCAGTTTTAGAAAAGTCACTTGATTTTGGAGCAGCCAAGAAGAGGGAGCATCATTCTTTGAATTAAGACTTTGACACTAGCTATTGTAGATTTAGATTTATTGGATTTAGTCATTATTATTTAGTAAATATATACTGTAGCAAACTACCCCCAAAGATCACAAAAGTAAACAAATAATGAAAGATTGAAGAGATGAAGTCTCTTTTGCATGCTAACAAATCTGTGCCGTTATTTATTTTAAACAGACCCTCATCCCAACCCTAACCCTCTTCTGTCAGAAGATCTGTTCTGTGTTTTGTATGACGATAATCCGAATTTACGTACTTTTATCTTTGTAATAAATAACTCTACTGTAGCTGCTTACCGGAGGCGTTGGTCTCGTCGTGTGTTTCAGGAGGTCAGGATCCAGGACAGGCAGGTCCTGCTGGGGTCCGGCTTCCCGGCTCCGGCCGCGGTCCCCATCCTGTTTGAGGAAACCTTCTACAATGACCGGGAGCAGAGCTACAGCATCCTGTGCATCTCCAGGCCGGTGGAGATGGAGCCGAGCCCGGCAGAGGTCAGCCCGTCGCCCCCGTACTGCCTGAAGAGCGTGGACGACGTCAGGGAGTTCCTGGGCCGCCACGCCCAGAAACTGGACAAATTCATCCACGGCTTCTGTCAGGCCTTCAAAGAGACAGAGAGGAAGGGACTCCGACACCACATAGTAGGACACATTCTCTTTCCTTTTTTTCCTGTTCCTTCCTTTTCTTCGCCTTCTTTCCCTTTGTCTGTTGTCTTCACTGTTCTTCCACCATCTTCCTCTTTGTCTTCTTGACTTCTTCCACTTCCTTTATTTCCTCCCCTCTTCATCTTCTTTCTTGTTTGTCTCTTCTACGTAATGCCCTAATTCTTTTCAGTTTCTTACTTGCTTTCCTTCCTGCGGCATACTTTCTTCTTCATCGTGTCTTTCTTTGTTTTTTATTTTAAACTTTATCCAGGCAGGATTGTTTTAGCTGACGTACTTGAGAAAAAACATAAAGCAAATCATTTTATTAAACAATTGAAATACAGCTTTTGTGGTTGAGCGTTACAAATTTGGATTTAAAGAAATTAGGACTTTCACAGGCTCCTACACACAGACTAAGAACTTCTAGAGATAAAATTTCTTAATATTTCCTTCCTAGTACCGTATTGGTCCGAATATAAGACGACCCTGATTATAAGACCCCTCCCGCCTCCCCTGTCAAGACTCACTTTTGGAAAAATACTTTTTGAAGACCAAATCTTGTTTTTATAAAGAAAATAATTTGATTTGAAAATAATTCTAATAAAAACACATTGAATAAAACAAGTTAGGCTGTTGTTTTTAACATATTTTAGAAGGTGTCACAGGGCCTCCAGCTGAATGACTGCTCTGGTAATGGGCATCCCATCATTACGTAATCACACTCTCCTGTCAGTCTCTTGGAAGCGGCCGCTTTCCACCATATAACGTTACCGTGCTTTTGGACGGTCGTTGAGGCGCCGTCTAAAACTCTGCCATTTCGACCGGCTGTTGGTAACATTAAAATTGATTATGGATCATGTTATTTCTATAGTTTATAGCTGACTTTACCAGCTGACTTCTCTATTGGCTGTTGAAACAGGTGCTGTCACTTACGTTCTAAAACCAGCCTCTGCGACTTGAACAGCTGAAAGTCCAGACCCCAAATATATAGACGACCCCACTTATTCAGACGTATTTCCAGGAAAAAAAAAATCTTATATTCAGACCAATACATATGTAACTTGAAGAATAATTCAAGGTAACTCTTATAAGATGACAGCACTGTACTGACAGTCCTCCTGTCCTCTCTCTCCACTCAGGACTCGGTGAACGGTCTTTACACTAAATGTCTTCAGTGTTTGCTGAGAGACTCTCGTCTGGTGAGTAGAACTCAACCTCCAACTCATGGAGATACCGGGGAGGTGTTGGGTTAGACATGGATACTGAGTTTCAGTTCAGGTGCAGGATTCTTTGAAACCCATATTTCTACACTGAATATGACATAATATGTATGAGGCGCGCTTTGTTAAGGGAGGGAGCAGCGGAGACAGCAGGTCTGGACAGCTGTGTCCAGTAAGAGTAGCTGCTAATAAAAAGCTCAAATTAACACTACAAATGCTTCACAATCAAATCCCCCTGTTGTTTTGTTATTTAAGAGCTTTTATTGTGAAGCAGCAAAATCAGGAAGTGTTGGCGTTTCATTAGAGAGAAGACACACCAGCCCGATAATTGGGCGTCGGGCCGTCTGGCGAGGTCTGTGACTCGAGTCTGTTTGGTGTCGGCCGTCCGAGGAGCCGTCGGCCTTCATTTGGGCCGACCCGACATGTTCAGTCGGGGACAGGACAGTCGGGACTCACCCGGAAATGGGGAGCGGATGAGCCGCTCAAACGAAATCTTTTAAACTGACCTTTGTTGATCTGAAATGAAGACAGATTCAGCAACTGCACGGCCTATTTCTCTCTTAAAATGTTTTCAGAAACACGTTTCGGTGAACTATTTTAGTACAATATGAGATCGTATTCTGAACAAGCCGCCATGACAGTCTGGCTGTGAATTTCCGGAGAAAAAAGAACCACGTGACGCGTTCGTCCAATCAGCTGCCGGTTTTCATTTTCTGATAAATAATCAGACTGTTAATGGAAACAATACAGAGCAGCGCCGCCTGCTGCTATGGAGACGTATTACGTTTCGTGCACGCGCAGAGCGTACGCTCAAGTCGGCGTCGCCTCAGTGTGTTCTGAGACATTTTTTGGACCTCGGGACCCGACTGATCAGTCCGACTGGCTTTACTGCCGACGGTCGGCCCGTCTGGTTGGTGTGTCAGGGCCCTTAGTCTGGATCAACGGAAGTGCATTTCCAGGATAAAGCCTGGCTTTAAGACGATTGTGATTCGTTTAAAGAAATGCAAACAACCCTGAGCGTATTTGTTCTCCTATCCCAGAATGCATCTGTGGCGTAGCCAAACCTTACTCCACAGCGCTGTGGAGATAGAGCTGGCAATGCGAGATTAGGACTCCTTCAACAGTTAAAATAAAGCAGATATCTGAAAGTACAAACAGAGACGCAGGAGAGATCCTCGTTATGCAGAAAGGCCCCGGTTCCCCTTGCTCTCGCTGAGCGCCGTGTGGCGGGGAAATGACCTACCGACGTCTGATAAAATTGTCCACATGCTGTCCACACCTCACTGACATCTGAACTTATCACGACCCTTGGGATGTGATCTGGCTGATCAGATCCCAACATGAGTAAAACACACATAAATATACATCTATACTACAAAGATGTGGTTGAAATGTATAACAAGATTTAAATAGACACAAATTAAAACCCATGAAATCAGATAAAACCAGAAAAAAAACAAAAGAAAAACGTGTTAACACAATACATCACATTGAAAAGACAAGTTTAACCACCGACATAAAAGTTGAAAATACAGTGCTGCTCTACCTACCTAGATATTGGCATGGGGTACTTTCCATAAAATCATCTCTCAATGAAAATCAAACCAGCTGTTAGGATAACTGCAATAAAACCATGCCAATCTCTAGGTATGGTGAAGGGTATGTGATGATGTGGGGCTATTTTAATTCCAAAGGCCAAGGGAACTTTATCAGGATGCATAGTATCCTGGATCCATGAAATAACTGGCCTTTAAAAATAAAAATCTGCCTGCTTCTATGGGAATTAAACATAGGGGTGAACTGACTTATGCCCCCTGTATTTTAAGGAAGAACATTTATTTATTTACGATACATTATTCATTCACAAAGAAAATTGGTGTCCTTAAAGGTTGGATTTTTCCTCATTTTTTTAATTAAGGCATTAAGATCAATTTCCAAAAGATGATTTTTTTTATTCCTCTTTTTAGTCAACTTTAGCATGGGTTCATAAACTCATGAGCAGCACTGTAAACGTTTGAATACATTTTTGCAGGAAAGTTTTTGTCGCCCATCACTTCCATTTATAAGAACATTACTGTTTGTTCATCACAGGACGTCCCAATTGGAAGTTAGTAACTTGTCAGACAGTTGGCCATCATGTGCTGCGGTTTAATGTCACAACCTGTTCTGTGAGATTGGGTGTTATTAAATTTGTCCCTCTTTACAGTTGATATTATTCACACTTTGTTGACTGAGGACAGCTTACTGCTGATAAAAAAAAACTTCTCCATGCCAGTTCAGAGTTGCATGCGTCGTTAGTTTTGGTCTCTGTGAGTCTTTGTTTAAGGAAGAGGAGCAGTTCTAGTGTTCCCTTCAGGTTCTCTAAAGTAAGCGGTGTCCTCTGAATGACCTGACCCCTCAACTGTGGCACGAACATGTAGATCAGTAATGACGCCACAGGACATGACGATGTCTTGTTAAGCTTTCTCTGGACTCTAATGCCATCTGCCGTGTCTCTCCCTCGTCTCGACGTTCTGCCTAATCTCGGTAACAGGATGAGTTGCATCACATCCTGAACAGTAACGAATGCATTCCTCTGCATGTACTGCTCTGGTGAATGTGTGTTTTCTGTTCCTACAGAAACTTCTGGCGAAGCAGGAGCTTCAGATGACTCTGCTCAAGCAGGCGGTCGAGGTAACTTCCCTCAGAGTTATTACACATCAACTTCACCCTCTCTAGTTTCAGTAAATGGGTTAAAGTCGAAAAATGTTTGTTTCTGAGGCTGCATTTACATTGCTACGTTTTGGTTTGAAAACAAATATCTTTTGCCACGTTAACACCTAGCAATCACGCTGCTGTGGCGTTTCCGAGCCCCTAAACCGGAGACATTTGGAAACACTTCTGACCCGTTTTGGTTTGGAATCTGTGGGGTTGTGTTGCCGTCTCAACGGCCGCAAACGGAGACCTTTGGCAACACCGACACTGACGCCAACGTTTCTCCGCCTGATTGGGTCATGACGTCTCGTTCTCTGAGACTAATGCTGCGTTCCAGGCAACCTGTAACTCGTGTTTTCACAACCTTCTGCCCGTGAAAGCGCCCTGGAACGGCAGTCAAACCCGTAACTTACTATTCGTGAACTTGTACCAGATCGTTGTACTCCCAGTTACAGATTTTGACGTCACACACACATAAACAACAATGGCGACCCCTGTTGATGCTGTACAGACGCCGGTGATTAACGGTGAGAAATAGAAATAAATAGACATAAATAGGCAACGTAAAGTAATTCCGCACATTGTAATCAAAACAATACACATACGATTGTGTACTACTGCAGGTTATGTTTATTAAATGAAGCGCAAAATATGTCGCCGACTACAAATGGCTAGTATCAGTTAGCGCTAGCTAACATCAACGTTAGGTAGCCGCTAGCTAACGCTAGCTAGAAGGGTTTGTTGTGACTCTGCCTGGAACGCTACCAAGTCGTGACTTGAAGTCGTAACTTATGGGCTAAAAATTGTGTCTGGAACGCAGCATAAGCTACTAACATCACCATGGCAACTACCAGCAGCGGGCGGAGTATACACGCTGCCTTCTGTTTATGCCCAGTATACCAGAATGTTGATGACATATTTTTGTTTTGGCCGTGTTAGTTTAAAGATTAGTTCTTTTACTGGAGGTAAAAACACTTGTGTGCACGGAGATCGCTTTTGGCTCAAAACTCTGCTTATAAAACTAAATGTAGCCTGAAGCACATTTCATCAGACTTGATAAGGGAATATTGTGCACATTCTTACTCAGCATCACAATTGATTTACGATACTTAATGTTTCGGCGCCTTTGGATCTTCGTCAAGAGTATTTATCTCCTAAATGGCTCCTAAATGGTGCACTGAGCTCCCCATTGACATCAGGACGGCTGAAGGCCTACACATCTTCCAACTGCACCTTGGATAATAAAAAATAAAAAAAATGTATAGTTGTACTTTCATATGGCTCTTTGTAGTTTGGCTTATTTAAAGCTAATGTACTTGCATTTGAAAGCACTTAATTGGAAGTCGCTTTGGATAAAGGCGTCAGCTAAGTACTATAATGTAACTTACCACAATGCTTAAATGTGCTTTAAGAAAGCAGAAAGAAACGCGAAAGGCAGAGGTATGTCCCTCTTTCGTTAATGTATTTTAAAGATGGAGGCGCTACATGGCGGCCGTCATTCGAGCGACTAGCTTGTATGCATTCTGAATGATTCTAAATGTCAGATTCTACACTTACTAGAATATTTTCATTAGTTGATGGAAGTAATTACACATGAAAGTTTTTTTTTTTTTTTTGTTTTTTTTTTTGCTAAGAATCAACTCAAAAAATTACACAATGTAGGTTTAAACCGTAGAATAAAAGTTACTTTTGGTAAAGGTTAGTTTTTGACGTTCCCACTGCGAATGATGAAGCTAAAAGACATTTAAACCATTACAAATATAAAAACCCACCCTGAAGTTAACTGGCAGCCAATGGAGGCTTTAATATTTTTAGTTAGAGGTGTAAGCTTTGTGTCCAAAACAGACAAACCTGTTACTTGAATTCATATTTTAGCAGTTTTATATCCTTCCTCTTTCTTCATGGTCTTATATAATGCTGCGTTCCAGATACAATTTTTAGCCCGTAAGTTACGACTTCAAGTCACAACAAACCCTTCTAGCTAGCGTTAGCTAGCGGCTACCTGACGTTGACGTTAGCTAGCGCTAGCTGATACTAGCCATTTGTAGTCAGCAACATATTTTGGGCTTCATTTAATAAACATAACCTGCAGTAGTACACAATCGTATGTGTATTGTTTTGATTACAATGTGTGTAATTACTTTACGTTGCCTATTTATGTCTATTTATTTCTATTTCTCACCGTTAATCACCGGCATCTGTACAGCATCAACAGGGGTCGCCATTGTTGTTTATGTGTGTGTGACGTCAACAACTGTAACTGGGAGTACAACCATCTGGTACGAGTTCACCAGTAGTAAGTTACGGGTTTTTCCAGGGCACTTTCACGGGCAGAAGGTTGTGAAAACACAAGTTACGGGTTGCCTGGAACGCGCCCTAAGCCAATATATATAATTTAAAAATCCCCTTTAATAATAAATGAATAACTCAGTTGGGTTCAAATTAAGCTGCTAATTCACCAAATTAAATTCTTTGTCCTGACTTCTTTTGCTAATAAAACAGATGCCGGTGCTGTGATTGCAACTTTTCTTTCTCTCAGCTGTTGTGTTAACTGAAATGTTTTTCTTCTTATCCCAGATGTACGTTCATCATGGTATCCATGACTTAATTTTTAACTTTGTGGGAACGCTTGAAGCCAGCCAGGTATGTTTGCGATCTCACTGCTCTACCACACTGACCGTATACTCTGTGATGGAAATATGTTCTTAACAAATGAAGGAACAGACTTATTACATATCTTCTACATATACACTTCTCGCCTCTTGTAGTGTCTTGCCATACAGATAGTTTTGGCTTTATATGTCCAGGTTTTGAGATTTCTCCCTCTGCCCTTTTACAATGGAGAATTCAGAGTTTTATTTGTGGAGCTCACAGCTTTGAAAATTACTTTACTTACTTTTTTTTTTTAACACTTAAGCAACTTTATTTTCCAGAAACAGTGTTGTGGTTCCTCTGGATACTTTACAGTTTTGTTGGAGCTACTTTCTGCTAAAGGATATCGTAATGGCTGGATAGAGTTAGTGATTTTCTTTTTTGCTGTGTGTGTGATTTGAAAATAAGAAAAACTGGATGCCGATGTACTCGGTAGGGATCGACCGATACTGGGTTTTTTAAGACCGATACCGATTATTAGTAGTTAATGAAACCGATAACCCATATTTGGAACCAATATGCATTTTACATTTACAGTGAAAATGAAAATCTTTAAGTCAAGATAAAGATTCTCACTTCTGTTCCATCTTTGTTGGGAGTCACACATGTGTAGTACCTAGGTAAGGACTACTAGCCAGTCAGAAGCAGAGTATGAGGGCGTGCCCTGACAGTACCTAGGTAAGGACTACTAGCCAGTCAGAAGCAGAGTATGAGGGCGTGCCCTGACAGTACCTAGGTAAGGACTACTAGCCAGTCAGAAGCAGAGTATGAGGGCGTGCCCTGACAGTACCTAGGTAAGGACTACTAGCCAGTCAGAAGCAGAGTATGAGGGCTTGCCACGCTAGCAGCTAGGCGAGCATTATAACGTGTGTTCCAAAGTGACCACGGTTGTCTCTGAAGTAAAGGCTGGACTACAATAGAGCTGTTTGGAGCAGTTTGTGAACAGTGTTTTCTGTTGGAGATGGTAAGTCCCTTTGGGGTGGACTTTGGGCTTTTTGACTTTGTAAACCTATAACATGCACAAAAAAGATATATAACACAATAAAGGAAAGGGGAAAAGCCATAAAGCATAATATGAGCTTTTTTTAGCAAGTATTTAATAAAGTAGAAACTTCCAACATAATCCCCAGTAACAGAGTCAGATAGTGTTGTGGGCGGGACATTAAGTCAGACTCAGTGGTGAGAGAAATTGAAGCAGAGGTGAGTGTTTTAAAAACACAGATACAGATAATCAATTAAAAAAAAAACCCTGATGTAATGTGTCACAGAGCGGCTCTCATGTCTGCTCTGCTGCTCGTCAACAGGACGCCGCCTTCAACAAAACCAGCAGGAGTCTGCAGGAGCTGCAGCAGAAAGAGCTGGGAGTCAAACCGGAGTTCAGGTCAGTTCAACATGTTGCAGCACCTGATAGTCTATGCATATGGTAGTCTGTTTATATCCAATCCATGTCTATCTCAGTTTCTCAAAGACCAAGGTGATGTCTTTAAGGTTTTAGTTTTTTAAAGTCCAAAACACAAAGTTATTAAGTATATTAATACAAAACAGAAATGATGATATACATGATATAAAAGTGCAGGAAACTTTGCTATTAGAGAGGCTAAAAACATCGTTTTCTGACATTTTTGCATCACATTTTTCTTAATTGATTATCGTAATGGACCGACTAATCGTTGCAGCTCTAATTTGACGTGACCTAAGTATGGAGTTATACCTTGTGACAACCAGTGACATGTTTAACTCCTCAAACTGTTCTGCTGACTGTAAGAACCTTTTCAGAAGTTTCAGAAAGGAGTTTATTGCCACAGTACTTTCCCTACGTGGAATTTGCCTTGGTGATTGCTGCATACAGTACATCCAAAACAAACATATTAAACATTATTAAGAATAAACAATAAATACAGAAACAGAAAATAAACTGGGACGAATATATATATATACTAGGGCTGTCAAACGATAAAAAAAATTTAATCGCGATTAATCACTGAATTTCTATAGTTAATCGCGATTAATCGCATGTTTTATCACATGATTAAAATTCTATTATTTTGCATTTCAGAACTGTTTTTAAGTACATATTAACAATGGAAAGCCATTCTTACCAGTGGATCTTGATTGGGAATCAAATGATTGCAAAGAAAGTGACTTTATGAACTTGATTTTAAGATTTGTATTTGTTTGTTACTTATTTACTTAAGATAAATGCGTGAATCTAGTCACACATTTGAATCTAGAGTCAATATAGTGTGCAGTAACTTAAAGTAATTTTGATTACTCACTGACGTCCAGTGATCACCTTGCATCACTTTGCAGCAGTTCCAGTGTGGCTGCTTTCTCCATGTCGTACAGGCTGTGTATGCGTGAAAACTACTGTCCCCCTCGACGGCAATGTATAAGACGGGTCAGAACATGCCAACCGTAGTATGTCTTTAAGACCCGAGTCTTCTACAATGCTGAACAGATCTGCAGTTAGTTGCCACCCATTTTGCAAGAGCGTTAGTCATTTTTTGGGATTTTGGTTTCGTCCGCAGGTCGGCAAGCAGCACTCTCCAAAATAGTGCTTTGCCTGAACCCGCTAGCATCAACCTGAGTCACGTTAGCTGTACTACTGTGCTTAGCTCGTGGGTGGTAGCTCAAGCTTGACGTGCTTCGGTGATATTTTAATTCGGCTGTACACGATGTGCATATGGCTTTCGACCCGTCCGGGAGTTTTGGAAAATAAAAAGCGCCATTCAGAATTTCGTTGCTGCTGTCTTTCTCCATCATGCCTGCAGCCTGCAGCAGCAGGATGTGTTGTTACGAGGAAGTATGGCAAAGGGTCAAAATAATAGCCTGTTAGGCACGACGCAAAGCTGAAGAGGGAGTTAGATTTTTAAGTGGCATGTGGCACGTGCCAGTGGCATGTAATCTGGTACTTCCGTATGTCAGTTGTGATTGCGTCTGAATTGACGCCGTAGCGAGTAGTATGAAAGGGCGAAAATCCGCTTAGGTACGTTGGTCGGGGTGGAGGATGGGTCAAACACAGGACTTTCACCTAGAAGAGATGGGATCGAGTCCCGCGTGTGACTTTGTGCCCCGCGATTGATATTTCACGTTTGTTGTTTTCCTAACCCTAACCCCGTTATTTTTTTCCTAAACCCAACCAGTTGTTCTTTTCCTAAACCCTAACCTAACCCCGTCCTTCTTTTCCTAATCCCAACCGTTTCTTCTTTTCCTGAACGCAACCTGCGTGTCACGTAGCCTCGCGATAAGATATAGCGTCGCAATAACACGCCACGTGGCTTTAGAAAGTGCCACGTATATTTTAACGAAATCTTACTTTATAAGTTATTTTAACGTTATAAGTTATATTTTACGTCTTACGGTGAAGAACTAAGTTATATTTTAACGATGTATGTGATATTTTACATCTTACGGTGAAGAACATGCCACTTCCGGCTGCCACATGCCACTTAAAAATCTAACTCCTACTGCGAAGCTGAGTGAAGTGAAAATAAATTAATAAATGGCGCAAGCGATAAAAAAAAAAAAAATGTAACGCGTTATGCTCGTCCCTTAATCACATTGCGATTAATGCTGACAGCCCTAATATATATACACATACATACATACATACATACATACATACATACATACATACATACATACATACAAAATATTTTCTAAATATATCTCCAAACTAAAGACCCATTTTATGCACACAGGATCCTGAATATGAGATCCTCCCATCTAGCAGCCGCTATAGAGCCAGTAGGTGCAAAAGCAACCGCCTTAAGCTTTCATTTGTCCCCACATCAATATGACTACTGAACAAACAACCAGTCCAGTCCTCATCACTATGATACTGTGCTGGCCTTAACCAATGTAACCTGTGAAAGTTTACTCACCATGTGCTATAGCTTATATTCCCAATTTGAATTCTTTGTTTGGGCAATTCCCGTATTAAGCGTAACTTACTTTATAATGAGGCACATGCAATACTTTACTATATCAGGGCCTGTGCAATATCCTCTTAACTAGTGGGTGATCTCTATTCATTTTTCTTGTCCTAAAGTATATTGTTGTCTTGTTATATATTGTCATGTACTGTACTGTCTGTTGATAACTAATGCATGTGTTTGTATGCAGCTGTTGTCAGCGCTTCTTGCCCAAGACAGATTTCCTATGGGACAATAAAGTTTATCTTATGTTATGTTTTGCTCCTCCTGTTGTTGTGTTTCTACAGTATAAACTTGTCTCGGGCAAAGAGGGAGCTGAGTCAGCTCAACCAGCAGACCTCCCCGCTCCTCAAACTGCTCTGCCTGCGCCGAGTCGCCCTGACCGCCACCCAGACCCCCAGAGGCACCGGTATGCACCGTCTGAGTTTTTGTTTTTTATTAATGCTGCCCCCTCCTAGTCAAATACTTGACTAATCCAGCGATCTTCAACAGGGGAGTCAGGAGTCAATGCAGGGGGGCCTCCAAATTATTGTTGATTCTTGAAAGTTTTTTTCAAAAATGAAAAATATTCAGATTTCCCTTCATTGGAACTGAAGAGTCCAAATCAGGAAAAACAGCTGCAAGACCAAAAGTACACAGACGTAGGTGGTCAGAAGTGTCCACGCACTTCTGGTAATTTAGTGTAGCACCTCCCTAAACTACATACAGTACATTAACATCTCTTCACATTACCCATTTTTATTTATAATAAATTAGGGATGCTATTTTAGATTTTTTGTTTCTCTGACCGATAGCCGACCCTCGTTAACCATCATACCTGTTGACAGACGAGCAGCCAACTGAGTCCCAGTTCACATGTCCGGGGGAGTTAGCAGCCAAGATGTTGCGTGCTTGTTTTGGTCTCAGTCGAATAAGATTTCTTAAGACGATTAGTCATTTTTTATTGCTTGTTCATGCTGAATTACTTATTTCCAAGAAACCTATGAACACATTGTTGGTAAACACAAGGTTTAAAGTGGTGGGTTTTCATGATTCTTTGTGGAGAAACTCCGCTTTACAGATCTGTCGATGAAATTAACTAATTGATTGGCTGACAAAATCATATGAGTGTTAGTCGAGGGCAGCTTGTGTGTGTGGATGTGAATATATCTGTTTATTAAACCTCCAGTTCTTCAGTTTTCTGATCTCCGTCTCTAGATCAAAAGGGTTACCACTCATGATGTTTGCTGATAAAAGTTAAAATGAATGAATCTGAAGAGTGGAACTTAATTTTTACTGCAATTCAACACTTCTATCAGTCAATTCAATTCAATTTTATTTATAGTATCAAAGAGTTATCTCAAGACACTTTATAGATAGAGTAGGTCTAGACCACACTCTATAATTTACAAAGACCCAACAATTCCAGTAATTCCCCCAAGAGCATGCATTTAGTGCGACAGTGGTGAGGAAAAACTCCCTTTTAGGGAGAAACCTGGGACAGACCCAGGCTCTTGGTAGGTGGTGTCTGACGGTGCCGGTTGGGGGTGTGATGAACAGTGGCAATAATAGTCACAATAAAGATAATGGAATTATGACTAGAATAGTATTTGTAGTAGTTCATGGCATAACAGGACGTAGCAGGGCACTGAAGGGTGTAGCAGGGCACTGCAAGGCACTGCAGAGTGTACCATGGTGTAGCAGGGCATAGCAGGGCGCGGTGCAGGACCACGGCAACAGCTGCAACCATGATTTAGGTGCCACCCTAATCCAAGGAAAACTGCTGGGCAAAAAAACATAAGGGGCCCTATCTTGTACCCGGCGAAGTGCAAAGCCTGACGCAAGTGTCTTTGCTAGTTTAAGACCGACGCAGACCAGTGCATATTGTTATCTTGAGGCAGCGGGAAGTGATCATGCTAGTGACCAACAAAAACCTGGTCTGAAGTCAATAACGCAGCATTTCATTGTTATTTTAACAGCAAATTAGTAAAATGCACCAAGGCTTATGCACAGCACGCACACACTATGCTTGTTACACACACGGGGAAGCGCAGCAGCACACACATGCAGAAGATTACAAATAAAAATATTACGGTGCAAATCCTCCATCATAACAGCAATGCTCCAAGGTACAAACGCGCCTGGCTTTTAAAGGGAATGGGAGGTGATCTCTGATTGGTTTATTGCATGTTACGGCCAAAACACACCTCTGATTAATGAATACACTAAATACAACCCTTTAGAACCATGCACCCGGTGCACGGACCCTTTTTTCTGCTGTCAAACTAGCAAAAGTGGATTTGAACACACCCTAAACACACCTGCGCCAGGCGCTTCACGCTGTGTGCTTAGATCGTTAAAATAGGACCCAAGAACTCCGGGGAATAAGCTCCCCAGAGGTAAGTTAGTAACAAGCATTTCTGGGACATTGATGCACACAGATGGAAAGAGAGAGGAGCTCAGTGTGTCAAAGGAAGTCCTCCGGCAGTCTAAAACTATAACAGCATAGACTACAACAGTCAGAAGATGCTGCACATTTATATGTTGATAACAATAAGTAGAAATGAGGGGAATTATGAACTCTGCTGTCATTTCAAAGAAAAGTGGTCATTTAAGTTACCCACAACATCACAAAATTCTACACATGCTTTTCTTTACCTCCATTTGTATCTCCTGCTGTTGTTACACATTTATTTCTGATGATTATTGGAGAAGTGTGGCTACATCTACACTACAACGTACTTATTTTTACACGGGTTTTTGAGACAAAAACGATCTCTGTCCACACAAGAGTTTTAGCTGCAGTAGCAGAACTAATCTCCTTACATATTTACACGTCTGACAACACATATCACATGACCATTCACACACACTGGGCATGTGCTTGCCGATGTAAACAGGAAGCAGATTGTCTGACGTTACTCTGCGGTTGAAAATCATGAATGTATGAGTTGAAAACACAAAAAATACTTTGGAGAAAGAACAACTATGGTGAAAAGTAAGAGCAGGAATTTATTAGACTGACTGACGTGGGTCCTTGTTTCCAAAGGTCTCCGTTTGTGCCCCTCCAGACTACAAAGCAACCCTGGAATTTTAAAACCAAAATGGGGGCAGTTGTGTGTCCAAATGTCTCTGTTTTAGGGGTTCAAAAACTCCTGAGTAGTGTGGACGCGAGGCGTAAAAGTAGCAAAAGTTTTTAAACTAAAATGTAGTAGTGTGAATGTAGCCTTATGTAGTCAGTCAGCCGGTCGCCTCTGTGGACAGGCAGACTGAACTCTCCGTGATCGCTAAACATCCTTGTAATCTGATCAGCATGTAGGACAATACCTGCTCTGTTAGCCTCTATCGTGTTTGTCCAGTTTGCTTTGGAAATCTTATCTTATTGGCCCACAACAGCCCTCGCTGTCAGCCTGCAGAGTGGTACGATCCGCTTCTAATTAATGTTTGTCAAGCGGTCAATTTAGTCATTTTGGTTTGGACATAGGGAGAGTATCCTCATGTGTTTTATGTTTTTGTGTTTTCAGTGTTTCACCTAACTGAGTGTGTGTTTCTCTGCAGTCTGTATAGAGGCTGTGTGTGCGGACGACCTGCTCTCCGTCATCCTCTACCTGCTGGTGAAGACAGAAATCCCCAACTGGTGAGCAGGGAGGGGTGTGGAGGTTCACTGTGACCTTTGTCACAATTTGTGCATTGTCTGGAGGAAATAAAAAACGCTGCATAGCCCTTAAATTGCCTCCTTGAGTCCTCCACTTGCCTCCCTTCCTCACGTCTTAGTCCCTCCCACCGAGGAGGCACGGGAGGATGGATCTCTGAGGAGCTATAAGCGAGGATACGCGAGAGCATCTTTCCTGAAAGCCATTGCTAAGTCCGCCCAAACAGCTGACGAATTCAAGCGACGCTTCAGAGGAAAGGACGTCTCATCCCTCTAACAACACATTTCCTCGTTTCCTCTCTCCTCGTATGATTTCCTCGTGTCTCTCACATGCTTCCTCTGTGGGACGTCCTAAGACGCAAGGGAAGGGAAGGAAACGTGGATGCAATTTAAAGCGTAACTCTCACCAAAATGCAACCTAGGGTCTTTTTGTGAATGTACCGATTCAAACTTTCGTTTAAAAGCATATTTAGGACGGAAACGCCACTTTTAAGATTTACCGTATTTTAGTTTTTCGTTCAAATGGCCTTTTGAATGGGAGTGCTAGGGGCACTTTTATGCTAGCCTCAAAATAGCTATTTTTAAAACACTAAGAAGGCTCGACACAACATGAGACTTTGCTCCAGGTATCACCAGGGGCTTTACACATGAACTCGAGCATTGGGAACATTGTTTGTGTTCACAGAGTTTACTAAAAAGTTTTTGAACAACTCACCGTAGCTCGTTGTTTCCGGCCGCTACCACCTCGGCAGTCAAAACAAGTCGATATCCGAATGCAAATGAACGGACTCCATACGAGGCTCCTTTTTTAACTACGAGGTCAATATTGTTTTTCAATAACGACAAAACAAGAAATAATCTGTGCATTTATATGGAACTAAGCTTTAGGAGCTTTCCATCTTTACTCTCCTCCCTGTTACGTTGCATTCGGAAATCGATTGTTTTTGACTGATAAAATGGCTGAGGCCGGAAACAACAAGACCTATGGGGAGTTGTTGAAAACCTTTCTTTTTAGTAAACTGTGTGTACACAAACAATGTTGTCAATGCTTTCGTTAAGGTGTAGAGCCTCTGGTGATACTTGGAGCAAAATTTCATGTTGTGTCGAACCTTAATAGTGTTTTAAAAATGGCTATTTTGAGGCTATTAAAAAGTTGACCTGATGATGACACAAAGGATCACTAAAGTTATTACAATTCATCACAAGGGGAACATGAATGTGTGAAGCACAAATATGAACCTCGCGGTGCAGCTGAAAGAAAAAGTCAGAGGATCTCCAAAGTCAGTAGGAGTCATTGTGTGAACAAAATGGAATCTTAATCTAATAGTTGTTGAGATATTTCAGTCTGGAGCAAAGTGGTGGATCGCTATTGCCATCTGCTGAGTCATGCTGCAAACATGGCTCAAAACCGGAATCACGCTGTTGCCATGAAGTTTGTGTCGCTCAGTCTGGAGTTATAGCAGTGTTGGGACCAAGTCATCTTTGCTCAAGTGCCAAGTAATTCTCAAGTCATTTGGTCCAAGTCTCAAGTTCTTTTTTGGGGTCAAGTCACAGGTCTTTTAATTAAAGGTGCCGTATGTAGGATTGTGAAGATCCAGGACTTAGCCAAAAAATTTGAATATCAACAGCTTCTCAGTCCATCCCCCCTTTCCACTAAAGCCCAAAACGGTCTCCTAAGCCCCTCCTCCCACAAGGGAGACAGTATATAGAATGGACCAACAGATCCCGTTGCTCTGGACGGAGACCAGTGAAGGCCATTACAAGCACTTTTCCAGTGATGGCTGAGCGAGCGTTACTGCGCAGTCTCCAACTGAGAGAGACGACGTAAATATGCCGTGAGCAACGTGTCTGAAAGTTGTAGCTGTGCCAAGAGAAATCTCAATCATTCCGAATATTGCAGAGACGGAGAGCGTAGGTATATGTAAGGAGATAACATAGACACAGGCTAATTATTGATCACTAAAATGCTAGTTAACATTAGTAATTACACTTAAACAGCTAATGTGAGACGAAACTGCCTGAGAGCTTCTCCTGTACTATACGGTAATTCCTCTACTATGAGACAGTAAGTCGCGTGGTTATGACAGAATCATTAGCCTATTTTTATAAAAACGTCTGCTACGGAGCCATAACGTGAGATACAAGGTGATGGAGCCTTTTATACATTGTCGTGTTTCTTTAGGAATAAACAATGGACAAATAAAGTCTTTAAACGCTTCAGATGTAAAGTTATTCTCTGTCAAAGTGACGCCAAAATGAATGGCAGTCAATGGGATGCTAACGGGAGGTGATGGCTTGTTAGCATCAAAATGGTGCCATAGGAGGTTAGCGGTCCGAGGAGAAGCTTACCCCCTTGGGGAGAATGAATGCGTGTGCATGAGCAGTGATTGACACACAGTTAGACCCCCCCCCCCCCCCCCTTTTAATTGACATGTTCAAAATAAACCAAAGTCAGTTCATTGGTGAGTTACTTTGTTGTTTGTCCTCAGGATGGCCAACCTGAGCTACATCAGGAACTTCTGCTTCAGCCACTCCAGTAAAGACGAGCTCAGCTACTGTCTGAGCACCTTCGAGGCCGCGGTGGAGTACATCAACCTGGGGAAGCTGCAGGACACACACACTGTGAGTCACACACACACACACACACACACACACACACACACACACACACTCACACAGAAGAACAGAGCTGTGGTTCCTTTCATCCCAGTTTGTTGTTTCCAGCGGTGGAACAAGTATTCAGAATACCACACTGTAAAAAATACTCCTGTCCTGCATTGAAAATGTTACTTAAGTAAAAGTATGTAACTGTCATCAGGAAAATGTACTTAAAGTATTAAATGTAAAAATAGTCAATGCAGAAAAATCTCTCAGCAGCATTTAATGTTAATGAAGCTGGTCATGTGTTTGTTTGTGTTGCCTCAGAGCTCGGGGAAGCTGAACGACAAGGCGTTATTCAAAGAGAGGATGAGTCTGCTGACTCAGAGCACTGCCACGCCGATCCACTGTCTCTTTGAGGTGAGCTCAGGGAAACCGAACCGCCGCTCTGCAGGACCAAAAATGCATCAGCAGTTTACCAAACATTCACATGCTAAGAAATAAAAAGAACGGCAAACATTGTGTACTCATCGTTAGGGCTGAATGTTGAGGTTGATGTTCCTCTAACGGCCCCCACATGTTGCCTCCAAAAAAGGTCTAAGGCAAGGATAAACCGAAAATACTTATATGCTGCTACTTATAAATATGCTGAGCGAAAATAGACACTTGGATGATTTTTAGGATTCTTTCTTTCTTTCAGCCTCTGTCGAGGTCTGGGATTTTATTTCAGCTTTCAGAGGTCTCTGAGTAGTTTCCTGTTCTATATATTTTGATTGATATTGGCCAACAAAGTTGCAAGACGTTATTTTCATTATTGATTAATCTGCCAGTAATTTTTTTCTATAAAACATTAGAAAACAGTAAAAAAAAAAAAAAAATCCAACCTTATGTGTGATTTATGGTTCTGTGGAGGCTCCACGCAGAGCTTTCGCCGTAGCCTACGTAATGGCCTGAAGTTTATACTTGTGCATTCGTGCGTGTGTGTGTGTGTGTGTGTGTGGGAGAGTGTGTGTGGGAGTGTGTGATAGAGCGAGGGAGAAGTGAGAGAGTGATGGTGATTATCAAGAGTGAGTAGTGACTCTAGAGTTATAGTGAGAGAAACAAAGTGTCTCCCCTGTTCTTTCTGACCACGGTGGGAAATCTGGAGCAGGAGAAGTTAACCCTCTCCTTGATTTCATGTTGTTTATGAAGGAGAACCAGGAAATGAGTCGGGGGGGTGGGGGGGGAATGCAACGCTACCAAGCCACGGCCGAGCAATGGGCATTGCCGCGACGTGTAGTTACATTTTTTGAGAGGTGCACGGTAGGGTCCGGCGTAGGGTCCGGCGTAGGGTCCGTGTCTCCACGTACCTATGTACATAGCCACTGCGTAGATTTTTTTTCTTATTTTTTTCCCCATGGTTTATTTAGACTTTTACAGTTACAAAATCCATTAGAGGTGTGAATCTTCACTGATCTCCCGATTCGATTACGATTATCATGTCTTCGATTCGATATCTCGATGCATCACGATGCGTCAAATAAATTGTTTTATTAAAGCCATATAGGATATTTAATTCGTAGCTTTTCAAGCTTCAAAAACATAACATTTTTCAGTGCTCTAATACTAAATAAATTGGGTACATAAAACTACAGCACTGAGCACATGGCACTTCCTGAATGTGCAAAAGTTGTTGTCAGGCCTACATTAAATTGTAAACAGAAATAATCGATTATGGCCCGGCCGATTATCGATGCAGCATCGTCCATGTCCACAATTCGATGCATCGATTATTTGATTAATTTTAACACCTCTAAAGTCCATGCAAGAAATATAAAAAAATTATAACGTGTAATAGTATACACACAGTATATGCTAGTTAGATTTACAGTACAGTCTAAAAAAAAAAAAAAAAGACATATCAATAAAGAGACCATTATAAACCACATCCTCCCCTCCCACCCAGCCATCTTAGGCTGTGCTAAAGGAAGTTAAGCTAAACTAAACTTTGGCTGATTATGCATTGAATTATGCGATCGCATAATCACGTTTTTCTGGAGGGACTGTAATTTGACAGTGTCAGGGAGGACTCCTAACAAGAACGCAACAGGGCATGGACCACGGCGTAGATTTTACGTAGAAGCATAAATTACGCTTTCCTGTCATTTTTAGATCGTTTGAAGGCTTTTATTGCCTTTTTAAAGAAGACACACAGCAAAGGGATTTGATTTCAGATTTGAACCAAGGAGAAAAGGAAGCACATTCCCACATTTGGGATGCTGGCACCATCAAATATTTGGCCTTTTTTTCTTGAAAAACTACTACGATTACTAATTCATTATCAACATGTTTGCAGATAAATTTTTGTAGTTGCTGCAGCTGTAGTTGTCTGTTCAGGATCCACTTCTTGCCAACACATTTGTTCTTATAGAAATTAAATGAAGACATTTGGTGTTTGGGGTGCCTCGATGTTTCCTTGTTCAGTTGATTCACTTTATTATCCCAGATGGGAGACTTGATGTGCAGTCAGTAGTGCAAGATAAAAAACAAACAGGTGTGTACAAATAAACGAAAAGACAACAATACAAAAACCAAGTACAAAATGTCTCCTGTACATACAACAAACCAGCACACTTTTACACAATACTCTAAAAACCAATTCTGTGTGTGAGTTAGGGTTCATTGTAGGGCCATTAATTTGCTATAAATAAGAATGTGTGTTGTGTGTGTCGCAGCACATAGCCAATGGAAACGAAGCTGAGGTGCAACGACTGCTGAGTGAAGGAGAGAGCAACGAGGACGTCAGGATGTGTCATCCCCTCTGCTCCTGTGATGTCTGTGACCTCCAGCTGTCTGGGTCAGCGTCCACGCACACGCACACACACACACACACACACACACACACACACACACACACACACACACACACACACACACACACACACACACACACACATGCACACAGCTCTCCTAGAGTCACTTGTTTTACTGGAAATGAGACAAAGCTGCCTGCATCAAAACTGCATTCCAGGAAATCATCTGAGTTTTCTTTTCTCCTTGGGCTCATTTCACCATTTTCAATTTTTTTGTTGTTGCATAAGAGCGGGGGAATCAGGAACGAAAAGCTGTTAGCTCTTTCACTTCCCCACTGAAAACACACACACACACACACACACACACACACACACACACACACACTCTGTTACTGCATTTTATGGACTTGAACATTTGAATCACAGCTGCTTTACTCTCTGATGCTGTTCTCAAAGAATTTAGACCAATCATTCATTAAAAGCCATTTCAAATCTGTATTTATTGACCCAAGCACTGATTCCGGTAACTGTCCGTTTCAGCAACTTACGCTCTCTGATTTACCTGTTGAACCATTAACTACCTGTGTAAAGTAACTGTGGTTGTTGACTTCCTGTTGCAGGCGGCTGAATGACCCGTCCATCGTCACGCCGTTCTCCAGAGACGACCGAGGTTACACCCCGCTGCACGTCGCTGCTATCTGCGGTGAGCAGCTGTTTACACACACACACACACACACACACACACACACACACACACACACACACACACACATACACATACATACATACACTCCTAGTACACACACATGCATGCATACATACACACACACACACACACACACACACACGATATTATTTAACGATGATTTTAACGATAATTTACGTGTGTTTGTGTGCGTTTGTGTGTGTTTGTGCGGCAGGTCAGGCCAAGCTGATCGACCTGCTGGTGTGTAAAGGAGCGCCGGTCAACGCCACAGACTACCACGCCCTCACACCGCTGCACCTGGCCTGCCAGAAGGGATTCCAGGGAGTCACGGTAAACAAACACACTCACACTGCGTAGCACTGCAAAGATGAATCGATTAGTTGGCAACTATTAAATTAACTATTATATTACCAACTATTTTGGCAATCGATTAATCGGTTTAAGTCATGTTTTTATGAAAGCAAAGTAAAAAAATCTCTGATTCCAGCTTCTTAAATGTGAATATTGTTCTAGTTTCTTCTCTCCTCTGGGACAGTAAACTGAATATCTTTGAGTTGTGGACAAAACAAGACATTTGAGGACATCATCCTGGGCTTTTTGGGAAACACTGATCCACATTTTTCACCATTTTCTGACATTTTAGAGCCCAAATATCTAATTGATTAATCCAGAAAATAATCAACCGATTAATCAACAATGAAAATAATCGTTACTTGCAGCCCTGACTCACACACCCTCGTACAACATACAGCATTTAACTGTGTCTGATACATAACACAAAAGAATCATGAGAATGCCCTCCATTTCATTTGCCCATTTACAGAAAGATTATCTAAACATAGCTGAGCATTTAGTAGCTACAGAGACGGATTTTTCCCTCATGAGTTTGCAGAGACCCAAAACAGCTGAAAGAGAGAGAATATTGGACTGACATTCATCAGGTGGACACAAACACAAAGACGCCCGATGAATCATGTTGCTCTGTAACTGCTGAACAGTTTTTCAACATTTCAACTTTAAAGCTGTAGTGCGTTTAGTTTCTGTCTCCCCCATGAGGAATTCTAAGTAATGACAACAAAACTATCGGCGTGTCCACATGATACAAGCCTTCCGTGATCGCGCACTCCCCACCTCTCCTCCACACAGTTACTAGTAACCAAGGAGGACACGGAGGATTAAAAAAACATGATGGACTCTTCAGAAGAGGTAACTATCTTCACTCGAGCTTCTGCGCTGGAAAGTCGCCGGACGCCACAATCTTCTGAACATAGTCATACTGAGAAATACAGAGAGAGTTGTGTGGAGCTGATAGTCTTAATTAACTTTGCAGCAACTCATTTGGCAACGGCTTGAATGTAACAGACCTTCAATAATATCACAAAGTTACGCACTAAAGCTTTAAAGATGATATTTAAATGTGTCCAGGTTCAACAATGAGTTACCAAACAAAGCAGACCTTTTTAGAAAGACAAATAAAGATATTTAAAATCGATGTATGTCATACAACTATCACACAATGCTCTTTCTGTGCTCTAGCTGCTGCTGCTGCACTACAAGGCCAACCCGGACGCTCAGGACAACAACAGCAACACGCCGCTGCACCTCGCCTGCATGTATGGACACGAGGACGTAAGTCAAACACTCACTTTGTCTTTATTATATTATTATGTTATTATATTATAAGTGCTTTCTCAGCACAGATCCTGTCTAATCTTACTATAAATTGATTAGTCCAGTGGTCCCCAACCCAGGGGGCGTAGCACAACATTCTGGGCCCTGTAGAAAGGCATTATCGTGCCTGGGTAGCTCACCTGGTAGAGCGTGCACACATTTACAGTCCTCAACGCAGTGGCCGCGGGTTCGGTTCCGACCTGCGGCCCTTTGCTGCATGTCATTCCCCCTCTCTCTCCCCTTTCAAGTCTAAGCTGTCTGTCCTATCAAAATAAAAGGCCTAAAAATGCCCAAAAAAAAATCTTAAAGAAAGTCATTCTCTATGGGCCCCTCCCCGCATCCACAGCTATTCATTCTAGCATCTTTCTGGGTGAACTAGGTACTCAGTCCTCTTTCCACCCCCAGTCCGACACCCCTGCCCCAACCCTTTTTTATCTTTTTGTCCTTTTTAATACAAAGCAATGGCTGCTCATTACAGGATGCATGACTATAACTTTATTTCACAAATAATTACCAAAGTTTAGAGTCTGAAAAAAAAATCCCTTTTTGTTTTCTTCTGAAAGTGCTGTGAGAAAAGTTTTAGCCTTTAGCATATTCATCACACTTTACTGGTTCAGATCTTCAAACTAGATTAACTATCAATTTCCCCTGTGTTTGCCTGAAAAATGTCACAATGGCTGCTATGATTGGGGG
Organism: Sander lucioperca; assembly: GCF_008315115.2. Taxonomy (NCBI): domain Eukaryota; kingdom Metazoa; phylum Chordata; class Actinopteri; order Perciformes; family Percidae; genus Sander; species Sander lucioperca. The sequence goes on along the minus strand of NC_050179.1, from coordinate 34,246,117 downwards.
CAATTACTTTTTCACAAAGGGCCAGTTGTTGTTGGGTAACTTTTCTCCTTCAATAAATGAAATAATCATTTAAAAACTGTATTTTGTGTTTACTTAGGTTGTCTTCGTCTTATATTCAATTTTGTTTGAAAATCCGAAACCGAAAACTGTGACAAATACTTTTGAACAGTGCTGGTTTGGCTGCTTTTATCTTTTTTTACATCATTACTTTGACTGTTTTCAACGTCCTTTTGTATGTTTGGTAACTTGTGATGTTGTTTTTTTTACTGTAATACACTAAACCATTTATCGAATGTTATGTTAATGTTAACAGTGCGGTGAGTCCAGAGGTCCAAAGATTTCTGGGCTCTGACGGTGACGCTGTGTGTGTGTGTGTTGTGGTCAGTGTGTGAAGGCGTTGGTGTACTACGACCTCCAAACGTGCCGCCTGGACCTGCACAATGACAAAGGTGACACGGCGCTGCACATGGCGGCCCGCTGGGGCTACGAGGGAATCATCCAGGTGCTGCTGGAGAACGGAGCGAGCACCGACATCCTCAACAAGAGCAAAGACTCTCCGCTGCAGTGTGCGCTCAACTCAAAGGTCAGCAACACGCGGGAACTAAGGTCTACCTCTAACAAGGCTCAAAATAGCACCACACTTCCACGGTAGCATAATGAGGGTCCTTACATGTAAACCGAAGCATTGAGAACTTTGTAAGTGTAGAGACAGTTTATTAAAAAGATAGATTATAAAGACAGTACCGTTCGCGTATACATGCGGGTGCCATCTTGGTAAAACAGTCATGACCAGTTGAACGACGAACGCTGTGCAACCAGTAACCATGAACATAGCTCAAACACGGCATTCCTTTCACCTTTTTCTTTGAACAGAGAGCGCCATCTAGTGAACTCAGAAAAACTTCATTTGACCATCACTTGTAATGAGCTGCAATCAGCTTGCTGTTTGACCGACGTGACAAACTTTAAAGACCCTGAAAACATGTTCTCACATTTTTCACCATCAGTCTTTGAAGCCATTTGATAAATGTGGGAACCGACCGACAGAGACAGTTTATACACCCAGCTGGCTACAGATCAGAGAAAGAAAGCAAGGTTCACTTCATCTAAATGGAGCTCTGTAGTTTCACTAATCTGATCAGCTGCTGCTGTTTCCAGGAACTGAAAGTGTTTGAGCGGGAACAGAGTCGTGGGAACAGAGATCACTGATCCTTTACTTCAGTAAAAATACTAATACCACACTGTTAAAATACTCTGTTACAAGTTAAAGTCCTGCATTGGAAATGTTGCTTAAAGTGCTCATATTATGCTCATTTCCAGGTTCATAATTGTATTTAGAGATTATATCAGAATAGGTTTACATGGTTTAATTTTCAAAAAACACCATATTTTTGTTGTACTGCACATTGCTGCAGCTCCTCTTTTCACCCTGTGTGTTGAGCTCTCTGTTTTAGCTACAGAGTCACAGTGACGTGAGTCACACATGCGCAGTACCTAGGTAAGGACTACTAGCCAGTCAGAAGCAGAGTATGAGGGCGTGCCCTGACAGTAGCTAGGTAAGGACTACTAGCCAGTCAGACAAAGTAGGGGCGGCCCTGACAGTACTAGAAGGCTACTAGCCAGTCAGAAGCAGAGTATGAGGGTGTGCCATGCTAGCAGCTAGGCAAGCATTATAACGTGTGTTCCAAAGTGACCACGTTTGTCTCTGAAGTAAAGGCTGGACTACAATAGAGCTGTTTGGAGCAGTTTGTGAACAGTGTTTTCTGTGGGAGATGGTAAGTCCCTTTGGGTTGGACTTTGGGGTTTTTCACTTTGTAAACCTATAACGTACACAAAAAAGATATATAACACAATGAAGGAAGGGGGAAAAGCCAAAAAGCATAATATGAGCACTTTAAGTAAAAGTATGTAAGTATCACCAGGAAAATGTACTTAAAGTAAAGAAAAATCCTCATATTTTAGAAACCGGAAAGGATCCAAACAGTTGTGTCAATCATTATGCTGAATTAGTAGGTCGTTAAATTTTTGGGTAGTTTAATTAATAATACAACATCATATTTTTAGAAATTACATGTGTTTTGTGTGCAAACATCTTAATATGTAAAGTAACTAAAGCTGTCGGATGAATGTGGTGGAGTTAAAAGTACAATATTTCTCTCTGAAATGTAGCAGAGTAGAAGTAGAAAGTAACATGAAAAGAAAAGCCTCAAGTAAAGTACAAGTACCTCAACATTTGTACTTAAGTACAGCACTTAGTTACATTCCACCGCTGCTTTTAGGTAGCGTTCACCCTGCAGCGAGCCTGACCTCAGATCAGCTGAAATATTTAAAATAGATGCTGAAATATCACGCTGCTGATACAAACGTATTTGTACAAACAGTTTTGCACATCCTGCACTCATCCATACTTCTCAAAGTCCGGACAAAACGGCAAATCAATCCGGACCCGGCCCATACTACAGGTCATGAATACTGAAGTGTAACATTTTCTATTTTAAAATCATCTTTTAATTGATCATAAATTGTTAGTGATGTTCAGAGGTGTCAAGTAACTAAGTACAAATACTTCGTTACCTTACTTAAGTAGAAATTTTGGGTAGTAATTATTTTACAGCAGACTTTTTACTTCTACTCCTTACATTTTCACACAATTATCTGTACTTTCTACTCCTTACATTGTGTTGGGCTTGTTTTCATTCCGGCTTGTCATCGTTAAAAAAAAACACCAAAAAAAACCTATCCAGATAAATCGCGCCATCCGGATAGAGTGAATTTGATTGTGGTTGGATGAGAATTATAAACATATACCATTCTGACACCCTATTGGTTTGTACGCGATCCATCACACCTGCACATGTCACAAATCACGTCACACTCCAGCAAGGAAATAGCAGACGTATGTAGCCAAGTACGAAGATGACTGTGGCAGAGACTCAAGAGAACTTCAGCGAAATGTCTCAACCAAGCACCAGCGAGGAGGTTGGTCGCCAGGAAGACCAGCCAACCCTTCTACATCCCTGGCCGTACCTGGAAGAATTTTTCGAAATGGTTGGATGCAAAAACAACTCCTTTGTAATGCACTGCAAGCTCTGCGCACCCAAGTACCGCGAGCTAATCGTTTCCAAAACTCGCCGTCTAATTTGAAAAAGCATACTTACTTTTATACTTTAAGTAGTTTTGAAACCAGTACTTTTACACTTTTACTTGAGTAAAAAGCTTGAGTTGATACTTCAATTTCTACAGAAGTCTTTTTAAACCCTAGTATCTATACTTCTACCTGAGGAATGAATGTGAATACTTTTGATGTATGTGATGTGATATGACTATGTGATGTTGAATATACATGAAAAAAATCGGTAAAAAAGTTGAAAAAGGCCACAAAAAACAACGGGAAAATAATTACAAAAATATGTCCTTTTACTGCGGGAAGCTCAAAATAAATGTACCGTTGGGTAACGTTACCGTATTCCATGTACCGGTACCCAAATTGGTCCAAAAGTCAACCAGAAAAAGTTGCTTAAAAGTTAAAAGTGAGTTGATTTAAAATGTGTTTTTGTTATTGCCATGTCATTCCTTCCTTAGTTATTCCTTATTATAAACATTCCTTAGTATAGCCGCTGTAATTCTGTAAAGTGTCCTTGAGTTTCATGAAAGGCGCTATATAAATAAGAGTTGTTATTATTATTATTATTATTATTATTATTATTCCGGACCTCTGACCTGGAATAAAAATCAGATGCAGACCTTTCTGTTATACAGTACGTTTGAGAACGCCTGCCATACAGCCTCTTCTTCCTTTCTTAATGTTATATATGTATGTGTTATTTGTTTCTGTATTTATTGTTTGTTTATTTCATATTCATGTTTAAATATGTTTTTTATGTATGCACCATCAACTAAAAAAGCGCTACGTACCTGGCAATAAATCTTATTCTGATTCTGGTTTTCTCTTCCCGTAGATCCTCGTGTTGCTGCAGTTGACTCAGAACAGCCGTCAGCGCAGCGGAGTCAACGTGAGTCCGATCTACTCTCATGACTCGATCAAGTAAACCCCAAGGGGTCAGAGGTCACAGCACCAAATATTCATTTGACCATAAAACGATCAATGGGTGCTAGAAAATAGGTGTTGAAAAAAATGTATTTATTTTCAAAACGTTGGAAAAAAAGTTTGTATTTAAAATTTTGACCCAGAAAAACTGCAAGACTGGCGATTATCTTCAGAGTGAGTAGTGACTCTAGAGTCATAGTGAGAGAAACAAAGTGTCTCCCCTGTTCTTTCTGACCATGGTGGGAAATCTGTAGCAGGAAAAGTTAACCCTCTCCTTGATTCCATGTTGTTTATGGAGAACGCTACCAAGCCACGGCCGAGCGGTGTGCGTCAGGCTACAGCATAGGGTCGGTATCTCCACCTACATACGTACCCACGGCGTCGATTTAACACAGAAGTATAAATCAATCTTAAGAGGGTCAGCCCTATTAGAGAAAGAGTTGAATTTGCTTCCAAAGGGTCCAGCCTGCGTTTATCGTTTCAATTTCTTTTCTTCTTATCCCTCCTGTTGTCCTCGGATCTAATGTGACCCATATTCAAAACGTTTCTATATCAGAAATGTGGGCTTCTTTCAACCAAATTGTCAAAAAATAACGTGGATGGTTCCATACAACCATTAATCTTCACAAGTAAAATAAAAGATCAGCTCAGTACTTTCATTGATTTTGGGTGTTTTATTCAATTTTATAGCATCTGGAGAAAAAAAATGATAAAAGAGTGACAAAAAATGTCAGAAATAGCTTCAAAAACGTGGGGAAAAAACAAAAACGTCAAAAAAGCGCAGGAAAAATGTGACAAAAACATCGACTAAGAAGTGACACAAAAAACTTTGGGGAAAAGCGACAGAAGTGTTGAAAAATGGGATGGGGGATGGGGAAAAGGGGAGGAGGAGGAGGGAGGGGCGAGCTAGCTAGCCTTGTTTTATTTTTAAAATACTTAGGCTACATTCAGACTGCAGGCAAAAGTGGCCCAAGACCGATTTTTTTTTTTTGGGGTCAAGTGACCAGGATCAGACCTCTTCAGAAGTAGTGTGAACACTCAAATCTTTCCCAGATCAGATTTTTTCAAATCAGATTCAGGCCACTTCCATATGTGGTCCTGAATCAGACCCAGGTCTGATTTTTTTTTTTCAATGCGGCCGCAGTGTGAACAACCAAGGCAGATTTGATGCGATTTTTACCTCAATAACCCTCGCTGTGCCCTCTCTCCCCGCGGGGAGGGGCGGGGCCTCCTGCTCCCTGTGCAGCTGTCAACCTGGGCAGACTGTCCTCAGTGTGCACCAACCCCGTCGCCAGGGTGGGGATCGGCTCACGTAAAAAAGGCGATGTCGGCAACCCACCCGACCCGTCTTGAAACACTGGCCAAGGAGTTTAACGCGCGCGCGAGTCAGAAGGTCGCCCCGTGGCGCAATGAAAGTGAGGGCCGGCTCGTGCCGGCTGAGGTGGAATCCCGGTCCCTCGGGGTCGGGCGCACCACTGGCCCGTCTCGCCCGCACCGCCGGGGAGGTGGAGCGTGAGCGCGTGCGAGGGCAAAGCCAGAGTAAACTCTGGTGGAGGCCGGTAGCGGTCCTGACGTGCGAATCGGTCGTCCGGTCACACAGATCTCTGTAGTGAATTTGCAGCCATAACCCCACAAAAGGCCTCTCTTTCTCTTCATTCTTCTCCTTCTCGGCACCTGCTCATTAATGGTACGGCTGCCATTACACAAACATTTTGAACATAAAGCGAAAATGCTTACTTCCTCCATAACCTCCCTAACTTTAGTGCAACAGCGTGCTGCGTCTGATGTCATTGTTATTGGTCTTTTGCGCATGCGGGTCAGTTCAAAACCACAAACAGTTCACACTGGAATCTGATATAGGCCACATTTTAAAAGGTAATGTGAACAGCCAAACAAAAAATAGGATCGGAGCAAAAACATCAGAATTAGGCATTAAGACTTGCGGTGTGAACGAAGCCTTAGAACGTCAACAAGAAGTAACATCACCCAACATCGCTTAAAGCACCTTCGAGTGAAGAGTCTGAAAACTTCCTCCATCTCTGGTTGTAATAAATGACTTTTATTCAATAATCCAGTAGAAAGTGGAGCGGCAGGATCAGATACAGCAGAGCAGAACGTAGACAAGAAGCAAAGTGCTAAATAAATATTTAATAAAATGTTCTCGTCTCAAAAGCAGTCATGCAGCATTGCTTCCCCTAAAAACACTCACTTAATTCAGATCTCTGTTCCTCAGTACTGAAAATAAAACCTAGTTTTGCATCTGGTTTTGACTTCAGAGCCTCAGTGAAAGTCCTGCGTTGATATATTTTTTATCTCTCCTCTGTCGTGTCTTTCTCAGTCTCCCAGTCGCTCCCCGCTGACGTCAGACTGCAGCAGCAGCCGCCGCTCCTCCGTCTCCAGCACCTCCTCCCTGGGCTCCGAGGCCAAACCAGAGGGAGAACGGGTACGACACAGAGAGGTAACGGACTGCAAAACGCCCAACTCAACAGGAAACACTCTGAGGGCGCTTTCACACCCAGAGTTTGTTTGCTCTGGTCCGAATCAGTTCATGAGTTTGTAAACTTGGTTTCACACGGAGAAATATCCCTAGCGTACCAAAACCACGCAAGAACGTTCCCCCCCACTTATTGGTCCGATGTGTCTGAGCAAGAAAGTAAAAAAAGTTAATAAAGGAAGAAGGTCCTGTATTCTGAGCAAGAGCATATTTGCTACATCTAAATCTCATTTCAATTCAGAATTCTGACTTTAAACTCAGAATTCAATACATTTTTTCACATGTGATGTGGCCATAAGCGGACTGGTAATCTGTCAGTTCTAGTGAATGCCAGAAGGGCCAATGCACTCTTGGACCGATTTGGGCCGCTGGAAAAAAGAGGCACATCACACTAGTTTGACAAAAATATGCAAGACTGTACGGCTGCAGCCTAGAGCCTCCTGTCTGGTGCCGTATGGCTTCTACTTTTCAAAATAAAAGCTTGTGTCTGGTCCGTTATGTCTTCGTACTCCAGTGTTTTAGGTGTTTTAAGTATGTAATAATATGTTTTAAATATGCAAGCATTACTATTCTATTCTAAGCTGGTACCATGATAGTTTATTTGAAGGTTTTATGAATTGCTCCAGTGTGAGTATTATTTAATTATGAAAGCCTGTGGGTGCGCCTCATGCTGCTGGTGCCATAGTCTCACGTGAGCCTGGTTTTTGCCATTGCAAAGCAAATAACGTCACCTTCCTGAAATTGGGCCAGTAAGGGACGGAATTGCCAGGGCCGGATTTTTGTCCCAGTCCGCCCCTGCATGTGGCCCTTATCTTCTTCTGTACATTTCATTTAAATTGTATTTAATTTTATGTAACCTTTATATATACAGGTAATTTCATTGAGACACAAGGTCTTATTCTCAAGAGAGATCTGGTTGGGACAATACACAACATCAGTTATCTATATTTTTGTAACTTATTTTATGCCTTTGTTGTTTCATGTAACCAACTGTATGCTTGTTTTTCCAATTCCATTAATTAGTAGATTTCTGGACTTTTGTAATTGCTTATAATACATTTTCTTCACTTCCTTAGCTGAGGTTCCTTCTATAAACCCCTAGGGGGTTTTCTTAATCTCACCTGCACAATCTTATCTTTTTATGTTATCTTCTTGTTGTGTTTCTGTTGACTTGATTTTAAATCTGCACATAAATAAATCGTTACAGACATATTACAATAGTATATACCGGTACAAGATTAACCAAATAGTACATACAATACATAAACCAAAGTGCCAAGTAGACTTAAAACACTAAAATACTAAAAACAAGAACAAGATTGCAAAGATTTTAGTGCCCTTAAAGTGAGTTTAAAACCCCCTAAATAATTTTTCAGATATTGTTTCGCAAGCGACATTGCTACATTTAGCATCCCTGTGGTCCGGTTAGCTCAGTTGGTAGAGCAGGCGCACATATATAGAGGTGTACTCCTCGACGCAGCGGCCGCGGTATTGACTCCGACCTGCGGCTCTTTGCTGCATGTCGTCCCCCCAAGGCCTAAAAATAATCTTTAAAAAAAAGAAAGCATCCCTAAGTTTGCTTTGACCATAAGAAAAATGCAACAATGTCCCCGAATTGCACCGAGTCTACCGAACTATCAGTGTGAAAGCTCCCTAAATAACCTCTAGAGACCTTTTCACCTCAAAGTCTCAGAAAGCAGATCAACAGTAGTTTTGCAGTAGTAATATCAGCAGCAGTGAGGCCCCTTTCATAGTTGTCTGTAGTTGTGATACTAATGCAGAAGCAGCTCAGTAAACTGCAATCGGCTGCTGCTGTTTCCACGGTGACTGACGTCTGTGTGATCGGTGTCGTAGAAATTCTCCTTGTTCTCTTAAACATCACAGAGTTGCTGGTGTGATGAATCAAGTCTTTATGTCATGCTGCATGGAGGTGAGGCGTCTGAATGCAATCCTCTCCGGACATTCACAACCTTTTGCCTTGAATATCCACAAGTGAAACAAAGGGACGCGTGCTGACTTCGTGACAACGTTGATTTTGTTTGGCAATACAGTATACATTTCCTGATGTCTTTTCCTAAAATCACAAGTCATGTTAATGTACTTAACACAAACCTGTGATGTGTTGTAACTAGGGATGCACCAAATTCAGGATTCGGATTTGGCCGAATATTGGGCTTTTTGACAGGGGTTCGGTTTCTGCTGTTTCTGTAAAAACCCTACACTTGCACCACGCACACTACGCTGGTCGACGTAATGACGCCGCCGTTGATTACGGGAAGGTGTTTACGTAGGTGGAACGTTCAATGCAGTAGGCTGTGAGGAAGTGGAAATGGAACTCGTGAGCAGAAAAAGTGTTGTTTGGCAGTACTTTCAGTCAAAAGAAGGCCATTCAAGTCCAGCTACATGTTCAATTTGTGATGCCGATTTGTCTCGTGGTGGCAAGGACCCTAAACTATACACAACATTGCCACTGTTACAACTTTTACGTATGAAACATCCGAAAGAATACGAGTTGTGCATGAAGGAATCTACAGACAGCAGCCAAAATGCAGCAACTTCAGGTACGGCAAAGGAAGGACAGTCACTGTTTACTTCATTAATGTGTTTACTGTGTTCATGGACTGAGGATGGGAGGAGGATTCGATATTCTGTTTCGTATTCAGCAGAATCTTAACCAGTGGATTCGGTATTACGCCCTAACCATTAGTCAAGAAGACATGATCCTTTGAGACTTTTGTCTCTCAGTTGACCGTTAATACATATTTAACAAACCTTACTGTTCACTTCGCACATCGACAGGTGGAGAAGCTGCTGCGTGCCGTGGCAGATGGTGATGTGGAGATGGTGAGAACAAAGTCAAAACAGAAGCAGTTGCATTTTCTCCCTCTGAATATTCACATCAGTTGAAGTGAACGCACTAAGTGCTCTGTGTGCGTTTTGCGTGTTCAGGTGCGTTACTTGTTGGAGTGGATGGACGAGGAAGAGGAGGACGAAGCAGAGCATCGGTCCGAGGCTGTGCTCTGCCACCCGTTGTGTCAGTGTCCGAACTGCGCTCCCACTCAGAAGGTAACATAGCGGAGACTAAGTCCAAACTGTTTAACCGTCAGTCAAAAGTTTGAATTAATTTGTCCCTCTGTGTGTCCTGCAGCTGTCCGTCCTGCAGGCCGGAGCTCTCGGAGTACACAGCTGTAACGTTGATGGTTTCACGCCGCTCCACGTCGCCGCCCTGCACGGCCACTATGCGCTGGCCGCCCTGTTCGTCCGCCATGGAGCCAACGTCAACGCCCGCAACAACCAGAGTGCCACGCCGCTGCACCTGGCCTGCCAGAACAGCCATGTCCAGGTAGGAGGGAAGTTAGTCCAAATCGACGACGTTCCGTATCCGGGTTTGTTCAGGTGCCAGCAGAAATTCCGCCGGATGTCATTCTTTTCAGCCAGATGTCCGTTACCTTCCGCTTCCTTTGTGTTTTAAACTCCAGTGGATTTATGAGGACTATGGTTAACTGCTCCTCAGATCTCTGCAGGGTAAATCCAGACAGCTAGCTAGACTATCTGTCCAATCTGAGTTTTCTGTTCCTTCCCGAGACTATTTTGCAGCGGCACAGTCATTTCTTTGGTAATCAGATTCAACTAGCCTAGAAATCTAGACGCACCCTAGCGGCAGTAAATGTAATTTGCAGCCAGGGTCGTTTAGCAACTCTCCGTTGGCTTGCGAGCTGGAAAAAACAAACTCTAGTCAGGCCAATCACATCGTGTATAGAGTCGGTGGGCGGGCTTAACATAATGACGGCAGAGTTGCGACTGTTCCGCGTGAATTCCCTGCTACTTAAAAACAAAGAAGATGGCTGCTGCTGCTGCTGGCGAACACCGGTCTTTAGAATCGGCTTTGGCCGCGACTCTGGAAGACTTGGAGTTAAGCTTTTCTTTGAGAAAAGAACAAAGAACGGCACTGAAGTCATTCTTAAAAATGGAAGATGTGTTCGGAGTTTCGGTCCGAAAGTTGTCCCAGGAATAGATGCCGAGTCATCCTGAGTGCTTTCTAAGGCAGCAGGTTTCCTGGTGGAGGTAACATTGTTGTTATTAAACGGTGCTGTGTTACACTGTTGTGTCACACGAGTGATAAAAATACACAGTGGCCTGTTATGTAGAAGTGGGTCAACCACAACCCCGATATCTCTCTGCCATCAGGAAGTCTGGCTCATGCTTTAGCCAGGCTTACTCGCGCCACCGTGTGGCAGAAAGGCAGCAGTGCACAAAAAAGATTTAAAGTCTGTGATATTTTAATGTTTTTCTGTGTCACCAAATCTCGTGTTCAAACTAAAACCAACAGTGAATGTATCTCCGGAGAGAGAGGCACTAGGAGAGGTGTGTGTGTGTGTGTGTATGTGTGTGTGTGTGTGTGTGTGTGTGTGTGTGTGTGTGTGTGTGTCACAGCCTAATGTCTCATAAAACAATACAACTGTTTAACAAGTGATGTAATAATGAAAAATAATAAATAACGCCAGGCTTTAAATTAACATGGAGGATTTTTATTGTATTTTTTTTCAAATTTACTCAGAAATGAAACTTAAAATTTAAAAAGAAAAATTATGTCAGCTTGTCATAAATTATTATGTCTATGTCATATAATTACTTAAATTGTGTGTGTTTGTGTCCTCGGTGTGTTTTAGGTGATGAGGTTTCTGCTCGAGTGCAACGCCAAACTGAACAAGAAGGATCAGTATGGCAACACACCTCTGATACAGGCCTGTCTCTGTGGAAACCTGGAGACAGCCACCACCCTGTTACAGGTAAACACTTCATCCCCTTTAGAACCAAGAGGCTTTTTACATTTAAAGACGTCACCTTGGACTTTGTGAAACTGGGATGGACATGTGTAACCACTTTCTGACATTTTATAGACCAAACGAAAAATCGATTAATCAAGAACATAATCAGCAGATTAATAGACAATGAAACCAATCGTTAGTTGCACAAGTGTTTAGGTAAGTACCTTGAATTTGTACAGCTTGATGAAACCAACAATTCAACGTCTAAGAAAAGGCCACACACACACACACACACACACACACACAGCCACAGAGAAGTTGCCGTTTCTAAAAGACATTAAATTGCTTTTAATGAGAAACTGCTTTTTGTGTGTGTGTGTGTGTGTGTGTGTGTGTGTGTGTGTGTGTGTGCGTTCAGAGTAATGCGTTGGTGAATGTGGCGAACCTTCAGGGGAATACGGCTCTTCATGAGGCGGTGCGGGGCGGACACCAGGCGCTGGTGGAGCTGCTGCTGAGGGGTGGAGCCTCACCCGGCCTCAGGAACAAGAGGCAGAGGACGCCACTGGACTGCGCCTATGAGCTGGGCGGAAAGGTGGTGCCACACACACTACAGCGACACTGAAGCCCATTTGACTAAACTGTCACTGTCTCCAATCTTTACTACATGAAATATGCTGCATATCCATACTGTATGTTGTGTTGCTAACCATGGAAAAATGTGTTATTCTTGTCCGGTAAGATAACATATGTATATGTACTAATATTTAAATGTCTCATCAGTGCACAGAAATAGTAACATTTGTCAAAAATCTTTTTCACACACTGTAAACCTTTAAAGATCTTTTTCAATATTATGTTTATATGATTCAGAGCTATTGAGCAATATTGAATAAAGCATTAGCAGTGATAAATGACAATATTAGCAGTAACATTAACTTTTGAACGTTTTCTTCTGCAGAACACAGAGATCCTGAGAGCTCTACAGACAGCGTCCGGACTTTCTCCCGACGCTGAACCAATCAAACTCCTCTCTGTGCCCAAAGGAGCTCTGGGTAATTCATTTCAAAATCAGTTCCTCTTAAAACTACAGTAGATAGAAAGTGAAATAAACGCCAGAATTTCATATAGAGTGAGACCTCTTCCTGCAGCTTTCCCGATCCCCTCTCTGTCTGTAGAACAGCCAATAGGAACGCTCTCTCTCTCTCCCTCTCTCTCTCTCTCTCTCTCTCTCTCTCTCTCTCTCTCTCTCTCTCTCTCTCTCTCTCTCTCTCTCTCTCTCTGAAATGCCCTGCGATTGGCCAAAGTCTCCCGTCACTGTGCTAGAATAGGTGAGATGAGCCAGGCCTGCACAGAATTGATCACCAGCAATCACTGCCCAATGCATGCTGGTTAGATTTGTGTCCGACTTGATCCCAACTTGCTCTGACGTCATGGACAAGTGGGCAACGATAACCTCACAAGATCAAGGCGGCCGCAGGTTTGAGACGCAGACCAAAGAATTTCTAATAAGGGAAGAAGTTCCACTCTCTCGATACTTCCGGCTTCTGAACTGGTTGCAGTTCCACCAGAGTTCCATATAGGGGGCGCTCCCAGGTCAGTGCAGAATGAATGGGACTCTATGGAGCGATACCCCTCAAAATCCACTTTTCTCAGGATATAATTTTTTGTCTAGTAATTTGAATGTTGCATTCGAAAGGGGAGGCTAAGACAATACACACTGCTGGGTGTTAGATTTTTTTTAAAGTGGCTTTTTTGTTCTAAAAAGCCTTTTAAAATGTCAATGACGTCATACACATATACGGCCAGAGATTCTGCTTTACGGCAAGCTCTGAGTCACTTCCTTTGTTCTCTCGAGGCATCGACAACACAGCTGACAGGTTAGACTCTCCCTGTCAATACACGGGCTAGAAAGAGGTTTGCTAATGTTTTAAAGACCACACCGAAATATTCACTCTGACATTCTGGTTCCGCTTCGGATGCCGTCAAGCGGGATCTCCGGTCGCTTTCCGTAGACGGGCTTTGCGCAGACCCAGGCGGACCCAGGGCATGCTGGGAAACGCCTGCCTCTCAGATGATCTAACAGCTGGTTCAGAATCGACTCAACATGATGACGTTTTATTAAACCTTTTTATTGTTTTTGAATTGGAGGGATTTTAACTGCTATTTGTCTGATTTAAAGGCTTAGGGCTCCTGCACACTGACTGCGTGGCGTGAGCTTGGCGTTTCTGTTGCGTGTCAGCTGCGTAGCATTTTCTTTCTGTCTTTGCACACCAGAAACGTGTCTGATGCGCCGCTGCTGCTGCTAGCCTTGTCTGTAGCCATGTACTGTATGTTTCCCATAAACATAAATATAGACTGATTTGATTACAGCAAAGACAACGTCGGCAGTATTGACGGCAAAATAGGCTACAGAATATTTTGTTCTGTATTGACAGGTGCAATATTTGAAAATCGATAATATTTATTATTTTTTGAAATGACATTTATATCTGCATTTATGTCAAAGCCTAGAGACTTTCAAACATCAAAATGTCATTTATTAAATGTATGTGTGTCAAAATGACATATAAACATCTTTTTGTATTCTATTTTGCCTGGAAATGCTTCCAACACGCTTGCATGTCACGTGAAAAATAGACGTCGGTCCTACATGGGAGCCGAAATAAAAACGGACACGCCACGCAGGCAGTGTGCAGGAGCCCTTATTCTGTACAGAACACATGCTGTGTGGATGATAGTGACGTTTAGAAATCAGAGAGACTAAATCCGTTCATATTACGGATCATCTACAGTCTGTTGTTTATTAACATCAGCAACAGATCGCATGTGGAGCAGGATGTGAGTGTTTCTGTGACTTCCTGTTCAGCCTGAAGGCTGCTGTAAAAGGCTGTACACTGTCCGACTTGACAGCGGATTTTCGTCCCCACCCCCCAGCTGCTGCCGCCTGCTCTCGTCCACTTTACAGACGAGGCGCAGCTCATCTCGAACGAGCCTATTATCTAAAGCCTGAAAACACAGCCGAGAGGTGGTGTAGGAGTCTAGTTTTCTCTCAAATCACCTGAATTGCAAAATGCTGAGTGACTATTATGGAATTTCTGCCCAACAACGCCAAAAATAAAGTGCCTACCACAGCACTAATGTTGTCCGCTCAGCCTCCAGGGGGGAAGATGGCGTTTATTCCAAGCTTTGGAACAAAACTATTAATCCATTCTGACTTTTCTGATTTATTTTCAGCCTCATTTTAAACATTTCATGTGTTATTATCAGATGTTCAGTCAAAGTGCTATTAGGTGTCACTATTCATTTTTTAGCAAAACTCTTGTATATTAAATTCTGTCCGTCATTAATTAGGATTTGATTTGCCTTGTTGTCGCTGCAGCTCATTCGTTCGTCCAGCGTCTGCGGCTGCAGGACCACGGCAACGGCCGGAGACAGAAGCTGGCCCAGTCCATCAGCAGGTAGCTGCTCGCCAAACTTCAGCTCTCTCACAAACCGCTAACAGCAATAAAGTTATTATATCTACTGTGTTCGGATGTGCTCTGATTCAGGATGCAGCAGATGAAGAAGGGTTCCTCTGGTCCTCCCTCCAGGTGTTCAACAAACCAGAGCCAGGTACTGTAGAAATATTTTATTAACAAAATGTGTATATGTGCTCGTCGCAAAAGAGCTGTGTTAGTCATTGAGGAAGTGGTTAAAAGTACTCCGGGTGACCTCTGATGCACAGAAAGTTAAGCTTAAGTCATAAAAATAGTTTAGGCTTTTATGGCATAGAGGTGCATTGATTGAGCAGGCGAGGAAGTTGCACCACACAGAGACCCAACCTTGGTGTGTGTGTGTGTTTGTGGAAGAAGACAGTCTAGAAACTAGGAGACAACCCCCTGTGAGAAGAGAATAAAAACGCCGGGAAATCTCAGATCAGAGTTCATTTTCAGACGAGATCTTGGTGGACCAGCTCTGACTTAAAGTGTCTGTTGCCAGGGAAACTTAGATGCTGTTTGTGAATCCACAGCTGTGTTGTACTTTTATGCTGGACTCAGTAAACTTTTTCGTTTTAGCAACTCTCTGTTGGCGTGGGAATTAATAAATTGGAGTCAGATTTGACAGGCCTTAGGGCCTTATTTTAGACATAATTCCCTATTCAGTACACATGTGAAATATCTCAACCACTATTGGACGGATTGGCAGGAAATTTAGTTCAGACATTCATCATCCTCAAAGAATGAATGGTGGAACTTGGTTGCATTATGGGAAATGTAGGATCAAGTAAAGTTTGACTTGAATGTGAGGAACTAAAAGTCCGGATATCTCAGCCTCTGCTGCCTCTATGTTGACAGATTTTCTCTCTTTGTGAGTGCCCCAACTTTCGGGAAGTGCAATATGAAACCTCTGAAGTATTTTGTTAAATAGCACAGCAACATCCAAATCAGAAAGGGCTTTATTGCCAAAGTAAGTTACACTTACGAGGAATGTGCTTTGGTGGTTGGTGCATATGTAAACAAACATATTAAACATTCGTATGAAATAAGCAATAAATTCAGAACCAAATACATACGAAATAGCTATTTTAAAGAAGGGTTCCTCTGGTCCTCCCTCCAGGTGTTCAACAAACCAGAATCAGGTACACGTGAAATATCTCAACAATTATTGGATGGACTGTCATGAAATTTATTTCAGACATTCATCGTCCTCAAAGAATGAATGGTTGAACTCCGATGCATTATGGGAAATGTAGCATCAAGATGTTATGGCAACAACAGAAGAACTCAACTGTAACCGTCAACATCTTAAAGGACACCATACTCGAGGATTAGTTAAAGTAAATTATTTTTTATTCACATAAAATAACTACTGAAGATTTAAGCAAAACTATGGGAGTCTGGAGGTCTGGCCAAAAACAACAAAAAAAGGGAAGAAGTAGAGCTGAAGATCTTTGCCCGAACCTGATGGGTTCGGGCGGGTTTGTGGTAATTTCTATTCTAATTATTATATCTATATTTTACACGGGCTCGGGCCGGGCTCAGGCTTGCGCTGCGAATGAGCGGTGATGAGGTGATGCGTTTCGATTAGCACAAAAATGGATGCTGAGGAGGTGAAACAGAGGCTGGCCTCTGGAGGACTTATTTTATTTCTTTGTTCCAACTTCCAAGTGGCCTGTAACCTCCGTTAGTCATGAATAAATTATGTTAAAAAATGTATAAATGACTAATTTAAGAGACTCACTTGACAAAAGGTAAAAGAGCTGTGTACGTGCTCACATTTGAATAATGTCGGGATGTAAACGGGTTCGGGCTTTTAAAAAGCTGTCAATCAAAATGTACTTGTTGGGCTCGGGCCAAATTCTGTCGGGCTCGGGCCTTGTCGGGCCGAACTTTTAAGGCCTGATTACAGCTCTAGGAAGAAGCCTTGGCCAACGCACAAAGGGCTGTCGGACCCAAGAAAGCTTGACTTGAATGTGAGGGACTAAAAGTCCGCATATCTCAGCCTCTGCTGCCTCTATGTTGACAGATTTGTTTTTGTGAGCGCCTCGACTTTCTGAAGATGCAATAGTAAATCACTGAAGTATTCCTTTAAATAGCACAGCAACATAGAGTAGCTTCAAATCACAGTAAAACACCAGTTAGAGCGTCTTTAGTTACCCTAAGTCTCTGAGTCTGAGATGTGGCCTTTCCTGTTCTGCTTTTTTTTTTAGGTGTAAAAAATATAAACTTTTCTCTGTACTCACAGCCAAACATTAAATAAAATATATATTTATTTTCCTTTTATACTTTGTAACGTCTACAGCCCTGTCGTCCAACTGAATCTGGGTCTTATGGTCTAATCTAGAGCTGCAAAGGTAAATTGATTAATCGATTAGTCAACTGTTGAGTTGATCGCCAACTGTTTTGATAATCGGTTTATCGGTGTGAGTCATTTTTTATTTTTAAATAAAAGCCATTGCATTTCAACAAGCTTCAAGTCCCTGCAAGTAGATTGTTTAGAAATTAATAATATAATCTCTGATGTCCGCTTGTTAAATGTGAGTACGTTCTAGTTTCTTCTCTCCTCTGTGACAGTAAACTGAATATCTTTGAGTTGTGGACTAAACAAGACATTTGAGGACATCATCTTGGGCTTTGGGGAAACACTGATCCACATTTTTCACCGTTTTTTCTGACATTTTAGAGACCAAACAACTAATCCAAAAACGATTAAAAAAAAATATTCAGATGAATTGACTATAATAATTGTTAGATGCAGCCCTGATCTGATCTTTAATTTTTTTTCTGCCCAGGGGAATCCAGACAGGCGGAGGTTGAGGCGAGGGGAGACGGTGGAGGTCAGCAGCCCCTCGGCGAGCCTCGCCGCCGGGCCCCGGCTGAGAGAGCGGCCCCTGAGTCGCTGTCACACCCTGGACTCGGGAGAACAAACGCCGGAGCCCACACGCGCTCCAGACGCGCCTGAAAACACTCCGCAAGAGAGGAATCGGACAGACGACGCGCACACTGACAGAGACGACGCACAGCCTGACGCCAACGAAACCCACTCCAACGGTAGCGAGACCTCACCATCCTCGCCCGCTGATGCACCGTCACACGCCAATAATCCGTTTGAACCCCGTCCCACACACACTCCAACCGCTCGCTGTGCTTCACGTGACGCCGCCGAGCCGTCCGACACCACCGGCCAGAGTCTCCGCTCTCGGAACGGAGAGCTGGAGTCGTCGGACGATCACACTCACGGCAACAACGAGGCTTTGCCGTCTGAGGACACGGACGGAGACTCCGGTCCTTCCTGCCCCGCTGAGCTCCACCCCACAATCCAATCTGACAGAGGCGATCAGAGAGACGGAGACCACACGGAGTCGAATCCTGAAGGCTTCAACTGAAATGAACGGAGACATCGTGAGGATTCGTACAGGGAGATTATTAAGGAGCACAAAACTGACTTGATTTTTCCCCCTTCGCCACGAAGTAACGCCAAAAAAACTAAAAAGAAGCAACGAAAGGACACGACTTGAGATCAGACGTGGCGTCGACTCTACGCAGCCGACTGTCGCTGCATCCGTAGTAGGAGAAACTACACAGTGAAGTCGCATTTCTGTGGGCTGACTTCTACTAAACAGTTCTTCAACCGTTTTAATTTTGCAGAAACAATGCCAGCGTGGAAAAGTGTAAGCGGTTAAAAGAGCCTCCTCTTCCTCCTCCTCACCCGAGTTTAAAGCACTTTCTTCTTCTAGCCTTCACAGTAAAGAAAAAGGGATACAAACTGTTATTTTAATTTGCGTGAATGTTGTTGATTTAGTTTTGATTCAAGCCACCAGACTGTAGCTCTGATCTGCACCAGACTTCATTTGAAGAACACGTTGTTTTACTTGAATACTAGTTCGTTTTTTTTTTAGCGTTCATGAATGAATTTACAGTTTGGTTGGTTTTGCTTGTTTTCCCTGTTTAACATTGTACTCCACTTATATATATTTTTGTTTTATTAGGATTCTTTTAATTTTATCTATGACTCTTTCTGACGGTAGTGTGATCAGAGAGGTTCAGCTTCTCCTGAATGTGAGAATGTGTTTTTCTGCACAGACGTAGAGCACGTTCAAGGATCACACAGCTGGGTTTTTAATGTTTTTATTCAAGCACAGATTGGTCAGCAGTGACGCAGAAGATAAGAGTTGTTAAAGAGCGGAAGAAAACGTGCAAAACCACCAGAGAGAAGAAGAATTCAAACTTATTTAATACAAATTACATTATGAAACGACTGCAGTACTGTAGAATTGTCACCATCAGCGTTACTGTTCACAATAATGTCCACGTCTCTCACTGTGCGTGTTTGACTGTAGTGAGGACGAAGCTTCACTTTAAACCGACTAGGGCTGGCTTAGAGTAATCAATCCTCCGTTTAAAATCAGTCTTTGTTTGCGTGATCTAGAGCTGCGCAATTAATCGCAATTTTATCGAAATCGCAATATGAACTGGTGCAATATCCAAATTGCAGGGGGGCGCAATATTTGTTAAAGGCAAAATATATGTCAAACCGTTCTAAAATAAAGTATTGTGGTGCTGCTGAGACATCCTGGCCTACAAATCCTATCCTACGGACTAAAGAAAAGATTTTTTCTTTTTAATTTTTTTAGATTTTTCAATGAAAATGAGAACAATACAAAAATGATCATTCCCTCCAATATCATGAATCATATCACAATCGCAATATCAGTCAAATAATCGCAATTAGATATTTTCCTCATATCGTGCAGCCCTAACGTGATCCGATTTCGATTAATAAAATCTAGAAATCTATTTTTTTAATTCTTGAATTTTCACAATGACTGTATTAGCAAAAAGTCCTTTAAACTAACTTTTTTGGGGGGTCAATTCTTATTGTAAACGTCATCGTAAAGAGATTCAAGGGTTGCTTCTTGCTTGTACAATTTCCAGCGGAAGATCTCTGAGAATCTTTAATATCCAAGCAAAATTTGTATTGTAACTAAAATTATCCTGTTACCTAATTGATATTGAATCGGAAATGCAATGCAAAATCAATTTTAGGAAATCATTGGCGTCACCTACAGCCCTAAAACTGTGGGTCAGTGTTTTCACTGTCAACCGTCCGTCTTGTTTCCACTCTCCTTCAATGTGTCTACTGTATTACACACACACACACGCACACACGCACGCACACACACACACACACACAGAAATATTCACCGAGTCTCCAGCAAAGCAGCGTCTTTGTAACCTTTCGGTGTCTTATTTAAGATGGAAGGATGTCAAACCAATCAGAAGTCCTAATTATTTTTGTATTCTTTTTTTATTTAATTTCATGTTTGGATGGTTTAAAAATGATGAATGGTGAATGTGCCTTATTTAATTCACACTCAAATAACCAATAATAAAGCTGGCATTGAGACTAGTTGTTTATCAGTGTTTTTATTTCAACTGAAGAAGCTTCAACAACATTTAACATAAAAATGTTGGCAGTGTTGATAAGATAAGATAAACCTTTGTTGAACCACAGTGGGGAAGTTGGGGAAGACCGAAATAAGCATAGATGAATAGAAAAAGGTACAAATTAAATAGGAGTATTTAAAATGGCTATAAAATAGCAATTGTGAACTATTATTAGTTAGGGTTAATATCAGAATATCCATGTAAATATTGATGTTAAAGTAAACATTGATGTTAAAGTACATATTGATGTTAAAGTAAATATTGATGTTAAAAATGTGAGTCCAAAAAATACAATAATTTAATATTTTAGTGGGTGTTTTTCCTCCAACGGCCAAAGGGGGCAGCAATGAGCCCATTCCACAGCTGGTTTATCAAAAGCATTTTCAAACAATATTTTTCTGTTTTAAAAGAGAAGAGACTTAAAGGATTAATCCTGTTGATTTGACAAATTAATGTCAGTCTGGTTAACCCGATTTAACATATGTCAATGGGTTTAACCCGGGATAACCGCCCCACCTCTGTTGCTTTTCTATGGGAGAGAGCCAACGGTATGTTGCATTCAGGGGCTCCTTGGATGGTCCCACTTCCAGAAGTAGGAAGTGGTTCTGCCGTCTTCGGTGTGTGGTGTGTGGATGTGGATAAGCTTTAAATCGTAATGTGGGAGTAAAAACATGGACCATACAACCAAGATGTGTTGCATTTTATTGCTCAGAACGTTTAAACAAAACGTTGATCATTTTCTAGTATCTATTACCAGATTACAAATTACATGTGAGCGAAAAAAAAAATGCAATACGTGAATTAATTTAAACGTTTCTTAACATGAATACAACATTTACTTTATATATGACAATATGATGCCAACTCAGCAAATAGTGTGTAGCCTGTGCGTGTAGCAAAGATTTTGCCAACTTTCCGAGTTGTGGTTCGATAACTTGAATTTTCCCACTCTGGATCACATTTCTCCGATTATCCCGACACCACTGGAATGCAGCATCAGTCCCGAACAGGGGCCAAGCCCAAACATATCAGATTAATTTTATTTTTTTATGACATTTAACCATACATGTATGAATGGTTAGTTTTCAAAAGGTGAGTTAACATATCTGACATAAAGTGATGCATGTTCTAATAATATTAAGAACACAACTCCCAGAGCTGAAGATCAATATTTTAGCGTTTGAAAAATGCAAAATCTCTGTCGTTCAGTCTCATGAAGATGTGGATGTTAATGTTAATATTGAGCTATAATATAATTCCTGTGGCAATATTAATCACCCACAAAATGCATCGTCTCGTCGCGTTAACTGTGGCTCTTGTGTCGGTTTACCTGCCATGTGTTGAATATCTAAAAAGAAGAATTTGTAGCTAAACATATGACAGCTGGATAAGCTAACGGTTAGCTGTGCGCTAGCTTAGGTAAGCTAACGCTAACCAGTGTAACGTTACAGTAGCTAGCTACTGTTTATAACGTTAGTCTTGCTGGTGTGCGTTTGGCGTTATAACGTCCCTGTTTGTAACCAGACCTACTTTATTGTAATTAGACTGTTTATTTTACAGTAAACGGTAGCTTATACCGGAAGCTAAATGTGGCTAACAGCAGCTTAGAACCTAGAAGTAGGTGGCTGCTAGCTAGGTTTGTTATGCTAACGTAGCTTATGACGCTAGGTTAGCTAAATATTGTTTTGGTTTGATTTATGTTGACAGTGAAGGAAC
This sequence comes from Sander lucioperca, assembly GCF_008315115.2. NCBI lineage: Eukaryota > Metazoa > Chordata > Actinopteri > Perciformes > Percidae > Sander > Sander lucioperca. The sequence goes on along the minus strand of NC_050179.1, from coordinate 34,224,163 downwards.
GTTGATGGAAGCGAACGTTAAAGTGGTGGAATGTAACTAATTACATTTACTCAAGTACTGTACTTAATAATACAATAGGGGGTATAGTGCTGCTCATAAGTATACATACCCATGCTAAAGTTGACTAAAAAAAGGAATAAAAAAATCATCTTTTGGAAATTGATCTTAATGCCTCAATTAAAAAAATGAGGAAAAATCCGAGATAAGATCCATATCAATGCAAATCAAACCAGCTATTAGGCTAACTGAAATAAAACCATGCCAGTCTCTAGATATGGTGAAGGATATGTGATGATGTGGGGCTATTTTAATTCCAAAGGCCAAGGGAACTTTATCAGGATGCATAGTATCCTGGATCCATGAAATAACTGGCCTTTAAAAATAAAAATCTGCCTTCCTCTATGGGAATTTAACATAGGGGTATGTATAATTATGGCCCCTGTATTTTAAGGAAGAACATTTATTTATTTACAATACATTATTAATTCACAAAAAAAATTGGTGTCCTTAAAAGGTCGGATTTTTCCTCATTTTTTTTTAATTAAGGCATTAAGATCAATTTCCAAAAGATGATTTTTTTTATTCCTCTTTTTAGTCAACTTGACCATGGGTATGAATACTTATGAGCAGCACTGTATATATATATACAGTGCTGCTCACAAGTATTCATGTATGTATGTATGTATGTATATATGTGTGTATATATATATATATATGTGTGTGTATATATAGGCACATAGCAACATAATATACAAAAATACAATATACAAATAAGACATAATATCAAGACAAGTCCACATGGAGTGGGATGTAAAGTGCAAAAAGTAATAGTGCAAAGTAGTGTGCAAGATGCATATTGGAATGATAAGTATGTAATGTGTAGAGGTGTGGGTGTAGAGAATATTTTCTACTTTCTACTTGTAACTGTTACTCCTCTACATCTCAAGAGGTAACTATTGTAGTTTTTACTCCACTACATTTGTCTGACAGCTTTAGTTACTTTTCGTGAAGACTTTTTTTTCATCCCCTTCCTGTCCAGTGAAAACTACGTATCTCCAGATGTGTTGATGTTGAATGTTTGTGAAAAACTGAAGGATGAAGTGGTAGGAGCCACATATTGTATGTTGATTATGGTCTCATTTATATTATTTATTGATTATTGTGTTGTGCACTTATATTGTAGGTGGTGGGCGTTTTCATCGCAGTTTGAGCGGAAGTGATAACATTATATGTGTTTGCTTCACCTGTTCACCTTTTGGTTTTTTGGGCTTTTACAGAGAGGGGGGTGAGCCTGGGAGCGAACACTTTCTGTTGACTGCCGCAGTAACGCACTTATTTCAATTCACAAAGTAACTTTACATTTGGTAACTGCAGTACTAGTTGTATTTTACGTGTGGAGGAATAAATCATTGCAATACAATCTCGAGCGCATCACAGTGTGTTTATGCATCTCTCAGTGTTTAGTCCCTCGCGGCAGCACTTTGTTGGACTGCTTACAGCCGCAACACTTTATGTGTTGAGAAAATTCTCTAAAGAAAGTCTTTAAAAAGCCTCTTGGATCAGCCGGAAAATGCATCCTCACAAAGCTGAAAACAGGGCTGTTTTTCAGACACCATGAAACATTTTAAAACTGTTTTAGAGATATGTGGTTCTCACAGGACAGCGACGCTACAAACATATGATGATCTTATTGAATGTGATATACAGGAGTTAAAATGAGCTCAACCTTAAACATCTACAGCAGTAAAATGCAACATACACATTACTGCAGCAGGAATATTAAGCCAGAAACATCAGATAGAAGAGGAAAACACTGACAGTCAACATACCTTTACTTTTCATACTTTAAGTACATTTTACTGAAAAAACTTACATACTTTTTAAAGTAAGGTTTTGAATTCAGGACTTGTAGTGGAGTATTTTCAAAGTGTTGTATTAGTCCTTTTACTGATGTGAAGTATCTGAATACTTCCTCCACCACTGCCTGAACATTTCTCTCTGTTGTCTGCAGGGATGTGACTCGGAGGCAAAGCAGCTTGTGACTCTATGGAGCAGCAGGAGGAGAGAAGATAATGCTATAAAGTAGAGGCACTTTCAAGTAAGTATGCATCACTGAGTCTAACTTCATCTACACTGATTCAAGCTGGACGTCTCTAAGATGTATCTTTACTGTGAAGTCAGCATACAATGCTATTTTATTTAAAGATCCAGGACTTAGCCAAAAAATTTGAACATCGACAACTTCTCAGTCCCTCCCCCCTTTCTGCTAAAGCCCAAAACGGTCTCCTAAGCCCCTCCCCCCACAAGGGAGAATGAATGCGTGTGCATGAGCAGTGATTGGCACGCAGTTAGACACCCCCCCCTGGCCCTGATTGGTGCATCTGAACAGGGAGCGGTGGATTTTTGCAAATTGCACTACAGGCTGTAGGTGGTGCCAGAGGAACTGGATCTTTTTCAAAATGACCTGCTTCATGTAGTTCTACTGGAACATAGGGTCAGTTTCAGCAAATATGACAGAAAGTTAGTTTTATAACAACAACAACAACAATGTTGGAACTTCACCCCCGAATTGCACCGAGTCCACCGAACTACAGGTGGTGTGTAAGCGCCCTAACCTGCCTTTTCTTCCTCGGTTCCCTCCATCAGGGCAGAATGTCCTCGGGTCACAGGCTGAGGGACGTGGAGCAGCAGCGCCCCCTGCTGGACGGGGAGGAGGAGGCGGAGGTGGAGACGAGTTCCCACGGCGAAGCCAAGCGACTCTGGTTCATCCAGGACTGCTGCGGCATGGTGTGTGCCTTCATCACCTGGTTCCTGGTCTTATTCGCGGACTTTGTGGTCACGTTCGTCATGCTGCTGCCTTCCCGGAGCTTCTGGTACGCCGTGGTCAACGGAGTATTCTTCAACAGCCTGGCTGTGCTGGCGCTGGCCTCCCACCTCCGCACCATGCTGACCGACCCGGTGAGGAAGCTGACGGGAGACCATGTATATGATTTTAGTTTCAATGGTAACAAATAGGGCTGCACGGTGTGAGGAAACGTTGTTGAATATCACGATAACGATATTACTAGGGCTGGGTATTGTTCAAAAATATTTGACATGGTACCGATACCAATACTGTGACTTCGATACCGGTTCCTAAATTATACTTTTTTGGATACCAATTTTACAAAACAAAAAGAAATTGCAACAATAAACATATTGGCACACATTATTTTATTTATGTTTCAGCTCCTACTACTTAAGCCCCGTCTCTGTGTAACGTAGAGTTTCTCCTGCGTGTCTCTACGACGTGTAACATTAGACAGCCAATCACAAACATTAGATCTTGGTAGGAGCATGCTGCAGATTTGACGATGAGATTTACTCCCAAGGTATTAAAATTGGGTAATGAATAACAAGGCATTTTTTGATACTCAATACTTTAGAGGCAATTTGGTCTGTGCCTAAAAAGTATTGAATTCTGTACCCAGCCCTAGATATTACTTGCGATAAATAGATATTAAAGTGAACTCAGTTTTGCTGCTTTCAGTATTCTGATAAAATACAACAAATAAAAGGAAATAATTTCATCCACATTCTTTTTTTGAACAAATTGAACATCGATATAAAATGCCTCACTAAAAAAGAAAGAATGACGGTTACATTTCAATCTGCTCTTTTCTACCGATATTTCCTCTCAACTAACACAAAGAATCTCTGAGTGTCTCTCGCAATATGTTGCAGCCTTTCGCAGTGTGTTTATTGCGCCAGTTAATATTGCTATGACGATAAAATGACAGTATATTGTGCAGCCCTAGCAAAAAGTAGGAGCTCCAAGTTGGAACTAAGCCATAAGATATTTCCCATTCTTTCTTTTCATTGTCCCTGTTTCCTGTTTCCTCTCCTAAGGGAGCCGTTCCTAAAGGAAACGCCACTAAAAAATACTTGGAGAGTCTGCAGCTGAAGCCGGGCGAGGTCATCTACAAATGTCCAAAATGCTGCAGCATCAAACCCGAGAGGGCTCATCACTGCAGGTCAGAAGGGTTCATACTACCTGGAGGGAGTTTCAGTAGTCTCACATTGCCAGACCTACACCACATATAAATTCTGGGATAGAAAAAAGAAACCGCTCTGGGTTGTTTTGTATTTCTTTAAACCAGTCCCAATCGTCTACGCTCCGTAGGGTTTGGCACGCTAAGCTCCGGACGCAGCGACGGGACTCTGCTAAATAGTCTCGGGAAGGAACTTGTTTTGGTGGAACATTTGCACCCCGCAAAAGAAAACGGCACATACAATATCAAATGAAGTTAACTGTTCACACAATACAGTAACGTGAGCTATTTAAATTAGCTGATACATGGTTACACCTCACTATCTCTTACCAGTGTATCTCCGTGTGTACTTCATCCACAGCAATCCCACCAATCGGCCCCAAAACCTCCCAGTTAGAGAGGAAATGATGTTGCCGTAAACATATATTTTGTAAATCTTTAAAATCTTCAGGTGTAGGGTTGGGTATCGTTTGGGTTTTTTCCGATACCGGTGCTAAAGCGATACTTTTAAAACGGTGCCTGAACCGAAAAAAAAGAAAAACAGAAGGGTACTAAACAATAGTTGGCGACATTAAAGAACGGCTTGTTTATTGCTAAGGCCATATGGTCAAAATTAAGTGATTTAATAATAATGTAATAACTATAACTTATAACAGTAACTTATTTCATCAGTAAATTGCTGTTGAACGACAAAAACAACCACCAGATGGGACAAGGGCATTTTACAATAACTTTGAATGCACCAGTTTCAGTGAACACAGTGTTGTTTTTCCAACAACGGCAGCTGCAGAACTGTTACGTCCCGGTGTCGGAATCCTCTACAGTGAAATACAGTCACATTTTACACCGTTTAACGTTAGCTGTCAGCATTTTAACCGTGTTTAATCCAGCTACTAGCTAACGGTAGCCTAACGTTACCTGCTGTTGAGTGTAGCGTTAACTAGCGTCACGTGCAGCGATGTTTCTGTTGCCTCTAATGTCTGTTTTGGAGCATCAGAGAGAAGCGCAGGCATATCAGTGGCACTGAAATGAGGCACTGAAATCTGCGTTGCTATTCGGTCCGGTAGGCACCAGTGCCATATTAGCACCGGGTTCAGAACCCTAATCAGGTGTCAGGCTTTATCCTGGAAATGTACTTCTGTTAATCCAGACTAGAGTTTCAATATTAACTCTATTAAATAAAGAAATAAAATAATAATAATAAATAAATTCTTAAAGCTGCACTGATTGATTTGGGAGGTTTTCTGGAAGCAGAACAAGACACTGAACCAATTCTTTGTCATCATCTTTAGCTGTTATCGACAAGGCAGCTGAGGTGATTGTTTTAAAACTGTTAGTAAAGTTAGTCAGGTTGGGAAGTAATACTGCCGTGTTATTCCTTCCTCGTTCTTCTGTAGTATCTGTAAGCGCTGCATCCGCAAGATGGACCACCACTGTCCCTGGGTCAACAACTGTGTCGGGGAGAAAAACCAGCGCTTCTTCGTCCTCTTCACCGTAAGCTCATTTACTGTCCTGACCACTTACTCATCTGATTTTCTTCTTTCTTCTTCAGGCTGACTTCCACACACGTCTTGAATTTGAGAGACAGACGGTTTTGTTAATAACAAAATGGTTATTTTGTTGCATGGTTAAAGGGTAACTGCCATTTTTTCAACCTATTTTCCTGTTTTTGTGTCTAAGTGACTGATGGGAACACCAATCTGTGACATTGGTCCAGTATTAAGCGAGATCTCTGCAGTCGGCAGCGGCGAAACAGGCTACAATGTAAGTTAATAGGACAATTGTCCAGCTTGTATTTACCTTCACAAAAGTGCTCGTTTTGCCGCTGACAGGCTCAGGTTATTATTCAAGTGTGTGACAACATTACATACATATATCAGAGAGAGACCTTCTAAACCTCTTTGAGACCTTTCTGTTTAACCAGAAACAGCTCTGAAGTCACTAGCTCTAAACCCACCAGACTCCATTTAAAAAAAGCAATACTTTTAGCGTGTATAGAGCCAACACATTGTCACATGTAAATCGGTAAACTATGTGTTTATTTAAACCAAAACTAGTGTTATGACGGTTGGAAAAGTGGAAAGACGACCCAAAATGGCTTTTCATAGTTTTATTTGTTTCTGTCGACTTTGAATTAAGTGTATTTTACGATGCTAAAATTACTGTTTATTTACATGGAGTCTGGTGGGTTTAGCGAATGCGATTTCGTGGATGTTTTATGTTTTAAAAAATGATCTTACTCTTCAACAGAAAGATCGACCTCTTTAGAAATCCTTTCCATAACGTTGTCACACACTTAGAATATTAATCTGAGTCTGTCAGCAGCAAAACGAGCACTTTTGTGAAGGTAAATACAAGCTGGACAATTGTCCTATTAACTTACATTGTAGCTTGTTTTGCTACTGCTGACTGCAGTGTTCTTGCTTAATACTGGACCAATGTCAAAGATTGCTGTTCCCATCAGTCACTTAGACACAAAAACAGGAACTAGGGTCCAGGTTGAAAAAAACAGTAGTTACCCTTTAAATGACTCATATATTTTTTTTTTTTTTTAATGTTCAATCCTGACTCTTGGGCACCAATCAGTCATCATTTGCTGAATGAGGAAGCAACAATGGTGACAAATGTGTGTGTGTGAATAGATTAGACTGGGTTGCAACTAGAGCTGCAACGATTAGTCGATGGATAGAAAAATAATTGCCAACTAGTCCTGTAAAATAACACAACATGCTGTGTTCAGCCTCTCAAATTTGGAGATGTCCTGCCTATTTCTGTTTTATGTCATATTAAACTGAATAGCTTTAGGTTTTGGATAAAACAAAAGAAATTTAAAGAGGTCATCTGGACTTTGAGTGAGTGGGATGGACATTTTTCACCATTTTCTGACATGTTATAGACCAAACGATTAAGCCATAAATCGAGAAAATTATCAGCAGATTAATCGATAATGAAAATAATCGTTAGTTGCAGCTGTTGTAGCACTTTTAGTAATAGTTACAAAACTGTTTAGAGCTTAGATGTTGCAGCAGATGAAACACAAATACAGAGAAATATAATGAAAATACAAAAGAAAAATACAAAGAACACTTTTTGCACACTTTTGCTCACTTTTCTGCATTCAAGCAGCTCCCCTCCTTTTTTCTTTGCATCTAAACTTTCGGTCATGTTACACATTTTGGCACCACAACTAGCTGAAGCTAATGAAAGAGAAACGTATTTTCAAATCCTTTTAGACCCCTCCGACTCTGAGATGTTAAAACACTAACAGAGTGAGGAAGTCTGGTACATTTTCTTCTGTCCACAGATGTACATAGCTATGATCTCCAGTCACGCTCTGGCTCTCTGTGGATACCAGTTCATCACCTGCATCAAAGTCCAGTGGAGAGGTGAGTCCTGAAAACCACTTGAAAGGTACTAATGTGAACAAAACTCTCTGAAATTGGTCCAGTATTTAGGAAGAACTCTGTAACCGTGAACGGGACTGCAGTGTGATCCTATAGGGCAAATGTGCATTATTTTATGTCCACTAAAAGTGCTGTTTTTGTCACAGACTCAGGCTCAGATTGTTATCCCAAGTGTCTGACAACATTATGGAAAGGATCCCTACAGAGATAGACCTTTTTGTTAACCCTCCTGTTGTCCTCGGGTCAAATTTGACCCATTTTCAAAAGGTCTCTACATCAGAAACTTGTGTTTTTTTCAACCAAATTGTCAAAGAAAATAACGTGGATGCTTTCCTACAATGCTCTTCACAAGTAAAATAAATGATCACTACTTTCATTGAATTTGGGTGTTTTATTACATTTTTATAGCATTTGGAGAAAAAAATGACAAAAGAACGTTGAAAAAAAGTGTTAAAAATTCTCGAAAAAGATTCAGAAACGCAGTGAAAACATCAATAAAGCGCCGAAAAAAATCGTAAAAAGTGACAAAAAAACTTGGGGGGAAAAAAAAACGTGACATGTCGAAAAAGAACAACTAAAATTTTGACCCAGAAAAACAAAAAGTTGCATGGTCGATAGGAAGACAACACAATGGTTAAAGAGTAAGATTCTCTTTGTCTAAAGGCCGTTACAGACCAACCAGACGGCCGACCGTCGGCAGAAAAGGCAGTTGGACTGATCAGTCTCCCCGAGTTGGTCAAAAAAGTGCCCCAGAACACACCAAAATCAGCGGGCGGCGCTAATCTGTATTGTCGCCCAAAAAAATGAAAACCGGCAGCTGATTGGACGAACGCGTCACATGGATCTGGCTGCTGCTTCCGGATTTTGGATTTTTCGAACGGCCATTACTGGCGACTCATTCAGAATACGATCTCATATTGTACTAAAATAGTTCACCGAAACGTGTTTCTGAAAACATTTTAAGAGAGAAATAGGCCGTGCAGTTGCTGAATCTGTCTTCATTTCAGATCAACAAAGGTCAGTTTAAAAGATTTTTGTCAGATTTTGAGAGGCTCATCCCGCTTGCCATTTCCGGGTGAGTCCCGACTGCCCTGTCCCCGACTGAACATGTCAGGTCGGCCAAAATGAAGGCCGACGGCTCCTCCAACGGACGATGGCACGGAACACACCGAACAGACTCAAGTCACCGACCTCGCCAGACTGTCTGACAGCCGATTATCGGCCCGGTGTGTAGCTGCTTTAACATGAAACGGCTCAGAGATCCCACCAGACTCCATGTAAATAATCAGGACTTTTAGCGTGTATAGAGCCAGCATATTTCCACATGTAAATGGGTGAATTAAGGTTTTATTTTAACCAAACCAGAGTGGTGATTGGTGGAACAGTGGGAAGACGAACCAAGACGGCTTTTGATTTATGTTTCTTTTGACTTTGAATGAAGTGTGTTTTATGATGATAAAATTCCCGGTTAACGTTACTTTGTAGCTTGTTTCACCGATGCCGACTGCAGCAGTCTCGCTTAATACTGGGACCAATTTCAAAAATATTGAATACACAAATATATATGTATGTATAAATATATGTAAATATACACAAAAACTTTTAGGGTCCAGGTTGGAAAAAAAGTTACCCTTTAAACTATTTTAATTTTTACTTATCATTTCTTTATCTAGGCCTGGGCATCAAAGTGCTTGTTCTTGTTTGTATCAAGCGATACCCAGTATCACCTGTGTGGTTATATCAGGAACCCCCCCCCCCCCCTCCCCGGGACTGACAGGAGCTAGCTGCAGTTCACCGTGTTGTTTTTTCTTGCGTCCAGAGTGCAGTGATTTCTCTCCTCCGGTGACGATGATGCTGATGATCTTCCTCTGCATGGAAGCCCTCCTCTTCTTCACCTTCACAGCTGTAATGTTCAGCACTCAGCTCCACTCCATCTGCAACGACGAGACGGTGAGGACATAAACTCGCTGTCTTTCATTCCCCCGAGACCGTAGACTCAAGAGTATCCCGATTCAAGAGCAATAAGAGTAAAAACTCCTCCGTTCCCTGTGCAGTAATGGGGATGGGTCTCAAGCCCCAGTTCTATTAAGTACCCGGTTCCAAATTTCTCAAAACCTGAAAATCAATAAGGTGTGAGCTTATTGATACTGTTATCGAGACTAGTGGATGATATAACGTTATGTCTAAAAATAGATACGTGCGCAAACCGGAAAAATTATTTACGAGCACAGTGTGTGCCTAAAGACCCTTAGCCTGGTCCTACCAGACTCTGGTACACTAGCCTGGTCCTACCAGACTCTGGTACACTAGCCTGGTTCTACCAGACTCTGGTCCATTAGCCTGGTCCTACCAGACTCTGGTCCATTAGCCTGGTCCTACCAGACTCTGGTACACTAGCCTGGTCCTACCAGACTCTGGTACATTAGTCTGGTCCATTAGCCTGGTTCTACCAGACTCGGGTACATTAGCCTGGTCCTACCAGACTCTGGTACATTAGCCTGGTCCATTAGCCTGGTTCTACCAGACTCTGGTACACTAGCCTGGTCCTACCAGACCCTGGTACATTAGCCTGGTCCTACCAGACTCTGGTCCATTAGTCTGGTCCTACCAGACTCTGGTACATTATCCTGGTCCTACCAGACTCTGGTCCATTCGTCTGGTCCTACCAGACTCTGGTACATTAGCCTGGTCCTACCAGACTCTGGTACACTAGCCTGGTCCTACCAGACTCTGGTACATTAGCCTGGTCCTACCAGACTCTGGTCCATTAGTCTGGTCCTACCAGACTCTGGTCCATTAGTCTGGTCCTACCAGACTCTGGTCCATTAGTCTGGTCCTACCAGACTCTGGTACACTAGCCTGGTCCTACCAGACTCCTGAACCCCGTGGGGGAGGAGGGCCACAACATCATGGTCACCAACACAACTCAGCAAAGACTGTTCTTGCTCTGGTGACAGAAGTCACAGACTCACAGTTTCTGTTAAGATTAAGAATTTGTCGTCTCGTCTTTCCACCAAATAATAGAAAAGTATCGATAATGGTATCGATAAAGACTCGGATCGTTAAGCAGTCTCGAAAATGGTATCGATATCAATAAAAAACTAACGATCCCCATCCATAGCAATAACTCGGCTTAATCTGCACATGTAATTTTAATAAAAAAAATTAGAGATTGCTGCTGTAGCATTGTGTCTAATTGTGTTCTGTATATTTTATGTTCTGGAAACATTTTTGTACTTTATGTTTTTGTGTCGTTGTCTTTCTAGTTTATGTGTACTTATTATTTCCCATCTGGAATATAAAGTGACTGAACTGAATATCAACTCATGTTCTGTATATTTCACTGTACTATAAATAATATGTTATAATAGTGTTTCAATACTCCCTGTCTGTCTCCGAGTAAGGTAAGACTATTTATCTGTGTGTAGTGAAGGTATGTATGTCTGTGTGTAACGAGGTAGTGTGTCTCTGTGTGTCAGGAGATCGAGCGTCTGAAGAATGAGAAGCCGACGTGGGAGCGTCAGACTCGCTGGGCGGGGCTGAGGTCAGTGTTTGGAGGTCCACCCTCGCTGCTGTGGATCAGCCCCTTCGCTGGACTCAAACTACCAACCCTGCTCCCCAGACGCACCTGGAAGGGCGGTGCTGAGTTCTCGGTCTGACCAGCTGTGGTTCAACCACTGCACAGTGGAGGCGACGAACCTGCATGAGTCCAGCTGGGTTTGCAGAGCGCTGCATTGAACCTCAATGGCTGTTTTCCGAGCCGGAGAAGACCAGGTTCAGACTCGGCTGCAGTGCCCAGAAGCAGGATGCTTGGTCTCCGTCTCTTAACGCTTGACCTCTCCTCACCTTTCTGGGAGAAATTGAAAGATCTAACCTGGTAAGACTGACTGCAGGCCGATGCTGCTGGATGTGTAGATAATCTTAAGACGATTTTCTTCTACATGAATCAGTCAGACTTACATTTTTTTTAATTTGCTCATTAAGATGCTGGATCTTCTTAGAGCAGTTACAGACCCCAGAAAATGACTCTTTGACTGCTTTTCCAAACATTTAAGGAAACTATGACTATCACTGCTCTGATTGGTGGTCTTTTTTAGTGTCTGTAGAAGTGGCGCTGTGCATCAGCATAAAACGTAAAGCCACAATGACATGAAATATTCTTTAATTATTGTAATGATTCTTCCTTTGTGTTGAATTTAAATAATATCACATAGTTAAAGCTGCCCTGTGGATTTTTCTCATAAACAAACAAAAGTTGTGTTTACAGGCAGAGTTTCTCACTAAAACACATTCTGGGAATTCTTGAGGGACAACAAAAGTGTTGAATTAAATTCCCTTATAAAAGATTAAGAACTATCAGAAGCCGAAAAGGATGCATTGCCAAGTGAGTAGCACTTATGAGGAATTCGACTCATCATATTGGTGCATACGTTACCTCATTAAACATTGATATGAAATAAACAAACAATAAATACAGAAACAAATAACGTAACTTAAAACTATTTAACATTAAAGGTCAAGTGTGTGGGAATTTCTCCCATCTAGCGTTGAGATCATATATCGCAGTCAACTCTCTCGCGCCACGCAGTTCAAAGTACGTATTAGAGCTACGGTAGCCTTCACGCTTCAGAAAGTCGGTCTCTTGCTCTTTTCAATCTCCTTTTTCTTTTTCTGGGCAAAGAAGAAGACTCCTGTTCCTGAAATTTGGATTTTGAATATGTGTTGGTCCTCCATGTTTCCTTCTTCAAACTTTGCCGGGGCCGGGAAGCTACGATACCCATTAGCAGCACCTGTGAGTTTATCATGTGACAGCGAAAACGCGAAAGGCGGAGCAGTATGTCCTGTATGTCCCTTACCGGCTAACGTATTTCAAGATGGAGCATGAATATGGAGCGTTAAGCTAATAGGAATACTTGGTATTGATGGTGGTGGTAAATGAAAATGAAAAAGGACAAGTTTGTGAACGGACAACACAGATTTTGATAATGAACAACTAAACACGTTACACACTGGACCTTTAAGAAAAAAGAAGCTGCATGGAGAGGCAAAGGTTCAGGATATATACAGTAGAATGTATGGAGGAAATGTCCAGTATATAGTCCAGGTTGTAGGATTACGGATTACTGAATTATTTTAAATCCTCTAATGCAGGGGTCTTCAACGTATTTTAAGCCAAGGACCCCTTAACTGAAAGAGAGACGGAGCAGGGACCCCCTACTACATATAGGCTATTGTATAAAATGAAGTTGCATAGTATTAAACTGGGCCTACAATAACGTGTACGGTGGCCTACAATTTTTGCATAGAATGCTAAGCTATTTAAATACCCATATCATTGTTGCCATGATTTTATAAATCCCATTTTCATTTTGTCTGGCACAGTAAATCTTTAGGATTAACTGTATCTTTGGATGGCCTTAGTGACTATACCTTACCTATGGGCCAGTAAGCCTATCTTCAGTGGGGATTTATATTTGCTAATAATATGTTGGATTCATTGAAAAACTTTCAAAAATTAACAATCATTTGGAGGCCCCCCTGCATTGACTCTGAGGACCCCCTATGGGTCCCGGACCCCCTGTTGAAGATCCCTGGCCTAATGTTTGCATCCATGTCAACTAGCGTGCCGTTTTCTTGGCACATTGCTGTGTTTCTTGCCGCAATACAAACTGTGGTTTGTAGATCAGTGAGAGCTGAACACCTCTGGCAGGAATGTGTAATCCTCAAGCTCGAGACAGACTAAATATAGACCCACAACTGATCCGTGGCGCCATTAGAGGTCTAATGGCGTTTTTCCATCACATGGTACCTGCTCGACTCGCCTAGACTCTAATCGCCTGTTTTGGTTTGTCCATTATGATAAAAAAAAGTCCCAGGTACTTTATTTTAGTATCACCTCCGTCGAGGTTCCAAGCGAGCTGAGGCGATACCAAAAGGTGACGTGAAAACCTGCAGACGGGGGGGGGGGGGGCCTGAACAAACCCGCCATTTTTAAATAGTTTAGCCAGCGGTGTTTTTTGCTGCCTCCAGCTTCTTTTGAAACAAAATGTGTTTTCTGGCAAACAGCTGCATGCCGAGAATCAAAAACAACACACCTTCCACGCGCGTTAGGTCACGGCAGTTTCCTGCGGCGTCGCTATGACGACCAGCCATGCTCGCCTCGCGCATGAGGTGGTACTAAATCTGCAATGGGAAAAGGAGGATGGGACACCGCGGCCGAGCTGGTACTAGCAGTGGGTAAGCGCCAAAAAAACTCCACAGGATCCTTTAATAAATCATGTTCTATAATTAAAAGGATGCTCAAAAAAATCATATCTAAACACAGTTTACTTGGTTGCTTCAAAACCACCTATCATTAAATGGTAAATAGGTGAGTGAGCTTCACCAAACCTTCCTACCTCCAACCTAAATGTTCTGTTTTTCTGTCCGACATCAGCGAAACAAAAAGGATTGTAAAAGTTGCCGCGCCAAAATCCTTCAGTATTTAAAATTATAAATGCCACAAATGCTCTGATTATTTTATGACTATTAGTCTACTCTAAGGGCGGAAATCTCGATCCATCGTTTGGCATTATGTGTCTAGTACTTTGGTTTATGACCAGATACCTGCAAAAACAAATGGTATTTCCATTCTTTAGTTGTAATTGGCAAATGTTAGCATTCTTAATCTCTAATCCAAGACAGCGGTCACGGTAAATGTTTTACCTGCTAAATGTTAGCATGTTAGCATTTAGCTCAAAGCGGTGCTGTTCTTAAGTACAGACTCAGAGCTTCTAGCATGGATGTAGACTCTTAAGTCTTGTTTTATTCATTGCTATTTTATTTGGGAAACATTTAAACTACAAATAATTTACATTAAAGCTGCAGTGGGTAGAAAGCGGAAGGAAAAAAACGCCAGAATTTCAAGACCTCTTCCTGCAGTTTTCCTGCTCCCCTCTCTATGTGCATGTGTAGAATAGCCAATAGGAACGCCCTCTCTCTGAAATGACCTGTGATTGGCCGATGTCCCATGACATGGGCTAGATTTAAAAAACAGAGCCAAGAGGGAATGCAGAAGTCTAGTTTAAACAATATGCTGAAAGATTATTATGGAGTTTTTGCCCAACAACGCCAAAAAATAAATTGCCTGCCGGTGCAAAAACAAGGAAAACTGTCTGCTCTGTTGACATGTTCTCTTAAATAACTTGTTTGTGCCCCTTAAGAACAAATGTGCCCTTATGAATGGTTCTTTCCTGAGGCGTAATATCCTCAAAGTGCCGTTTCTCTGTGACTTTTAATGTTTGGAAAATGTAACCGTAGCCGTTACTGTGCACAGTGACCTTGAACCTCGTGTTTTTGTGTTTTTTTGACATTCCTGGAGAGAAGGAAATGGTTTGTGGTGTTGGATTTTATTTTATTTTTTTTACTCAAGTACAATCTGTTTCAAACCACAACGACCAATCAGGACTGCACAGTTTTTCTTCACCACCTCTGAACACACTGCTTCCTCCGCCTGCTCAGGGGAGTTTCCTTTGCTAATTATATTCACCAAATTATGTTCCACAAACTCTTAAATAGTATTTTACCTCTCAAAATAAAATCAGGGAGTATTAAGGTCTTGGAAAAGGTCTGGATAGTCTTCAATATCTAAATACAAACCCTAAAATGGCCTTTTAATAAAATCTAAAGTGTTCTGATCTTTTTTGTTTTTATTTCTTAAATTGGTTTAATATTGAATTTGTAAAATACTGTTAAGTCTAAATGTAAGCCTGATGAGACCCACAAACCATCTGGTAAAAGTTTTTAAAAGAAAATTGAGAGAATCTGTCTTTTCAACGAGTGTATCTGAGTTGGAGCAACTGTACTTTTATTGTATGAGATTTCAGAGACTTTTAAATGTTGATCTGTTTCCATTTTTCAAGACACTTAGAATAAACTGAGTACCTTTACCTCTTTAAAAAATATCAGCTTTTAACTGTTTCCCTAACTGGCCTGATTGTAGTTGCATTTATTTTGAATATTCATGCTCCCCCAGAGGATGAACCCTTATGTTTTTGGTGACTCCATGACTTCCTTTAGCACCACACTCCGGACAAACATTTTTAGCTGCTCCATTGGTAGGACTGTGAATTACCATCCTAAGGACCACTATCAGGTCTTAAGATAATCACTCTTTTTTTCTAGGCTGTTTTTTATTTAGCTATGCTAGCAACGTAGCTCTGGGGAAGGCAACATTGGTCGCTCGGTCTGTCGGTCCACCACTTTGGTCCAGACTGAAATATCTTAACAACTACGAGATGGATTGCTGTGAGATTGTGAACGGACATTCATGTTCCTCAGAGGATGATTCCCTCTGACTCTAGGAATCCTCTGACTTTTCCTCTCGCGCCACCATGAGGGTTCACATTTGTGTGTTTGGAGTGAAATGTCTCAACAACTGTTGGATGAATTGTGATGTTTGGTTCAGAGTTTACATACATACATTTTTAATGATTAAACCGACGGCTCTTGTCTTTTTGTCTTGTGATCACTTGGCAGTCATGTTTCAGATGTCTCTGAGTTGTAAGCTGTTCCACCAAAAGAGACAGTAGAAGTGCAAATACATCATCATTAAGCTCTCTAACAAGTATCCTAAATATATCTCTCGTGTGGCAAATTGCATAGTGCAGCCTTTCCTTTTTTTCTCTGATGATACCATTATTATGGAATCCAAATCCCCCCTAATCTGTTATTGTGTGTTATAATCTGATATAGGTATATAAATGCAGGAAGAAGTATTAAATCAGAGCAAACAAGAATATAGAGACGTGGATGTGTTGAAAAGTTGCTCACTTTAATTTTGAAAAAGAAGTGGTACCGGTGTTGCACCGAAATCTGTGACCCGTCGTGATCTGTGTCCCTCCTGTTAAAAGCGTAGCGCCCCCCTCCGTGGTTAAGGTTAGGGACAAGGGTTTGGTTCAGGTTGTGGTAGGGGGACACTGATCTCGATGGGTCACAGATTTCGGTGTAACACCGGAAACAGTTGTACTTAGCAGCATAATAGTCTAGAAACAGTAGAACATGTAAACATTAATTGTCCTAGTTTCCAACAGGAAAGCACGATTCCAAGAGGTTGATTAAGTAAAGTACATGTAGTAGCTAGTTGTAGTAAGTCGTACTGACCAACACTTAAGAAGGTGGCGGTAATGCACAACAAAGTTTCTTGCCAACCACCATCAAACGTCTGAAGAAAAGAGGAAGCATTTGTGCTTAACTTCAGCAATACGGAGTTTCCGAGTTTCTCTGTGAGTCCTGCTCTTTCCGTCACGTAACGCATCAGATACAACCGGAGTGAACCACCAGAGTCTGTATGTATTGATAGACTTGTTTAAGTGGACGTTGTGTACATTTTGAGGACGTTTTACCGCAGACTCATCTCCGTCAGCCAAAAATGCTAATTGAAGTTAGCGTAGCCTGCTAGCTGGAAATGGAAGGAGACGGAACTCGGCCACACAGCGCTGGTGGGTGAGACCAAACTGTAATTTTCATGGACCCACATTGTCTAGATAGACCTGTCTGAATGGACTCTGTGCTGTTACCTTTATTTTGAAAACGTCTGAATTATCTCCTGGTGTCCTCAGAAACTAGCAAATAAAGTTAGTTTGTCAATTGACGCAAGTAGACGGATCCATACGTAACTTAGCAACACAGCGCACGTCAGAGTGAGCAAACAGTTTTTTAACGAGTGTGTCTGGAGGAGAAGTTGCTGTGATTAAGTTAAAATGTCTAAAGTGCAAATGCTGAGAGCTTTTGTCAACCAGCGACTAACTGCGGCTGCTGAAGAGATATTTGAGCTGTTTGTAACAACGATAGCAGAGTACGAGGAGGAACTCGGTCGTTCAAAAGAGGAGAACGAGCAACAACGGAAACTCCTGGACGCCGTTTGCAACCCTGAAGTCCGGTTACACAGAGCAGGTTTGTTCAGCTTCATTGTTATCACCTTAAACTGCTGGGGAACCAGTGGAGGAGGACGTAACGTTACAACTTTTACTGAAGCAAAGATAGAAATGACAAACTTCCCCTTCGTGTAGGAAAGACAGAGGCTGTCCTCTTTGTGTCAGTAATTAAATTGATTCTGAATATTTGATTTCATTGTAAAGAGTGGGCTGACAACAAATTCTCATTATCTTTTATCAGTGTAAGACATGGCTTTAAACTAGGGCTGCAGCTAACGATTATTTTTCATAGTCGATTAATCTGTCGATTATTTTAGCGATTAATCGATTAGTTTGATCTATAAAAATGTCAAAACATGGTGAAAAATGTGGATCAGTGTTTCCCAAAGTCTAAGAAGACGTCCTCAAATGTCTTGTTTCGTCCAAAACTCGAAAGATATTCAGTTTCCTGTCCCAGAGGAGAGAAGAAACTAGAAGATATTCACATTTAACAAGCTGGAATCAGAGAAATCTGATTTTTTTTAATAAAGAAATGACTCAAACGATTAATCGATTATCAAAATAGTTGGCGATTAATTTAATAGTTGACAACTAATCGATTCATCGATTCATCGTTGCACCTCTACTCTTAACAACCACTTTCTTGGGCCCCCTCTTCTACGTCTGCACCGGGACTGCTATCTTCACACAACACCCGCCAGGGTGGGGGCCACTGCATTATGTCTCGTCGTCATTTGTTATTATTACTCAATGTACTCTGCTCGAGGTCACTGTGACCCTAACTATCTTATATTTACCGCTTAAGCTAAACCATCTGTGCATCATTTTCCTTTTAGCCGGGGAACCACCGTCTCTATGACAGCACACAACTCTGTGCAATAAGCATACACCAAAACACACTTGGTCTCTTATGGAAACCTTTTACATTCTTATTATATTTATCTGCAGCTAGTAAAAACATTATTCTACAAAAGAGTTGACTGATTCTGCGAGCCTTATCTCCTCGGGCAGGTCGTTCCAAAGTCGAAGAGAGGCCCTGATTGCAAAAGCACGGTCACCGATAGATTTTAGCCTTGACTTTGGAACAGCCAATAGTACCCATATCTTTTTTTTTTTTTTTTTTTAAACGATTATTTTTTGGGGCTTTTTTCCCTTTATTTGTAGTGGCAGTGGATAGACAGGAAAGTTGGGAGAGAGAGGGGGGATCGGGCAGGTCGGATTCAAACCTGGGCCGCTGTAAAGGCCTCAGCCTACATGGGGCGCACGCTCTTAATGGGTGAGCCAGAGGTTGCCCCGGCCCCATATTCTTGAACAAATTAATGAACAAAGTAAACATTGAACTGAATATAAAAGGCACCACTAAAAAAAGAATGAGAGTTACATTTTATAGCTTTGTGCGTAAGTTTTTGATATTAATGAACGTCCGTTACATTCAAGCCATTGCCAAATTGCTACAAAACTAACTAAGACAATCAGCTCTCGGTATTTCCTAGTATGGCTATGTAAGGCTTGTATCATGTGGAGGCGCCGACAGCTTTGTTGTCATTACTTAAAATTCCTCATGGGGGCGACAGAAACTACGCACTATAGCTTTAAAGTGCAGTTTTCTACTGATGAAAAAAATGTGAGTGTCTTTCGCAGTAGGTCGCAGCCTTTCGTGAAATGTGCATTGCACAAGATAATTTTGTGATGTCAATTTAAAAAACATTTTGTGCAGCCCTGATCACAGTACATGAGGTGACCTCCAAACAGTATGCAAGCACACACTAGTATATCGCTCACAATGAATGATTTCACAATGAATCAAAGGACTGAACATAACACAAGAATGGTCTATTTTATCTTGGCTTATGTACAACTAATTAACACAGATCCTTTACAACTTAAGATGACGTGCCTCAAACCATAAGCACTAAACGTGTCATATGAAATCCCCCCCCCAAGGATGTGGACTTGAGCCTCCCTCGGCATATGTTGCCGGATGAGGAAGGTCAGATAGAGGCCAGAACGACAGTTATCTGAGTTCCCCCTATGATGACATTCATCAGACGACATTAAGCCCAGTTCAGACAGTCATGAGGCATATCTGGATTTGAATGAATACAGCATTCTCTTGAGGCATACGTTGGTTACATTTTCACTACATAGGATCTAAAGTTCAGCAGTTTACACTAAATGGTTATATTGGGTGGTTTTTCCATCACAATGCTCACTATATTTAAGGCTCAGCTTCTGTGCAGGGCTTGTTCCCCTTCATGCACGTTTGAAATTAAACCAGATAAAAGTCAGAGGTTTCGTCTCACACCCTCTTTTATTTAGATCCTGTTCAGATTTCTGCCACATCAGTCTCTAAAAAAACAATTTACAGACTGCACAATGATAAGCTGCGTTTTAAAGCTGTCCCCCCCGCACACATCTCGATGCATTCATTTAAAAAAAAAAAAAATTAAGCTTTCTCCCTGTGGATAAAAGTGTGGGGCAAATTAAGATGGATAAGATTGTTTTCAGTTTGTGTACTGATTAGAGTGCGGATGAGGCCGCATTTTTCTGTCCGAGCCCGGCCCGCATCTGACAGGCATTAAAGGCATGCTACGTAACTTCAAGCGCGGCTGTAGTTCCAATGAGACAACCTGTAGGGGGACCGAAGAGGGAAAAGTAACATAGTATGCCTTTTAAGATATTTATGTCGGAGCCTGACCCGAGCCCGACACAGTGAAAATCTCTTTTTTCTCATACTAATGACACATACAGTACATTTGTTTGTGTGGAAAGCCCGCTCTTATTAAGCAACTGTAGAAAGGCATTCGGAAATGTCAACAGATGAGT
Organism: Sander lucioperca; assembly: GCF_008315115.2. Classification (NCBI taxonomy): domain Eukaryota; kingdom Metazoa; phylum Chordata; class Actinopteri; order Perciformes; family Percidae; genus Sander; species Sander lucioperca. The sequence continues at coordinate 34,203,988 of NC_050179.1, read as the reverse complement.
ACATCAGCGCACACGGGGCAACAAGTGCACGTTAATAAGCTGTTTAATTTAAAATGTTCAATGCCTTATCGCGCTGATGTGACCGAGCCCGACCCGAACATCATTTCTAAATATCTGTCCGAACCGAGCCCGTCGGGTACCACCGGGTATCCATCCTCTACTACTGATGTCACATGAAGGCAATGTATCTCCATAGGGCACATGCTGTGTTCATCTTCTCACCCTAAAAGAAGAGCCCTATGTATTTGATGTAATTAAATAATTGAGACAAAAATAGTTGTACTTAAAAATGTAATGACATTTTAACGTATTCATTATCATCTAGACAGGATAAGGGGATAAAAATATATCTAAGGCTGTAATATAAAACCAAAGAACTGGTTTCTCCCAGTTCAATACTGCGAGTAATATTAACATCTGCCCCATTTGTCTGCTGTGCTAAAACAAATCCGTCATTGTCACACCGCACCCTTCAGCTTACTCTCAGGGGCTGAATCTGTGAAACCTGCAAATTAGAAATGTGAAAACTGTTTGAAGATATTGTAGTTTTCTATCAACATGTGAGCATAAAACATCTCAAAACTACCCACAGTTATATTACTGTAATAAAGGGCTAAACTGGAACAGCTGTGTGTTTTTTAAGGGCTTAGTTGGGTGATGTCAATGACACCAACACACACATTTGTCTGCAGTCACACAGAACTAGCTTCCTCATTTTGATGGCACTTCCCTTACTGACCCTGCGATTGGTTCATCTGCACATATATAGGAAGTCAGACTGCAGACTGCAAGTCAGAATACTTTTCAGTGACATTACACGGGAGAGATTTACTGCAGATGGAAATCCTCTAAATACCCTAAATGTTGTTTCACTTTGCAGTGTTTTAAAAGTTTAGCCCGCCGAGGGCAGACTGTTTCTATAGGAACCGTGGCAACAGGGACGACTATGCGTTTCAAAGGGCAGGTGTGGACAAGTTTCAGTACTGTAGAATAATGTTCTTACTAGTTGCAGATAAATATAATAAGAATGTAAAAGGTTTCTATAAGAGACCAAGTGTGTTTTGGTGTATGCTTATTGCACAGAGTTGTGTGCTGTCATAGAGACGGTGGTGCCCTGAATAAAGGAAACGCTGACGCACAGATGGTTTAGCTTAAGCGGTAAATATAAGATAGTTAGGGTCACAGTGGCCACGAGCAAAGTACATTGAGTAATAATAACAACTTTTAAAGCTGCAAGCAGCGTTGGACGGGCATTTGCGTGGCACTCAGACACTGCAAATCATCACCAGTGAAGAAGGAACTATCTGCTGAGTTCAATGACACCTCACACTAGACTGTACCTTAAACAGTTCAAATGTTATGAAAGGGGCGTGGCCTGAGTAAGTGGGCGTGGTTAAAGTATAGGGGCCGGCTCAGTATCACATGTAGACCACACATAAGTTTCATGTAAATTGGATGATGTTCATCATATAAGCTGATTTCCTGTTGCCAGCGGGGGGTGCTATGACCAAAAGTAAATTTTGGCCTATAGATGACCTCAGGCCTGGACCCTTGTGAATCGTGAGAAATTTCGGGCAGATATGACAATGTACACTAAAGTTACAACAACTTCTTAGTTCATCGATAAATGCTCAAAATGGCGACCAGGCCGCGCCCACACCAACAAGTTTTGCTTTTAATAACTTATCATTGTTGAGGTCTTTAGATGACACAAATTAAATTTGAACTTGTTCGGATGAAATCTGTACGAGGAGTTCGTTAAAGTGTGGCACCTTGACTTTTAGGCCTACTTCCTGTTGCCATTAAGAGGCGCTATGACTTTGAGTCAGTATTGGCCGGTAGATGTCGTCAGAGTTAGTCTTATGAATCCTGAAAGGTTTCGAGCCAATTGGACAATGTACACTCAAGTTACACCCACTTCTTGTTTCGCCATCGAAACAGGAAGTGGGTGTACGTCTTGACATGTTACATATGTGTACCACGTTTCGTTAGTCTACTTTAAACGTACTGCAGGGGCTCAATTTTTTTTTTATTTTGTAGGGGGCGCTAGCGAGCCATTTTTGTGCGCCTATTCCCGAAACCCTTAAAATACGTCAAGTTTCACCAGACTTGATGCGACCGGCAATTTTGGTGAGTTTTTGCGTATGTTAAGCCCCTCAAAAAGGTGATTTAATTTGCCGGGAAAATCGGCGCTTGGGCCCTCATGAAACAGGAACAGAATGTACGATGCCGAGACATAATACAGTGGCCCCCACCCTGGTGGGTGTTGTGTGAAGATAGCAGTCCCGGTGCAGACGAAGAAAAGGGGACCCAAGAAAGAAAGTATAAGACACGAGGGGAAGAATAGATCGGGGCTCACAAGGTCTGGCAGTCTAGAGATACGTGGACCGGCTCCAGCTTTTTGTCTGTTGCTAGGGAAACTTAGTCTCTGCGTGCTTTGTGATCCCACAGATCTGTGTATCGAAACTCTGATGCTTGACTGAATAAACAAATGTATTTGACTTTATCTTATTGTCTTATTTGGCTCTTGCAATGTAATTCCAATTTAATGAATGTGCGGGGATATATAGGTCTTTTATTTGGAGTCAGACACATTAGGGGCTTTCCGACCGGAGGGATTTTTGCAGTTCTTAGAACTAAATGTTCCTAGAACACTTTTTTTTGTCGTGTTCCAACAGGAAAAATTTGGGGATTTTTAAGTTCCTCTGGCCCAGTAGCGTACTTTTTTAGCTCCTACTTCAGAGCAGGGTCTTTTCCCTTTTCCTAGGTGTACTTGATTGGTCAAACTTATAAGTCACGCCCACTGCCAACTCGGAACTGGCAGACTAACAACGGGACATTTTAAACAATTTTCACCATCTTATTCATTAAATTCACTTCTGACAATGTTTTAGGCGAGAAATTAACTGTTTAGATTTCGAATATAGGCAGTCTTGCGAAAATTGATGCCGAATTGACAATTTGCTTCAAAGGTTTCGGAGTTCAGAAGCTCCATCAAGTGAGGCGACAGCCAGCAGGCGCCTGCCCTGGCCTCTAGCTCGTCGCTGGGCCAGTCGTGCTCTGACACCTCGCGGTAAGCTGGAGGTCTCTCAGACCGCTCTCGTAAATAAGAGGCTTTTATTTCGCCGTTGACGGATCGTTTGTTTAAATAGCACAACACATGTCCATCATAAGATTAACGGGAACCTGTGGTTAACTGTCTTTTCGGAGTTAAACTCCACAAGAGTGTCCTGCGAGATTGACCCTTTGCAAACACGTCACACAACCACGTGACGGCGCCATGACGGACGGCGGAAGCACAGGCTAAACAGTAATGGACGAGCGGAAAGTTTCATAGTTTCAATCAGTTTGAAATACATAACACTAAATAAATTGTATTTGTGGCTTTATATGGCTTCTTCTATTGAACAACAAGTTGTGCCGTTATCGGTCGAGGTACGGCATCTGGTAGGTGCTCACAAAGAGCAGTATTTGGAGAAGTTGGAGATAGCAGGATTGGATACAGACCCTTAATACGTTCTCCCTCCGTTTTCACGGACCTCATTAAATCACAGAGTCTGCCCGACTTAAGTCCAAACGATCTGTACCACTATGTGGTAAACGGGGTATCCCCATATACTGGTGCTGATCTCAAAGCTTTTAAAAGTCTGGATGCTAACCAGTTCCTTGTAGCTGGCTGGGTTAGAGGTACGTGATGCTACGCTAACGGTGGGGGGAGGTACCTCATAATGGCAAAGATAAGACATCAATCTAGGGTTTATTTTGTATTAACATCTATTCTTTACTTAAAAGGAGAATTCCTGGCAATTTTTACGTTAATCTTGATCGCTATAGCTACGCGAGTACTTTCGATAGAAAAACCCCCGACCCGAATCAGTGCAGGTAACACGGAGAAGCTGCAGCTACGTACTACAAGCATCCACTGAGCTAAAACGGCAGTGGTCGGGGCCTTTGTGCCTCTTAACAGACACAAAATGCAATTAATGTCTGTGCCACATGAACAGGGCCCTTACGTGTCAACAAGATGCGTTTTCAACTCAGACATTGTTTAAATTCACCTAACCTGGTCCCTGTCTCGATCCTGCTGGTAGCTAGCTTGCCCTGCTAGCTGCCGTCCGGTGAGTGCCGTCCAGCCACTACCAGCTACGACCACTGCCGTTTTAGCTCAGTGGATGCTTGTAGTACATAGCTGCGGCTTCTCCGTGTTACCTGCACTGATTCGGGTCGGGGTTTTTTCTATCGAAAGTACTCGCGTAGCATAGCGATCAAGACTAACGTAAAAATTGACCGGAATTCTCCTTAAGTAAAGATTTATATAACACGTAGCCCATGTTTTTAGAGGACATGGTCGGTCGTGGCTACCCATACCGTTGTTCACTGGGTGTGCCAATGCAACTTCCTAGCTAATGGATGCCTGAACACATCCCAGCTCTTGGAAGTGCAGTCATTAATTATCTATCACACGTTAATCCATGCAGTAAATTACGGAGTGTCTATGATCAGTAGTAACCACACATACTTGTAACATCTAGCCATCTTCTTATCTGTGATTATTTTCGCTGCGTAGCCTATGTTTAGATTTGACCGGTGGATATTACGACGCGATGGGCAGCAGCTAGCCAGCCGTCCAAAGCTAGCTGCAGCTAGCTCGTCAGCTAGCCGGGGTAGGAGCTCCGCAGACCCGCATTTAACTCGTTTTTGAAGCTTGTTTCCGTGTCATGTCATCTTTAATTTAACCAATATTTTTTGTATGTGTGTTAAGTTAAATGATCAATGGAACGGCTTTCTTTTTTGGATATGTAGCTAGGTCAGTGAATAACCGATGTTAGCTAGTTATGTGGGTCATCATCGGGTTGGACCTGTTAGCTGGTTAGCACGGCAGCTAGCTGGTTGAGGATCATTTTATTTATCACTCATTTCCATTTGAAACAGAAAGGCAATACATACACATGCTTGTGTTGGTGAGGATTACTCTGCACATTGTGAATGTGAGAACACAAACACGAACGAAAACGTACGAGTTTAGCTTGCAGTCCATCTACAGCATAGCTCTTCCGCTGTCCGTCATGGCGTTCATAATTCGCGCGAGTGGAGCGTGACGTCACGTGCAAAGGGTCAATACCCTTTTCTCTTCGGGAGACTTGTTTAAATTATGACAAATATGCTACATACATTAGATTTAGTATTTAGTTCATACTTTTTTTGGTGTATTTGTTTTCTGATTTTAATGCTATAAAGACCGTTGCCGTGCTTGCATCACTCTCTTACCCCTCCTACCAGTCCCTAAGGCCACTTGGCCAGTGGGAATGTAAACGGAAAAAAAGATTTTGGGGGAGAGTAGTTCTTAGAACTGCTTAGAAGTGTACTTTTCCTCTAAAAAGTACAAGTACTATCCGGTTGGAAAGCCCCTATTGTCCCCAAAGTGGGGACACAGAGGAGGAAAACCCCAACAGTACCTTATTAAAATAAGATGGGTGAATCCCGATCGGTTACAATAGCAATTTGTCTTAATATAAAAGAGATTCTCAGAGAACTAATGCTGTTACAAGGAACCCTCTAACCTCCTGCATTCTTTAAAATATTAATGTTGACGTTTTGAAGTGACCCGACAAGACAGAAAAAAAGAGACGCTATACCTAAAGCCATCCATCTGTGTAAATAGCCAGGCCAGTTTTTCCCTCGCCAAAATCAAGGACCCCTTAACTGAAAGAGAGACGGAACAGGGACTACATATATTGTATAAAATGAAGTTACATATACAATAACGTGTAGGGCAGCCTAAAGCCTTTATACATTTTTTGCATTAAATGCTAAGGTATTAAAATAGCCTAATAATTGTTGGCATGGTTTTATAAATCATGTTTTAATGTTAAACATACATGTGGCAAAGTGAATCCTTAGGATGAACTGTGTATGTGGATGGCCTTAGTGACTAACTTACCTATGGGCCACTAAGCAGTGGGGATTTATTTTTACTAATGTTGGAATCACGCTAAGATTTTTTTTGAAATTTGGAAAAAACTTTCAAAAATGAACAATAATTTGGAGGCCCCCCTGCCTTGACTCTGAGGACCCCCTATTGGTCCCGGAACCCCTGTTGAAGATCCCTGCCTGCCTTAGATTGTCTATTTTCATCGGATATTGTTAGAAAAATTCTACTTGTGTGTTAAACTGTTGCATGAAAACTGTTATAACAATTATGTCTGTGCATGACTGAAACCAAAAGGACTGAGTGACCTTGCAAAGAACAGAAAGCGCCTGATGTGTGGGAAATCATTCAGACTGTTGTCACAGATAGGGCCTCCTGTCCTCATTACACCATTAATAGGGTTAAAGGACAATTCCGGTGCAAAATGAACCTAGGGGTTAATAACGTGTACCGAGTCGAGCGTTCTCTGTGATCTGTTTTCATGCTAATCGAATGTGTGTAGCTTGAAACCGCAAACCGGTGTTTAGCTGCTAACGCTAGCTAACGGGGCACAGGGTAAATCACTATTTCTACACCATTAACAAGGCGTAAAATAGCACCACAATTCCACGGTAGCATAATGAGGGTCCACACATGCAAACAGAAGCATTGAGAACTTTGTAAGTGTACAGACACTTTATTACAAAAATAGATAACCTACTTGGTTGGACTTGGACTGTCATGACCAGTCAAATCACGACCGCCCGTTTTGATGTGTGTGTGTGTGTGTCTATGCTCAGCTATTGTCGCATTTAGATAATAACATCATGGAAAAATTTCAATCTGGGTTCAGGGCTCGTCACAGTACAGAATCAGCCCTTCTCAAAGTCTCTACTACTGGCTTTAGACTGTGGTAAATGTGCCATCCTAATTCTATTAGACCTCAATGCAGCATTTGATACAGTGGATCACAATATTTTATTAAACCGTCTTAAGGACCAGGTTGGCATCCAGGGCACTGCCCTCAAGTGGTTTGCCTCCTATTTAGCCGATAGGACTTTCTCTGTTAACATTGGCAGCCTCTCCTCCTCCACAGCCCCTATTTCTTGTGGAGTACCCCAAGGTTCCATTTTAGGGCCTATTTTATTTGCTCTGTATATGCTCCCTTTGGGGTATATATTCCGCCAACACAATGTCTCTTTCCACTGCTATGCCGATGATACACAAATCTATTTGCCGTTAAATCCGGGGGATTCCAACTCTGTCACATCCATTCTCAACTGCCTCCAGGATGTGAAATGCTGGATGGCCAAAAACTACAACTGAATGACTCCAAAACAAAGGAGATTCTTTTAGGTCCCCCTAACACCACAGTGAGCATAGCTAGCCACCTAGGTCCGCTGTCTCTTAACCTGCACACCCATGCCAGGAATCTTGGTGTCATCTTTGATTCATCACTTTGTTTTGAGAAGCAGATCAATTCAGTGGTGAAAAGTTGCTTTTTTCAACTCAGGAATATTGCTAAACTGAAGGCCATCCTGTCTTCTGATGACATAAAGACCGTCACCTTTGCATTCATCTCCTCCAGGCTGGATTATTGCAACCCACTGTACCTGGGTGTTGGCCACTCTCTCGCCTGCAGCTGGTGCAAAATGCTGCAGCGAGACTTCTGACTGGCACAAGGAAAAGAGAAAGCATCACACTGATTCTAGCATCCCTGCATTGGCTACCTATTAAATGCAGGATTGATTTTAAGATTCTTTTATTTGTTTTTAAAGCCATACATGGACAGGCTCCCCAGAATATTTCAGAAATCCTCAGCCCATACTCCATTTCCAGGCCTCTTTAGATCCTTGAATCAATTGTTTTTAACTGTTCCCTGATCGAGGTTAGTGGGTAAGGGAGATTGTGCCTTTTCTGTGGCAGCTCCAAAGCTTTGGAATAATATTCCACTTTGTCTCAGATGTTCCCCCTCCATTGGTAGATTTAAAACGCATGTCAAGACATATTTGTTTTCAATGGCCCCTAGTTGCTCTTAGAGGTTTTTAGCATTTTAATAATTCATTTTTATTGAATTATTTTAAAATTCTTTTATTCATACATGTTGTACTGGATTTTCTTGCTTTTATTGCTATTTTATTTTTATTTATGTTATGTTATGACTCCTTTTGCTTTGATTTTATTTTTTACGTTTTAAACATGCAATATAAATAAACGACTTGACATGGGAAGAAGTGCAAGACTGACCCAGATAAGATGTTTGCTGCCTTTGTTTCATGTAACAAGGGGTGTAACCTCCTGCTGCTTGAAAAAGCAACTGCTGAATGTGATCAGCAATCAATTCTGTACTGATGCGGTGCGTGTATTTGATTCCTTGCTGCAAGTAAACTAGCTTAAAGAAGATTCTAGTGACTGTTATTTTTATTTTGATAAATTATCCTAACCGATACCAATATCTTCACTCTAGCTTTTAAATGGAGCCTCCTTAAAAGATTGATCTCTGGATTTTATGAATAGATATCTAGCCCTACTAATACGTGTATTTCCTTATCCTCCTCAGACGCCCAGCAACTGTTGGTGGTTAAAAAAGAGATTAAGCAGGAGGACACAAAGCCTCCACGCATTAAAGAGGAACAGGAGGAACTCTGGATCAGTCAGGAGGGAGAGCAGCTTCAAGGGCTGGAGGAGGCTGATATCAAGTTCCCGTTCACTTCTGTCCCTGTGAAGAGCGAAGATGATGAAGAGAAAGCTCAGTCCTCACAGCTTCATGAAAGCCAAACTGAGGAGAACAGAGAGGCAGAGAGAACAGGAGCTGATGGAGAGGACTGTGGAGGACCAGAACCAGCCAGGAACTCAGATCCAGATAGTCCTTTACAACCAGCTACTCATGAGAAGACTGCAGACTCCTCTGAGACTGATGACAGTGGTGACTGGGAGGAACCTCAGTCAGGTTTAAACTCTCTGCAAAACAATGAAGAACCTGGAAGTGATGTGGAACCTCTGCAGAAACGCACTGGAGTCCCAAAAAAAGTGAAACAATTTTGTTGCTCACTTTGTGGTAAAAGATTCTCTCGGAAGTACGCCTTAACCACTCACATGAGACTTCATTCAGAAGGAAAACACTTGACCTGCTCAGTTTGTAAAGCAATTTTCTCTCACAGCAGCACTTTGGCTGTGCACATGAGAACCCACACCGGGGAGAAACCATTCAGTTGTTCAGTTTGTAGTAAAAGATTTGCACAATTGCCAACTCTGAAGCAACACTTGACTGTCCACACCGGGGAGAAACCATTTAGTTGTTCAGTTTGTACCAAAGTATTTGCACACCACAGTACTCTGAGGCAACACTTGACTGTCCACACTGGGGAGAAATCATTCAGTTGTTCAGTTTGTAGAAAGAAATTTGCACGCCATAGCAATCTGACACGACACATGACTGTCCACTCCGCAGAGAAACAATTTAGTTGTTCTGTTTGTGATAAAAGATTTACAGACTATAGTAATCTGAAACGACACATGACTAAACACACCGGGGAGAAACCGTTTAGTTGCAGCATTTGCGATAAAAGATTCAATCGGCAGGATAGCGTCAAAAGTCACAAGTGTGTTGGTGAGAGCAGCGGAAATGCATGAAGCTGCACAGATGCTTGCTGAGCCAATTTTCTTTCAGCAGACTGTAGGGCTGCTCGATTATGGAAAAAAATCATAATCACGATTTTTTAACACCATTCCGCATTCTTTTGGCAAGTTACAAAACCAGTTGAAAACAGTGAAAACACCTTGAACTGTGAAATTTCCCGTGTAATTTTTTTCCCGTTTGATTTTGTTTTTTTTCCAATCAGAACAAGAGTTTATATGCAAAACATAGTGTCCAAGTAATGTTTTTTTCTCAAAAACCATGTTTCTGTGATTGTTAGGAGCCGAAATTAAGTTTATTAACTGCAAAACCCTAACTGAGGGCAAGACTTGGTTTAAGACTGATCAGCTAAAAACTGTCAGACTTTAAAATGATCCTGTACAGCAAAGGTGTAAAAAGCAAAGAAGCTACACAATCAATTTAAGTTGTTTTTATTTTACTTCTTCTAGCTGCTGTACTTTTTTGTTATTACATGTATTCACTGATTAGACTTTTAAATGGTCTAAAAGTATTTTTTGTTCCCCAAACAGCACTATGGACAACATTTGCGATTTAAAGCTATAGTGCGTAGTTTCTGTCGCCCCCATGAGGAAGTCTAAGTAATGACAACAACACTGTTGGTGCGTCCTCTTTGCCGTCAGTCACTTTATTTGGGGGATTTTAGTCCTTCTGCTGAACATGTAGTTTTTTTCTTCTTTTCTCTGTACAATCACTGACTGAAACATTTAGTGGGCGCTTCTTCTGGTTTTCAGCCACGCCTTTACCTGTTGCAGCAGTCCTCTCCGTCTCCAAAGCTGAACGCTGTCGTTTCCTTTCTCAGCTGTGACATAAAACATAGCCATACTGAGCAATACAGAGAGCGTTTTGTGGAGCTGAAAGGCCTAATTAGCTTTTTCCTAGTCTAAACCCACAACGTTCCACTTCCAGGATTGCTCCGTTGCTGCTGGGAATCCAGTGGAGGAGGACGTAACGTTACAACTTTTACTGAAGCAAAGATAGAAATGACAAACTGCCCCTTCATGTAGGAAAGACAGAGGCTGTCAGTCTCAGTAATTAAATTGATTCTGAATATTTGATTTCATTGAAAAGAGTGGGCAAATTCTCATATTATTGTATCAGTGTAAGACATGGCTTTAAAAGCTCTTAACAAAATCACCCACAAAAAAACAAATTTCTGGCTAGAATAGCAGAATTGTTGGATATACTAACCCTAAAAACTAGCTGGAGCATTTATCTTACGCCACTTTGTGAAATGCTGCCACCTTTGGTACAATAGCTCCTCTCAGTTGTGATAGAAATCCATCTCATATGAAGTGATGAACTGGTATGTCCATAGAAACAAAACGCCCTAACCCCATTTATTTATACAGGTATGTTCTTTCTGTAACCAATGATGTAATAGCTATAGAGACAAATTATACCTCTAATGAATGCTATTATACATACACAAAAGTGGCTCTGTTATGTACCTTTGGGATATAACAAAAACCCTCTTCGACCAGTATTAGAATGAATGCTAGCGTGAACTCAATTTAGCCTTTCACTGGCCTCTGCTTGAACTCTGTTCTCTGAGTCTGGCGTGGTACTTTTGGTGCTTTCCATATTATAATAATAATAATAATAATGATAATAATAATGATAATAACTTTATAAAACACCTTTTAAAAACAAGAAAAGTGATTATAAAGAGTCGACTGATTCTGCGAGCCTTATCTCCTCGGGCAGGTCGTTCCAAAGTTGACGAGAGGCCCTGATTGCAAAAGCACGGACACCGATAGATTTTAGCCTTGACTTTGGAACAGCCAATAGGCCCCATATTCTTTTAATGAACAAATTAAACAAACTGAATATAAAAGGCACCACTAAAAAAAGTGAGTTACATTTTAAAGTTTTAGTGCGTAACTTTTTGATATTAATGAACGTCCGTTACATTCAAGCCCCATTGCCAAATGAGTTGATACAAAGCTAATTAAGACTATCAGCTCCACACAACTCTCTCTGTATTTCTCAGTATGACTATGTTCAGAAGATTGTGGCGTCCGGCGACTTTCCCGTGCAGAAACTGGAGTGAAGATAATCACCTCTTCGGAAGAGTCCATGTTTTTTTTTAATCCTCTTGTAGAATAATGTTCTTACTAGTTGCAGATAAATATAATAAGAATGTAAAAGGTTTCCATAAGAGACCAAGTGTGTTTTGGTGTATGCTTATTGCACAGAGTTGTGTGCTGTCATAGAGACGGTGGTTCCCCGAACGAAGGAAACTCTGACGCACAGATGGTTTAGCTTATACGGTAAATATAAGATAGTTAGGGTCACAGTGTCCTCGAGCAGAGTACATTGAGTAATAATAACAAATGATGACGAGACATAATGCAGTGGCCCCCACCCTGGCTGGTGTTGTGTGAAGATAGCAGTCCTGGTGTGGAAGAAGAAGAGGGAGTCCAAGAAAGTATAAGAGATGAGGGGAAGAATAGAACAGGGCTCACAAGGTCTGACAGTCAAGAGATACGTGGACCGGCTCTGGCTTTTTGTCTGTTGCTAGGGAAACTTAGTCTCTGCGTGCTTTGTGATCCCACAGATCTGTGTATTGAAACTCCGATGCTTGACTGAATAAACAAATGCATTTGACTTTATCTTATCTTATTTGGCTGTTTTTTTAGGATCAATGTAATTCCAATTTAATGAATGCGTGGGGATATATAGGTCTTTTATTTGGAGTGAGACACATTGTACCCAAAGGGGGGACACAGAGGAGGAAAACCCCAACAGTACCGTATTAAATTAAGATGGGTGAATTCTGATCGGTTACAATAGCAATTTGTCTTAATATAAAAGAGATTCTCAGAGAACTAATGCTGTTACAAGGAACTCTCTAACCTGCTGCATTCTTTAAAATATTAATGTTGATGTTATGAAGTGACCCCAAAGCAGTTACATAGACAGAAAAAAGAGATGGTATACCTAAAGCCATCCATCTGTGTAAATGGCCAGGCCAGTTTTTAACCCTCGCCAAAATCAAGCCTAACTTTGGAGTGTTATTTAGCATTACGTGGATTCCTCAGGGGTCTTCAACGTGTTTTTTAAACCAAGGACCCCTTAACTGATAGAGAGACAGAACAGGGACTACAAACAGTTGTGTTCAGAATAATAGCAGTGTGTTTAAAAAAAAAGTGAATAATGCTCAAAATCCTTAGAATAGCTTTTAATTCCATAATATCAATGCATTGGGAACACTGCACATTTAATTCCAAATCAAAACATGACCAAAATTGATCAAGTTTGTGTTTATACCTTTACAGAAAGTGAAGAAAAAGGAATATTAGACTGTTAAAAAAAATAGCAGTATTTGCATTTTTCTTTACAATCTTAAACATTTACTGTATGAACTGAAAAATGTCTCAAGGGTTGGCTTCACTGTGAATCACTGCACTAATATTTAGTTGCAGAACCATTATTTCTGAGAACTACTTCACATCTGTGTTGCATGGAGTTGACCATCTTTTGGCACCTGTGAACAGGTATTCCAGCCCAGGACCATTGAACTACATTCCACACTTCCTCTGCATTACTGGGTTTTGCCTCAGAAACAGTATTTTTAATGTCACCCCACAAGTTTTCTATGGGATTGAGGTCTGGGGATTGGGCTGGCCACTCCATAATATCAATCTTTGCTCACTTACTGGTGTGTTGGGTCATTGTCTTGTTGAAAGACCCATTTCAAAGGCATTTCCTCTTCAGCATAAGGCAACGTGACCTCTTCAAGTATTTTGATGTATTGAAACTGCTCCATGATCCCTGGTATGCGATAAATAGGCCCAACACCACAGTATGAGAAACATCCCCATAACATAATTTTTGCACCACCATGCTTTACTGTCTTCACAGTGTACTGTGGCTTGAATTCAGTGCATGGGGGTCGTCGGACAAACTGTCTGCGGCCCCTAGACCCAAAAAGAACAATTTTGCTCTCATTGGTCCACAGAATGTTGTGCCATTTCTCCTTTGGCCAGTCAATGTGTCCTTTGGCAAATTTCAACCTATTCAGTACATGTCTTTTTTTCAGCAATGGGACTTTGCGGGGGCTTCTAGCTGATAGCTTTGCTTCTCATAGCCGCCTTCTGATCGTAACAGTACTCACAGGTAACTTTAAGTCTTCTTTGATTTTCCTGGAGCTGATCATTGGTTGAGCCTTTGCCATTTTGGCTATTCTTCGATCCATTCGTAGTTGACCGTTTTTTCCCACGTCGTTCAGGCTTTGGATGCCATTTCAAGACATTTGAAATCATTTTGGCTGAGCAGCCTATAATTTTCTGCACTTTATATGTTTTCCCCTCTCCAATCAACTTTTTAATCAAAGTCCGCTGTTCCTCAGCAAAATGGGTCGTTCCAGACATTGCTCTGAGTATTTCAGTGTGAAATGCACTATAACCAGCATGCACAACATTTGCTTCCTTCCTTCCTTAAATATGGGCCATAACTGACACCTGTTTCTTCACAGAATCAATAACCTCACTAATTGAACACAACACTGCTATTATTTTGAACATGCCCCTTTCAATTACAGATTAAACTAGAACTGCAAGCAGTTATGACGGGGTCCAAGCCTCCCACGCCAGTCGCCCCCAACGCCCGGGGGAACGCGCGGAAGCCGGAGGGAAGGCGGCGGGGAGGCAAACGGCGCTAAACATCGAGAGGCGCGAGCCGCGACGTCTGCGGTACGTCGCCGTCGCAAACGTAGCGGTCGACGGTTCACCTCCAAGCGTGTACGGACCGCCTTTAAGAATGCTCTACAACAAACAAACTTCTTAACCCCCCTGACCGCGGGACACAGCGGAGGAAAATGAGAGAGTGACCGAGAGGGTGGAGGGGGGAGGCAGGTGTGGTGGTTGAAGGAGCAGGGGAGGCGGTCAAGTTGTTGCAAATGGCGTCATAGGCACCGATTTATGTTTTCCTCCGTGGGTGCTTCGTGGGAAATTAAGCATCGATGCCACCGACTTAACCGATCACGCTATGACAGGTGCTCCACTTAGCACCAATTGCAATGTTTAATTGCACGGTATCGCCGCCTACGAATGGTGTTGATATTGGATTTAAAAAGTGAGAGAAAAGAGTTGCATTTGTCCACTGTGAAGGTTGTAGAAACTTTGTCAGGTGGGTTAAGAAGTTTGTTTATTGTAAAAAACCAAAGGAGCATGCAAAAATGAAAACAAAAACCTAACGGTAGGAGGCAAACATCAGTAAATATTAAGAAGTGTGAGCTGCAAGGTCTGTGGTATATTTCCATTGCAAATATCCCATTAAAATTGAGTAAAAGGGCCAAAACTGGTCTACGTTGATTATAGCGCCCCCTAATGGCCAATCTTCGCCAAATTTGGTACAGCGCCTCAGAGCCGTATGCCGAACGAGCACCACAAGTTTCGTGGTGATTGCTTTTACCGTGGCAGAGATATTGCATATGCAAATTTTCCCATTTAAATGCATTGAGTCATTGGCCAAAACAAATAAACGTTGCTTATAGCGCCCCCTAAAGGCCGATCTTCGCCAAATTTGGTACAGAGCCTCAGAGCCACATGCCGAACGAGCACCACAAGTTTCGTGGTGATTGCTTTTACCGTGGCAGAGATATTGCAATTGCAAATTTTCCCATTTAAATGCATTGAGTCATTGGCCAAAACAAATAAACGTTGCTTATAGCGCCCCCTGAAGGCCGATCTTCGCCAAATTTGGTCCAGAGCGTCGTAGTGGCATGTTGAATAAGGATCCCAAGTTCCTTGCTGATAACTTTTAATTTGGCCGAGATATGATATGATACGTGTGTGGTAGCTAGCTATGAAAATTTGTTTGGTCGTCAAATGCGCATACTTTAACGTAGCAAAATTCCTTGAGTAACTTTTGGTCAGGTCCATCTGGAGATGCTACCTACCAGGTTTCGAGCTGATCCGTCGCACGGCCTAGGACGAGTTCGAAAAAGTTGGTTTTGCGCATTGCGCGATTTTGCGAAAAAGATTTTAAGCAAAAATGGGCGTGGCCTATATCATGTGATTCAGCTTGATTCAAGGAACACGTGGATGTATGGTTTTCTAATGTGCGATGTGTAATGTGGGAGATAAAGGCAAAAAAACATTATAGCGCCACCTAGTGGTCCACATGTGTAATTTTTGGTAGGTGTGGTCCATGACCCATTGTCTATCTACCCTGTAAATTTAAAGTTGTTCACATTAGTGTAAGTGGTGAATCTAGACTTGGGTCCCATAGGCCACGCCCACTTTGACCCCTCAGTACCCCACTCTAGACATGGCCTCAGAAGTGTCCCTAGATGGTGCCCATCAAATTTTGTAAAAATCAGATGAGCCGTTCATGAGATATAAACTTTTTGTACTTGTAGCGCCCCCTAGTGACCAATCTTCGTAAAACGCGTGGGGCACCTCCAGAGGGTCATGGCAAACAAGAATCTAAAGGTTGGCGTTGATAGCATTTATTTTGGCCGAGATATGGGAAAGTTGGTGTTTTCATAGTTAGCTACACAAATTTGTTCGTGCGTAATATGCGCAATTTTTGTCCTATCAAAATTCTTTTTATTAACTTTTTGTCAGGTCGGTCTGGAGATGCTACGGTCCAAGTTTCGTGCAGATCGGTCGCACGGTCTAGGAGGAGTTCGAAAAAGTAGGTTTTTGATAAATTGCGATTTTTCACGCATAAAAGTCTAGGCGGAAATGGGCGTGGCCTATATCACGTGATTCAGTTGGATCCAGGGAACGCGTGGATATATGGTTTTTAAATGTGAGGTGTACGGTGTGGGAGTTATAGGGCCAAACGCGTTTTTTCTGCTATAGCGCCACCTAGTGGTGGAAGTGGGTGAATGTTTGTGCCTGAGGTCCTTGCGGCGTTTGGGACTAGTCCTGAAAACGGCAACCCCCCACCATGTACGGTTTAGGCTGTAGTCGGAGTTTTACGCGGAGAAGAATAATAATTATGATGATGATGATGATGATGAAAAATCAGTAGAAAAACAATAGGGTTCTACAGCCCTGCTGTATGAACGGCATAGCTTTGCTATTGCCCGTTCTTACAGACTCGGGCTTGGACCCCTAATTACACAGAATGAGCAGCATGCATGTCATAACTGTTGGGTCTGTTGGTTTTCTATGACTCTACAACACTTACTAGTCAATTATTTGCCATGTAGAAATATCACTTCTACCAAAAAACTTGATTTTTTTGAATTTGAGGTTAGTGATGTTGGACTGCTGTTATTTTGAACACAACTGTATATTGTATAAAATGAAGTTGCATATACAATAACGTGTAGGGCAGCCTAAAGCCTTTATACCTTTTTTGCATAAAATGCTATGGTATTAAAATAGCCTAATAATTGTTGGCATGGTTTTATAAATCATGTTTTAATGTTAAACATACATGTGGCAAAGTGAATCCTTAGGATGAACTGTGTATGTGGATAGCCTTAGTGACTAACTTACCTATGGGCCACTAAGCAGTGGGGATTTATTTTTACTAATGTTGGAATCATGCTAAGATTTTTTTAATTTTGGAAAAATCTTTCAAAAATGAACAATAATTTGGAGGCCCCCCTGCTTTGACTCTGAGGACCCCCTAGGGGTCCCGGACCCCCTGTTGAAGATCCCTGCCTTAGATTGTCTATATTCATTGGATACTGTTAGAATAATTCTACTTCTACTGCTGCTTGAAAAAACAACTGCTGAGTGTGATCAGCAATCAATTCTGTACTGATGCGGTGCGTGTATTTAATTTCTTGCTGCAAGTAAACTAGCTTAAAGAAGATTCCAGTGACTCTTATTTTGATAAATTATCCTAACCGATACCAATATCTTCACTCTAGCTTTTAAATGGAGCCTCCTTCAAAGATTGATCTCTGGATTTTATGAATAGATATCTAGCCCTACTAATACATGTATTTCCTTATCCTCCTCAGACGCCCAGCAACTGTTGGTGGTTAAAAAAGAGATTAAGCAGGAGGACACAAAGCCCCCACACATTAAAGAGGAACAGGAGGAACTCTGGATCAGTCAGGAGGGAGAGCAGCTTCAAGGGCTGGAGGAGGCTGATATCAAGTTCCCGTTCACTTCTGTCCCTGTGAAGAGTGAAGAAGATGAAGAGAAAGCTCAGTCCTCACAGCTTCATGAAAGCCAAACTGAGGCGAACAGAGAGGCAGAGAGAACAGGAGCTGATGGAGAGGACTGTGGAGGACCAGAACCAGCCAGGAACTCAGATCCAGATAGTCCTTTACAACCAGCTACTCATGAGAAGACTTCAGACTCCTCTGAACCTGAGACTGATGCCAGCGGTGACTGGGAGGAGACTGAGGAACCTCAGTCAGGTTTAAACTCTCTGCAAAACAATGAAGAACCTGGAAGTGATGTGGAACCTCTGCAGAAACGCACTGGAGTCCCAAAAAAAGTGAAAACATTTTGTTGCTCACTTTGTGGTAAAAGATTCTCTCGGAAGTACTCCTTAACCACTCACATGAGACTTCATTCAGAAGGAAAACACTTGACCTGCTCAGTTTGTAAAGCAATTTTCTCTCACAGCAGCACTTTGGCTGTGCACATGAGAACCCACACCGGGGAGAAACCATTCAGTTGTTCAGTTTGTAGTAAAAGATTTGCACAATTGCCAACTCTGAAGCAACACTTGACTGTCCACACCGGGGAGAAACCATTTAGTTGTTCAGTTTGTAGAAAAACATTTTCACGGCATAGCAATCTGACACGGCACTTGACTGTCCACTCCGCAGAGAAACAATTTAGTTGTTCTGTTTGTGATAAAAGATTTACAGACTATAGTAATCTGAAACGTCACTTGACTAAACACACTGGGGAGAAATCATTTAGTTGTTCAGTTTGTAGAAAAAAATTTGCACGCCATAGCAATCTGACACGGCACTTGACTGTCCACACCGGGGAGAAATCATTTAGTTGTTCAGTTTGTGATAAAAGATTTACAGACTATAGTAATCTGAAACAGCACTTGACTGTCCACACCGGGGAGAAACCGTTTAGTTGTTCAGTTTGTACCAAAGTATTTGCACACCACAGTAATCTGAAACAGCACTTGACTGTCCACACTGGGGAGAAATCATTCAGTTGTTCAGTTTGTAGACAAAAATTTTCACGCCATAGCAATCTGACACGACACTTGACTGTCCACTCCGGAGAGTAACAATTTAGTTGCAGCATTTGCGATAAAAGACTCAATCGGCAGGATGGCGTCAAAAGTCAGAAGTGTGTTGGTGAGAGCAGCGGAAATGCATGAAGCTGCACAGATGCTTGCTGAGCCAATTTTCTTCCAGCAGACTGTAAGGCTGCTCGATTATGGAAAAAAATCATAATCATGATTATTTAACACGATTCCTCATTGTCTTAGGCAAGATGTTTCAATTATTGAAGTTACAAAACCAGTTGAAAACAACAGTGAAAACACCTTGAACTGTGAAATTTCCCGTGCATTTTTTTTTTTCCCCGTTTGAACTTTTTTTTCCAATCAGAACAAGACAAAATAAGAGTTTAAATGCAAAACCAAATAATCATTTTTCTCAATAACCAAGTTTTTGTGATCGTTAGGAGTCGAAATTAAAAGTTCATTAACTGCAGATCCCTAACTGAGGGCAAGACTTGGTTTAAGACTGATCAGCTAAAAACTGTCAGACACAATCTATTTAAATTCTGTTTTTATTTGTCTTTAATTCAAGTTTTCTAGCTGCTGTACTTTTTTGGTATTACATGTATTCACTGATTAGACTTTTAAATGGTCTAAAAGTATTTTTGTTCCCCAAACAGCACTATGGACAACATTTGTGATTTAAAGCTATAGTGCGTAGTTGTTAAAACCATTTCTTTTCCAGCATTGAAGTACGGAGGGCAAGAATTGGTTCAACATAGATAAGTTACAACCTTTGAGATTTAAGGCTGATACAGACTCCAAAATAAGCTGCAGCTAAATCAAGCTACAAGCAACATTTTCTCTCCAGTTTAAAGCCATTACTTTTTGTTTTTGCTTCACTGTAGACACTGTTTTGTGCCATAACTGAAGTGTGACTATAAATGGAAAAGAACCATGGTTAATAGTCGTGTTCATCCTTGTTTCTTCTTTAACATGGTCGACAACTGATTTCATCATCTTTGATATATTGGAGTGATTCTGTTTCTATGTGCTCGATGAAAGGAGAATCGTCAGCCAATTCAGGACAAATTTCAGTTCTTTGTTCTTTGTTCTGATGTGCAGGATCCTTTTTTAGGAAGTGGATATTTGTTTACAGATTCTCTGTTTAAGGGAACAAAACAGTTGAAACTGCAGCCGTTGTTTTCACCATAATAACTGTAATTCAAAGTTGTACTTCAAGATTTGCCACAAGTTACTTAATAGTGTATTGCTAACGCCGCCTTCCCACTGGCACTTGAAATCAGCTCCGTAATACGCAATACGCCCCCAGCGGACGTCGTACTACACCGTTGAAAAGCTTCGGAAGTGACTCACAAAAATGGCGGAGAGACTAGAACGACTGATAAGTGTCTGAATGTCCGATTCTCTCTGACCTCTCTTATACAGATATAAATAGAGAAGCTGCTGCGTGGAGAAAAGTTGCCCAGGACGTTGACATGTCACGTCGGTTAAATGTGATATAGCGGTAGAATGTCAATGGTTCGATGTCTGTTGCTAGCTAACCAATTAGCATTATCAGGTTTGTTTTTCAGTACCATAGCAACACTAACTTCCGCTGGAATTGTCGGATAGGAACCGTCCGTAGCCTTTCGCAAGAGTTCAATTTTTTTTAACGCATCCAGATGACCAACTGACAAAAAAAATTTCGCATCGCATTCGTTCGGACCCATTCACATAGGGTCTGCGAATCTCCATAAGAAATGAATGACTTCTGGTCGTTTCGAAGCCGTATCGGAGCTGATTTCAAGAGCCAGTGGGAAGGCGGTGTTAGGAAACAGGACACATGTTATGTATGTTGGTTTTTTTATTATTTACTTAATAAAAATTAAACTTGAAGATTTTTAAATCTGTTTATCATAAAAAAGTGGTGGCTAGTAATGCGCTACATCTAAACCATTTATATAAAAACAGTTTAATTTGACTGAGTCTTGATGACGGAAACTGCAAATTTGACATAAACTGGATTAAATATGATTATTCAAAAACTCAAGAATTTGTCAGAGTTGAAGATGTTTTTTGATAAATCAAAGGTCTTAGAAAGCAAAACATTTTTTTTTTAAATAGCCAGAAATATGATTTCCTTATCCTCATCAGACATCCAGCAACTGTTGGTGGTTAAAGAAGAGGTAAAGCAGGAGGACCCAGAGCCTCCACGCATTAAAGAGGAACAGGAGGAACTCTGGACCAGTCAGGAGGGAGAGCAGCTTCAAGGGCTTTCGATTAATTATTCACATTAATCATGTAATTAATTAGATTACATTTTTTAATCGATTGACAGCCATATATATATATATATATATATATATATATATATATAAAAATAAAATAAATTACATACTGTAGCTTTCCTATTTTACTGAAATAAAACAATTGTTATGGAAAACAAAAAACCCAAATCCTCAGTAATCTATAAATGCAGGAAGAAGTATTCAGCTCATACCACACTGTTAAAATGTTTACACTACAAGTAAAAGTCCTGCATTCAGATGTACTACAACACAATTGTTTTTACATATATTACATATTAAAGCTTTAGTGCGTAACTTTTTTATATTAATGAATGTCTGTTACATTCAAGCCATTGCCAAATGAGTTGCTACAAAACTAATTTAGATTACCGGCTCCACACAGCTCTCTTTATGGCTATGTTTAAAAAATGGCGACTTTGCAAACAGAAAATTGACTTGCTTACATTTTAAGGTATCAGTAATAATGATCCAATAATATACTAAACAGTATGAGAAATAAGAATTCGCATGCAGGGGTCATTCTGCTGCACAACATGGGCATGTAAACAAAAGTCTGCTCACTTTTATTTTGAAGAAGTGCTACCGGAAGCAGTTATACTTACCGTGGCTAACTTGAGCAATACGGAGTCTGGTTAAAGAGGGTTGTTCACGGCTCATATATTGTTTTTTCCCCGTGAGTCCTGCTCTTTCCGTCACATAGTTCATCAGATACAACCGGAGTGAACCACCAGAGCCTGCAGGTATCGATAAACTTGTTTAAGTGCACTTTGTGCACATTTCTGGGACGTTTCACCTCAGACTCATCTCCTTTCGCCAAGAATGCTAAATGAAGTTAGCGTAGCCTGCTAGCTGGAAATAGACGGAGACGGAACTCGGTCACACAGCGCTGGTGGGAGAGACTGTTGGATAGAGACCAAACTGTATTTTTCATGGACCCACTATGTCCAGATAAACTTGTCTGAATGGACTCTGTGCTGTTCCCTTTATTTGAAAACGTCTGAATTATCTCCTGGTGTCCCACGAAACTAATGAAGTTAGTTTGCTAGCTGCTGGATGTAGACGGATACGTCCTGCTACACAGCGCACCTGTCAGATTGAATACACCGTTTTTAACAGTGTGTGTCTGGAGGAAAAGTTTCTTAGATTTAGTAAAAATGTCTAAAGTCCAAATGCTGAGAGCTTTTGTGAACCAGCGACTAACTGCGGCTGCTGAAGAGATATTTGAGCTGTTTGTAACAACGATAGCAGAGTACGAGGAGGAACTTTGTCGTTCAAAAGAGAATCACAACATAAACTACTGGACGCTGTTTGCAACCCTGAAGTCCGGTTAAACAGAACAGGTTGGTACAGCTTTCTTGTTATCATTTAAAACTGCTGGAGAAATAGTGGAGGAAGTATTTTAATCGTTACTTAAGTAAAAGTACTGTTAAGACACTGTGGAAATAGCGTTACAAGTAGGGTTGGGTACCGTTTGGATTTTTACGATTCTGATGCCGAACCGGTACTTTAAAAACGATTCCGATTCCTAAACCGATTCTTGAAAAATGACATCAAAGAAAGGCTCTTTTATAGATGTGGTAGCTGTAATATGCTTTTACATCCGTTTTGGTGAGCCCAGAGGGAAAATATGGCATTTTAAAAGTAGCCTACATTTACGGTAGCTAGCAATAGACAGATAGATATTTTTACGTCCGTTTCGCAGCATCAGAGGGAAAATATTTCAGTCGACACATTAAGTGGAACCGAAATGAGGAACCGAAATTCTGTTCTTTCTCTCAATCTTTATCATTGTAGCACTGGTGGTCCTTTGGTGCTGGCTAAAACCTCTTTGGGGCGGCGGCAAAAATGTCTCTATGTAGGAAAAACCCAGCTACTGTAGGGCTGGGCGATATGACCTAAAAATAAAATCCCCGATTTTTTCCAAAAAAATCCGATTTAAGATTGAAATCGATTTTTTTCTCCCCCTACTTAAAATCAATCTGCAGATGACAAAGAAATTGTTCAAAACAAGTTTTAACTTTATTTTGTTTTGACTCACACACACGCACACATGGGGCATGTATACCATTATGATTATTCATGCCAATTTTGTGGAAATATAAATTGGTTTGAGTGTTTTCCCTTTTTTAGGATGGGGGGGTGGCTATATATTCAACAACAAATAAACGGATGCGTGAGATAAAGCTGTTTTCACACATACAGGTAATTCACTTCTCGCTCCTCGCTACAAGTTCAAATCATTTTAACGTTATTGCGCAACCTTGCCCCTATTTCCACCTGTTGCTGAGGAACGTACATTAACATCCCATGGTCTCTTGAATGTAGCATACCTGTAGCGAGCTCCTTCGTAGTAACTAGCGGTAGAAACAAACGTCGAAGAGGAGCTCCGTGCTACAGAGCGGCGATTGCTAGTTGTTTAAGCCGCTACAGACCTCCGTCACAGCTTGGTCGTATCAGCGGCATTTAGTAGATGTGTTGAGCCGCAAAAGAGTTCCTCAACACCGCCTCTGGTGTCCCGCATGGTGGTCCTTTAGGTCAGCGGTAGCTGGTGGTTCAGTTATCTGAGAATAGGTGACTCTCAGCCGGGGACAGAGCACCGCGAGCTGCCGGTCATTTCGGCGGAGATTACGGATAAGTAAGTAATGAAACTACTAGTTAAGAAAAGAATTAATGTTAGTCCCTGTCGCTGCCATGTTGTTTGTGTATCTCTATGGCAAACGCGCGGGGGGAAGGCTGAGCCCGTTCAGAGCTATGGGAGCCCAGAGGGGAGCGTCGCGGATGTTAAGGAGAAAATCGATTTTCATTTTAACAAATCGACGTTAACTACACATTCGAGTTAATCGATAAAATCGATTTATCGCCCAGCCCTATGCTACTGTTTTTTTTTCTGGTGGAGCGGTAAGTCCGCCTGCTGAGCCCCGTTACTCAGCACGAGTCAATTTTAAATCCTTAACAGTAATAACAAAGCAGTTTGCCATCTCTTTTCCATGGATCTGACACATGATGTGCTACGCTTCTTTTGGACAGCAGTCATCCAGGCTGCTGTCAGGGAACGGGGAGCTACATTAGCTCAACCTGTACTGGTTAACGTTACTGGGGACTAAAGGCCTTTTTACAGTCGCCGCAGCCAACTTGTCTCACACCAACGTGACGCCAATGTGACGTCAAATTGACGTAGATCTCGCTGGCGCGGCAGGATTTTGAGACTATTTTTTTCAGCGGCTCACAATAAAGCGGAAACGTGAAGCATGGACGAGTTTGAGGGCAACCGGATGCCAGGACTCTCAGAGTGACTGCAGGTCTCTCTTGTAAACTTACTGGGTTAAGATGAGTTCTTTTATGGTGAATGAAAGGCTTGATCCGACCAAGTAGGTCATCCAATCAAATCATTGCATTGACGTCAATGCTCCTGCCAGTTCTGCCGTTGTTTACCTTTTTTCTTCTTCTTAATAGCAAAGTCGGTAGCCTTTCCTCATTAGCGCCACCTCTGTTCAGGAGAAGACTGCAACTAGTGTCGCGACCACCACGCGCAAGTATAAATAGTTACGGCGCTCCCATGACGTCACATTTGCGCGCGACAGGTCGGCCGCGGCGAGTATACTGGACACCTAACAGCGGCTAATGTTAACGATTGAGAGCTTTGCCTCTAACATGACAAATAAACTACAGTTATTACATTTTCGATTATCACATCAGGAGGCAGAGGAATAGCTTAATTTAGGGATAAAAGGCTGCGACTAACCGCTAAACTAAAGCAGCTAACAGAGCTAATTGTGTGTAAACAAGTGTGGGATTAGCGAGAATGCCCCTAAAAGGAGGTAGCTGTGATTGCTTGAGTGAACTAGTGTAACGTTAGGTTTAAATGTAATTAGCTGCTGTAATGAAGAATATGACATAAAGAACTGCGTTGAGTTATCGAAGCAAGGCGCTATCAACACAGAAGCATGTCAGCACGTCAGCCAAGCAGGAGGCAAGACAGCCGAGCTGGTGTAGTTTCATTGATGAAAGTGGAAGCTGCTCTGCATATCCATAATATGTTATGTCCAGTTACGTGTTCAATGCAGCCTGTCACACTGGCGATCAGTAACCACGATTGGATGATTTGAAAATATGAGGGGTCGCCTGAGCCTAATATGCTGTTTTACTATTTGCCGTTTTCAATAGGTAAGTTTAACCTCGTCCATTTGCCATTGTTTGTAATGGCTGCTCCCATTCCCAGCTGGTTGGCTTAACAGCAGTAGCGCAGTTTGCTAATCCAAAACCAAGCTTACATCGATTCTGCCATATTTCGTTTAGTCGGCAGAGATACTAGCAGAAGTGGTCACTATTGCAATGCTCATACGTCCATGAATCTGGGGGGTGGAGATTAGATTCTGAAAGGGGGGAGTTGTATTTGTTTGGCAGTTGAGCTCAAATATCAACAATCTTTTCACAGCATCCCTTACTGCACGTTTTTAATTGCAAATTTGTACTTGAGTATTTTAATTTTAAAACCATGTTTTACAAGTGTTGACAAATAACAGTTTACTAAGACTTGTGCGTGTGTTTCATTATTCTCCTCAGACGTCCAGTAGCTGTCGATGGTTGAAGATGATGTTCCCCCCGAGCAGCAGGAGTGGAGCTCCAGTCTGGACCAGGAGGACCCAGAGCCCCCCCCCCCCCCCACACATTAAAGAGGAACAGGAGGAACTCTGGACCAGTCAGGAAGGAGAGCAGCTTCAAGGGCTGGAGGAGGCTGATATCCTGTTCCTGTTCACTTCTGTCCCTGTGGAGAGTGAAGAAGATGATGAAGAGAAAGCTCAGTCCTCACAGCTCCATGAAAGCCAAACTGAGGAGAACAGAGAGGCAGAGATAATAGAAGTTGATGGAGAGGACTGTGGAGGACCAGAACCAGCCAGGAACTCAGATCCAGATAGTCCTTTACAACCAGCTACTCATGAGAAGACTTCAGACTCCTCTGAGACTGATGACAGTGCCGACTGGGAGGAGTCTCAGTCAGGTTTAAACTCTCTGCAAAACAATGAAGTACCTGGAAGTAATGTTGAATGCAATACTTATAATAAGCTTTGGCCACGAGGAACATCTGCAGAAACACACTGGAGTCCAAAAAAAAAAGGAAAACCTATTGTTGCTCTGTTTGTGGTAAAAGTTACACTCAGATGAAGTCCTTACGGGTTCACATGAGACTTCACTCAGAAGGAAATGGTTTCCCCTGCTCAGTTTGTAAAGCAATTTCCAAGATGCCTATCAATGTGACTATACACATGAGAATCTACACTGGTGAGAAACCATTTAGCTGTTCAGTTTGTGGTATAAGATATGCACAAAAGGGAAATCTGAAAAAACACTTGATCACCCACACACACAAACCATTTAGTTGTTCAGTTTGTGGTAAAGGATTCTCTCTGAATAAGACTTTAACCACTCACATGAGACTTCATTCAGAAAACGTCTCACCTGCTCAGTTTGTAAAATAGTCTTCAGTAACATTAGCAATTTGGTTAATCCCATGAACGTCCACACAGGGGAGAAACCATTTTGATTAAGTTAAGATAAAGGATTCGCTATAGAAATAAAATGTATTAAAAGGACATTGAACAGTTTGCCGTGGTCATTTGATTAGTACACAACAAAATGGCAATTGTTGTTAGTTGTCATGGAGACAACACCTGTCAATGGGGCCGCAAACTGGCTGGGAGGAGAACGGCCCGACCATGGATGTGTATTATTGAAATGGATGTATTAATGATGAGGCAGTTTTTCTTTCCTGCAGGATTAAAGTACTCAGGGCAAGACTTGGTTCAACACTAATCAGCCAAAAACTGTCAGACGTGGAGCTGATACAGACTTTAAGATGATCCTTTACAGCTAAGATGAAGCTACACAATCTGGATATTTTGGCCTTAATATAAATGTATATGTACCTTCCAACATAATTTTTCATTGATTATTACTCCCAGAAATTTAAGTTCTTTTACTTTTTCTATTTCAATGTCATTTATCATAAGTTTTTTGTGTAAATTTGTTGCACGATTGCCTCTTGTGTTACTTAAGTTCAGTTTATCTGTACTATATGTCAATACATGTTTTCATTTAAATTGTCTTAAAAGTATGTTATGTTCCCTTTTTAAAGCTCTCTGGTCAACATTTGTGATTTATGAATAAAATGAGTTAACTCCCAATTTAATTTAAAGTTATTGTACTCTGCTGGTCTTGAATTGATCCCCTCGTGTGTAAAACATAAACAGTTGATTCATGAACGCCTCAAACTTTATTTGGTGTTATTTCAGTCCAGTCACAAGTCTTTATTCAAACTTTGATTGGACACAATTCAACAGCTGATGTGTTGGATTTACCTAGCCTGGTTGACACCAGCCGTCGCCGCGCTATCGTGTAAAGCCCGCCACAATGGTTGTGATTGGTGCCTCCATTTGGAAAAATTGGAAATGGGCATGAATGGGCTCTTGACCACACAGACTTGCAGAGCAAATCTCAAATTTGCCAGAAGTTGGTCAGGGTTTTCCCAGGCTAGGATTCACCCAGTGGCCTCTAAAGAGTGGGTTCAGGTTGGTGTAAAGCAATGTAATATTTGCGTTGTGTTTTTTTACTTGGATGGTTATTTGCCCAAACTCTTTTGAGACTCTCTGCCAGACAATCCTAACTTAATCATCTTTCAAGAGTTTTTTGCAAGTCTTGTGGTTACCATCTACGACCTTTGCTTGGCCTCCATTTAGTTTTCGGCATCCATAAATGTTGCGTTACTACCATATCCTGTAGAGCCTCTGGTCTCGCCTCGCATTTGGTAATTTTTTGTGGCACACAACAGCGCGGTACAATAGTTTCCACACAAATCCGATTGACATTCACAAATACATTTCCATTTAATATGCTATGTTGAGCATTTGCAAATTAATTTAAGGATTCATTTGACTTTAAGGATTCACACAAACATTTTTAAGTCAGTTTACATGTAGCCTATTCAAATTATGGGTTTCAATCACTCTGCATTTATTAGTGCATTGTGTTTTACAAGACTCAAGTCACTAGACAATTCATTCACAAATAATTTATATTGCCATTGAGAAATGCCAACGTGATGTACAAATGATACCGATACAAATCACTATGCATTTATTTGTGCATTATGTTTAACATGTTATGTAACATGAAATTTGTTTTTTTCTTCTAAACTTGTAAGTAGGTGTTTTAACACAATAAAACACATGCAAAACATATGTATCTGTTGACCAGTGGGCTACAACACTGCCTTTACATTCTCTTAAAGCCCACAACAATCACAACATCAATTCAATGTTAAACTTAACTTTTCACATCACATTTAACCCATGGATAGAGTTGCCACAAAGGATGCAATTACCGGTACGTTTGTGCGTTGTTGATCGATGTAAAACATGCACTTGGCTAGTAACAGTAACCTGTCTTTCTTTGTATTCATATTTGATAATTGAGCCCATATATTTTTGGTTTTATGCCTTAGTTTATGTACATGGCTAGGTGAGTGGTGTAGTCTAATGTATTGTAGGGGTATACTGTACCATATATATATATCAACGTGTGGGGTTTGGGTGGTGTGGGGTCTGGGTGTCCTCTCCCAGGGTTATTTTGAGCGTCAAAGACTTCATTTCCTGCATTCTGATACACTTTTATACTATGATGCACCAATTTACGGTGGGAATACCTTTACTTAGCCTATGATAAGGAAAACACAGATGGCATTCAAAATATATCAAATATATAATGTAATATAAAGCAGTAAGGGGGCTTTCACATCAGGGTCTAAGTCTCTCTGCATGTTCTGCAGTGTTAGTTTAGTTTGCTGTCACATTACTCAACCCCGTATTTGTGAATACAAATATCTGAAGTAAAAGTTGTCACAAAACTATGTTGTTGCGTATCATTGCACATTTTTAGATGGGTATAAGGAAATCCTGGAGATTTCTTAGAGGGTATACTGCGTAAACCTGTGTATCACGTAGACTACACCACTGGGCTAGGTGATAAATATATCTTTTATTTTTTATTTCAGTGAGGGCTCTTATTTTGAAGCCTAGACTCACCTGCTGACTTCAGGTTAATCACGGTGGGTTCACGTGTCTCACTAGTTAGTGCGCACATGAAGACGCAAGCAAACACCACATTATTTGTTTCAAGTTTCTTTTGTTACCTGTAAATAGTGTAACGGACTTTGTCTAATTGTACATGTTAATGTTTAATCGTGTGTTTAAGTCTCACGGTTCATAGATAGAAGTTCAGATAAGTGACTGTTGAGTGAAACACTGACATTTCCAGATGTCAGTGAAGTTAGATGCTGTGAAGCCTGTCTGCACGGCAGCTACTTATGAGACAGCAGGAGATGACACACCCGTGGTTGGCTGAAGGCTAAGTGGGCGCGACTGTTGTTATTCCTGCAAGAAAGGAAAAAGTTTAGTTTTGGGACGGGAGGCTCAAGCTAACGTGTGGCTTAGCTTGAGCCTCCCGTTAGCTTCAGCGTCTTTATTCTTTATTGAGTTTCTTTATTGGCGTTGGCTACGGCCCACAGTAGCCTGTGCTGAGGTCAGTAAAGTTATAGTCTCGCTTTGCCAGACCATCCACACGCTGCAGAGCAGAGGAGGGTCTGGCTACTCAACAAAGCATTCCGGGATGCGATATTACGAATCCCACTATGGCCACGCCAAGACCCGGCCTTCAATAGCATTCACACACTACTATTGGCCAAGCGTCCATGCTTACATGTTCAGGTCCTATCCCCTGATCAATCCCCTAACCCTAACCTTAACCACTCGAGGTGAAATGCCTAACCCCAACCAATCGAGCTGCTTCGTAGGGCGGGTCTTGGCGTGGCCATACTGGGATTCGTAATTTTGCTTCCGGGATGGGAGAAAAACGTGCTCTGGTTTATTGGCATTTCTTTAAACCAATCACAATCGTCATGGGCGGCGCTAAGCTCCGCACAGAGCCGCTGTAAAATAGTAATGCGAGAGAAAACTGAGATTGGACAGATAGTCTAGCTAGCTGTCTGGATTTACTCTGCAGAGATCTGAGGAGCAGTTAACCATAGTCCTCAGAAATCCACCGGAGGTTAGAATTCCAACACAAAGAAAGCGGAAGGAAACGGAAAATACATGCATCTGGTGTAATATCCTGCAGCACCAGAGCAATCCCGAAAGTGGAACGTCAAGGATATAGACTAGAAAAGTCGCAACAAAACTAATTAACGTCTCACCGTCTGCCTATTGAGGGACGTTCCACTCAATATTATTGGATCATCATAACTGATATTGTCACACTGGACTGTTGGAACTGACCTGCTACAAGCAACCTTTCAAACACGGTAAATAACACAACTCTGTTCTCTTTACTGTTTGTTGTGGAAAGCATGTTAAACTATCTGCTGGGTGTCCACAAGTGACAATCCTGGCCTCCATAATGTAGGCTACTGAACACCTCTCTTACCTATAGTGCCAGAATTGGAACTAAAAAGATGCCAGTACCCTAATTCAGCAGTTCGATGTGTCTTGGACATATTTATACATATATCTTGTAGGGGTGACTCCGAATAGTAGACTATTCGATGATTCAGTCGAAGGAGCCTGATTTGACTGGCAATCTAATGGTCGAATTGTAGCAGTTTCTGAAAATGTGGTTATGAAACAAAGGATGATTCCATTCGTGCTGTATGGGGGTGCTGAATGTCTGATTTTACATATAATTGCTTGGATTTCCCCAATGTATATACAGTCTATGTCAGTGGTTCCCAACCTGTTTTCCTTGGCGCCCCCTACTTATGTCTAAGAAAAGCTGAGCCCCCCCTCCGAAACCGAAGTTGAGGTAACTCTCGAGATAGAGCCTTACTTTCTTTTTTGATACAGAGGAGTTATCAGCACTTTTACGTTTCTCCGCCATGTTTCATTAATAAAATAGTGATGCTGTGGCGGCAGGAAAAATGAGGATGATAGCAGCTAGCAGCTGACCTGATGACAGCAAGGGCCACAGGTTAAGAGGTCCCGGAGGTTTGGCCTACTGCCTACAATTTTAAGCGAGAACAAAAATATATAGTTTTTATACAGACTTTTGTATACATTATATATTCTAGGGTATTATCATAATTTGTTTAACGTGCAAATATATATATTTTTTTACCTCAACCTCAAACCAGATAAAGACTTGTGCACCCCCTGTGATCTTTGCCGCCCCCCTGAGGGGTCCCCGGACCCCAGGTTGGGAACCACTGGTCTATTTCATAGATTACATCAGCCTAAGTTAACAACTAGAGAACTAAAATCAGAAGTGTTGGTACTCAGTACTGGTGAGTACTTGCCCATTTCGGGCTCTGCTTTACAAGAATAATGTTACACTTAATACATAATTACGTCATGAATATATGCCTCAATACGCTTTTTTTTAACCGTTGATAAAAAAATCTAAATATATTTGTTAAAAGGTTATCACTGCCACACACACCAACAGACTGTTCTATTCTGATGGGACAGAGAGTGGAGATGATGAGGTGCTTGAGGAGGTCCCACTCTACTTCAAATTATGGCTTTTCTTTTTGCTTTTACACTGCAACTTAAAACTGAGAAACATTAGATTTAAGCGAGGCACATTAAGCTAAAAACAATTCAATGCAAATACTCAAAACTGGAAAATACTTCTGATCAAATATCTAAAACTGAAGAATACTTAGGTCAGTTCCAAAACCTAATACCGAAGGCCACCTACTTCAAATAAAGCACCTTAAAATGAAAAACATTTAAATCAGTCAAAACTGAAGAAATATGTAATTTAGGATAGAGTAATCAAATACAATCATTTAATTCACCATCACCAATACCCAAGTCTGTATTTGGGCATTCAATTCAACAATTTAGCATTAATTTGAAATCCACAATCTTCCCCTAGAAAAGTCAGCCACTCCAAAGGACTCCCCTTGCTGTTAGTTGTGTCTTTCAGAGAAAAGACCAAAACCAAGGCTTGACAATCTTTCAAAAACAGGTAACCTGCACAGTTCAAAAACGGTGAAGTCTTAGAGGACTATTTCCTTGTGTGTCTTTTTTATAGAGTTGAAACACAAACAACTATGATATGATGCACTTAAAAAAAACACAAGCAATACATCTCAATGATTGGTTAAACTTTAAAAAAACAAGCAATGAAACCTGAAAATGTTTTGAGACTTTTTTTTTATATATTTACTTTATTACATGTTCAAAATTAATAAATCAGATCAATACATCTCTTTATGATTGGTTAGAAATATAAATCCTATCACATCTATACAAGGATAGTAGTACACAGCTTTTAAAACATAATAAAATATATGTATTTCTTAACACTTTTAAGAAGTTTCGGATCAGTCCTCGGCAAGGGCGTAACTTTGGGTTCAACATTGGGGGGGGGTTTAGATCTCCACTTTTGATCAAACTTGACATTTTCAGGGTCAAACACTTAACTTTTTGCATTCTGGTGAATTTTTCTGCAACAATTTATGGTGCAAATGTCTATTTATGTAAAGGAAATTATAATTAGTTTTTGGGGGGGAGAGGGGGGTTTGCACCAGCCATTTTTCATTATGGAGGGGGGTGGAGGGGGGCTCATCCCCCCTGTAAATTACGCCTATGGTACTCGGTATCGCCCGATACGTAAGTTCAGGTATCGGAATCGGGAAGGAGAAAATGGTATCGGACCATCTCTAGTTAAAACACAAGTAATACATTAGATTAAATCTCCATCTATCTACATCATACATGAAACAAGTGATAATATATAGAA
Source organism: Sander lucioperca (assembly GCF_008315115.2). NCBI lineage: Eukaryota > Metazoa > Chordata > Actinopteri > Perciformes > Percidae > Sander > Sander lucioperca. The sequence continues at coordinate 34,171,203 of NC_050179.1, read as the reverse complement.
AATGCTTAACAAGCTGTTCTTTAGAAGGTATACTATTTTTAAGCATACTTAAGGCATAAAATTCAAAAAGGTTTGATGTCAGGATGTCCACTGGAGTTAGGTGTCCCAGATGTAGTAACTTGAGTTGGAAGCAAAGTTCGTTGGAAACATAATTCATGGTGAAGGCCTCTGCAATAGCTTAGTCAAGTTCTAATACCAGATTATTATGAGTCTTTTCTTTATTGATTATTTGTCCATTTTCTGTATCTCTGTTCCGTGAGGCCTTGAATGGGTTAGCCTAGGTTGTTTTCCATGTAGCTGGATCTATCAAAAACAACTTTATGGTATATGATTGTTCCAAGTATTAGTCAAACCCTAGGTGTTACCAGGAAAACTGAATTATACCTTGAGAAAACTTTAGATCTTGATGGCAAAATGCATGAAAATATTAATGAATGGTCTTCATTTTTTTTACTTGGTATGAGTGGGATAATCCCCTTCAAGGAGTCCATAATCAGGAAGTAATGGCCTCACCATCATCCATTAATTCCTGATAATAGACACATCATTGGACATTATCGCTTACGTAATTTAAACATTTCAAATAATAATTTTAACGAAAGGAATGTACTCTGAGGAAAATTTATCTTTCTTAATCTGTCCATTGTCCACACTGAATCTTATTTTGCCGATTGACATCAGAGTTAAACCTAGGCTGTGGGACTTCGCGCTCGGATATTTAATCAACAGTCCTTCCCTGGGTGGCACTATGTAGCGTTCCATACACATGCGTGCTGCTGGCTTTAAAATGTTAACGGAGAATAATTCACCATTTATTAACTGCCCTTTTAGTAATTTGTGCCAGTATACCAAAATTCTTATAAATAGATTACATTTAAAAATGTGCAAAAGTTTCTTATTTCCGAGTATATTGTTTTCTGATGATTCAACAGTCTTGAAACCAGGTAACGCAGTTATTAGAATACGTCAGACTACATGACATAATATCAATCAGTGTGGTAAAATTTGTGTATTGTAGTAGTAATAAGAAGCAATGTAACAAATCAAAGACAAGACAACAGAAAAATACTGTATGCTAAATGCAATGATTAGAATCTGAAAAAAACAACAATGCACTGTACACCACACATCACCAGTACATATACATTTACTACATTAAATCATACTGAATCTTTTGTGGAAAACCAAATGGTTCTACTCAGTGTGATTGACAGGAGAGATGATCAGAGGGGCAGAGTTTTTACCACCGTTGTTATTACAAGGACCAAAGTATGGGTAGAGTTTCTCAGTGAAGGAGCAGCCAGCAAAGGAGTAAATAAGAGCTGCAGCATCTACGTCATAAAAGGAGACCAGACCCTCCTCATAATCCACAAACACCCCCACCTTCTCAGGACGAGACTTCAGAAAGAGATGGTCTACATTGCAGGCAAGAGCTTCATACTTATTTTCATTCTTCAACCACATCGTCCAGTAACCATTTTGAATATTCGGTGGGATGTATCCCTTCCTGTTGATCGACTCTCTGGCCACTCCTAAATTCCAGTGAGTCTTCCCTTTAACCTGAACCTCGTAGTAAAATCTTCCTGAAGAGAAACTCTGCTTTGATAAAACAAAATTACAAGTATCAAATCTCTCTGGATTCTCTGGGAGATTCTTCTTTACATCATCATGTTGAACTTGTTTTCCATCATCAGACAAGATGAGGTTTGGATGTGCTGTATCAGGATCGAGTGTCACATCCACTGCAAACTGCTGGACCCTCTTCAGCTCAGCCTCAGCGAGCAGCTTCTTCATCTGTTTACTGAGGGTCTCCCCCAGCTGATTCACAGCTCTCACCACCGTCCCCTCATGTGGTGGACGGATCCTGACTTGTGTCCAGTCTTTGGTGGGTGGAGCAGCGTTCAGGGACGTGAAGCTCTGGAGGAGGTGGAGGTGGTCTTCAGAGTGTGAGAGCTGCTCCACCTCAGTGCTTCTCTTCTTCAGCTCAGAGATTTCCTGTTCCAGCTCTTTGATGAAGCCTTCAGCCTGTTTCTCCATCTTTCTCTGCTTCTCTTTGATCGTGTCGATGAGCTCAGCCTGGCTTCTCTCAACAGACTCCTTCAGAGCGCTGAAGACAAGAACACCTCCTGCTATTTCTATGTCTGCGTCTTCCTCACTGAGCTCCACTGAGTGTTTGATCTCCTGAATCTTCCTTCGTCTCTTCTGGATCATCTGCTGAATTTCAGCCTCTGTCTTCCCCAGGTGGGCCTTCTTTTCTTCATATTCTTCTTTCAAATGAACAACATCATGTGTCTTGTGGTCTGAAACAGTGCAGAGCATGCAGACACACATCTGGTCGTTCTTACAGAACAGCTCCAGCAGTTTATCGTGCTTCGTACACATCCTGCCTTCCAGGTTCTCCACAGGGTCGATCAGCTGATGTCTTTTCAGACCTGACATTGTCAGATGAGGCTCCAGGTGAGTCTCACAGTAGGAGACCAGACAGACCAGGCAGGACTTCAGGGCCTTCAGTTTGGTTCCAGTGCAGACGTCACAGGGAACTTCTGCTGGTTTGGAAACTTGTTGCTCTGAGCTTCTGCTGCTGCTGACTTTCTGTTGAGCTGACTGTCTGAACTGAGCAGCCATCTCAGAAATGAAGGTATTGACCTGCAGCTCAGGTCTGGTGTTGAAAAGCCTTTTGCAGTTGGGACACTGACACTGACACTGGACATTAATATTCCAGTGTTGTGTGATGCAGGTTTTACAGAAGTTGTGTCCACATGGTATGGTGACTGGATCAGTGAACACATCCAGACAGATGGAGCACAGAAACTGATCTTCAGTCAGCAGACAGCTGGCAGCAGACATTTGGACAATCTGAGGGCAAAAAGTGTGAAAAACTGTAATTACACATCTTTTGGGTTGTTTCATTAAATCAAACTATTACTGGAATATAAGGAGAGCCATCTTGAATGCGATGAATGAGATATTTCCGCAAAGCAAAAATGAGCTGTGGTTGGGAATAAATTGTTGGTCTCATTCTGCATGTGTTCAGGGTCTGATTTACGAAGACAGCTCATTATGCAGTCAGGTCCTGGACTATGCTGAAAGTGAAGTAGAGCTCAGATGTAACCTTGGCCCAGTTTAAAAATGTTCAAACCAGTTTGATATTAAGCCAAACACCAGACCCGTCATACAGCATTTTACGACTAGATTTTTCAATTGACTAAGGCGTTCCTGAGTGAGACTGATGAGAGAGAGCCCATAATGAGAGTGTAGCGACTCTAGTCCCACATGGTGGCGGTAATACGCCTCTAACCATGACTTTTTTCCTGCAGTGAGGTTATGATAACCACTTTGGTTTAGGTGTTTACACTTTGCCTCGTCTCTGTCAGCTCACCCAGAGAATTTCTAATAAGGGGAGAAGTTCCACTCTCGTGATACTTCTGGCTTCTGAACTGGTTGCAGTTCCACTTAGAGGGCGCTCACGGACTAGTGCAGAATGAATGGAGGTCTATGGCGCTATACCCCTCAAAATCCAATTTTCTCAGGATATAATTTTTTGTCTAGTAATTTAAATGTTGCATTCGAAAGGGTTCGAAATGTTTTTTTGTTCTAAAAAGCCTTTTAAAATGTCAATGACGTCATACACATTGTACGTCCAGAAATACTGCTTTACGGCAAGCTAAAATCACTTCCTTTTTTCTCTCAAGGCATCGACAACACAGCTGACAGGTTAGTCTCTCCCTGTCACTACACGACAACACAGCTGATAGGTTAGGCTCTCCCTGTCAATACACGTGCTAGAAAGAGGTTTGGTCTGCTAATGTTTTAAAGACCACGCCGAAATATTCACTCACATTCTTGTTCCGCTTCGGATGCCGTCAAGCGGGATCTCTGGTCGCAATCAGTCCTTCACTGACCAATCAGCATTCATTAGCAGAATGCTAGCGTGTTATGGGCAACAACAACTCAACCTGTAAGAAATCGAAAGGACATAAGTACTCGTTCATTCAACTTTCGACCTATAATCCATGTTGAAATTACAAAAACTACAATCAAATCTGAGATTTCTCAACACCAATCAGACGAAAGAGACAAATTTAGTCGTCTAGCTCCATAGAGTCCCATTCATTTTGCCCTCGCCTGCGATCACCCCCAGTGGAACTCTGGTGGAACTGCAACCAAATTCTGTACAATGGGGCTTAATAGGGAGTGAAAAGGCTCTCCGTAGATAGGCTCTGGCTCACCTCTTTTGTCGGCTTCAAATCCAAAATGTTGCCATATTAGCAGCGCAGTTTTAGTTTTCTTTGAGACTAACTACCGTATCATCTTGTCAACCCTAAAAAAAACATGAACTTTCTATTAAATAAAAACAACATGTGCTGTTAACCCTCTTCTACCGCTTCTGGTGCTATGAGGGAGATCACAATCTCCCTCATAGCACGCTCGGAAGTAATATCTTCACATACTAGCGGCTCATTTGTTTGCTTATAAAAAAACATTATGTTAATCATGTTGGCATATTGCTTAATACCGGTGGCAAGATAACGTTCCTTGGAAAGTTTAGTGAGCTAAGCTACCAGTTATTCAACAATAAATGAAGCTTAACTACACTGAAGCTAAAGTTAGCCCCCAAACAAATGTAGCAAGCTAAGCTACAGCAAAATGGAAAAAAACAATTTTTTATACATCCATGTACACGACTGTTGGCTCTGGGGCAGTGATCCTCAGCAATTTTATTTTAGGCCGCTGCAGAATGCTCCGCTGTACAATGTAGCTTGTGTGGACGCTACGGCACAAACGTTACTTGATCAATAAAAGAGCTAAGCTTCTGAAAAGCTATTTGATTCAGAAAACAGTGACGCTGTTGAGAAGTAGTTAAACCAGTAACGCTACTGCCCAATACTGCTTGCAATACAAGTTGCATTTAATGCTATGACGGCGTCGGCACAGGTTGCTAATGTCGGCTACTTTTACTTTGCCAAAAGGTATCATAATGACAAATGGTGGTTCAACCGGTTAGCATAAAATCAAACTGGTTTAGCCTTGTACATCGGATCAGATTTGTGAAACCGGACATCAACCCAACTCTACTCAGATGTGCCGTTCAATGGTGGTATTTCTATGAGACTGAAACTAATTAACACTTTAGTCACCATTAACCAACACACATTTATGGGAATAAAGGAGATATAACAAATCAAAGATGGACAAAATACAGATGCTATTGCAACAGATGTGTTCAGGGGGAAATAGGTGGACCCAAATGCAGAGGCAAGGCAAGCAGGCAGGCAGGCAGGCAGGGGAAGGATTGAGCTCAAGGGTTTATTTAAAACACAAAAAATAAGGCAGACAAAAATAACAAAAGGAATCCAAAAGGAAACAGGCAAAAACTAAAGTCCAAAAATAAAGAAAACACGAGGAACAAACTTCCAGCAAACTAATGGGAACAAAGGGAAGAATCCAAACCTGGAACACTTGATGCAACACACTGGCCACAGACAAAAACTGACTGGAAAGAACACAAACACATACAATGATCTGACACTGGGCAGAGGAAAGACAAAGACTAAATACACAGGGTAACGAGGAAACACAAGACAGGTGATACAAGGCTGGGAAACAGGTGAAACACATTAGGGCAATCACAAGGGAAGGAAAACAGAGAGTAAAACTAGACAAGACAAGACAGAGAACAGACTATCAAAATAAAACAGGAAACTGAGCAAAATACAGAACAGAAACAGACTACCAAAATAAGATAAAACACACCAACCCATAACAACAGATGGAGTGGATGGTGATATGGTGAGCAAAGAATCAGACACATTAAATGTGCAGAAGAAAAGATTGAAGCCACTGCTCTGGGCTGCAAGAAATTATATATCCACAACCCCCACAGCCATCGATGGACCTCAGTTAAACATTTGTCCTGAGTGGAACTTCCTGTCTGAGTAGAGCTCAGGTTCTGAGTTCATACCGGTTGTTGAAACACAGTAAATATGAACAGCAGGAACTACGGAGACCGTGAGGCTGAGAGGAAAGAGTATGAAGTTCAAGTCTACTTACCGAAATGTGTCAGTTATATAAGTTGTAAAACGTCAATTTTCAATTGTCAAATTCATACACTGTACTCTGTACTTTGGATGATCCAAAGGAAATCTAAGCTAGGCTAGTTAGCTTTTAGCAGGCCTACTTTATCTGCTGTTACTTTGTTTCTTTGTTCTGGATCCTGTTTTAACTTTGAACACATATTTAGTGAGAGCAGTTTGTCTCAGTGTACTCACCAGTGTTAGGCAGAGATTCTGCTTTTGAGAAAAAGCTGCTGGATTCAGCTGAATGTTTCTTTATAGAGAAACAGAGAGAGTTGTCTCGACTGCAGCTCTGCTGTCGCTCAGACAAAATTTCACTTTCAATTCAGGATATTTGACGATGCAGCTCTCCTCTTCCACTGTTGCTCCACCTCTCAGTGGAGCTCTGTGTGGGAGGTTTTATTAACTCTTTCCAAACTGTTTACCATCTTTTCTTTATGTGACTAATTACTCACTTAAAAAAAAAAAATCCTGAGATGCAAAACCTTTGTCACTGTGTCACAAGTAGGCTTCTCTGTGATTTTAAGGAATTTGTAATTGAAATTAAAAGTGCATATTTCAAAAATGGCTCCTTAATCGGAGAGAGAAGAAGGTCGTTATTAATTTACCACCACTGGAAAACATGGATGATATTTAATCATGACTTTTATTTTCATGAATTATGTTAAAAATCTTACAGTGTAGACATGTGAAGGTCTAGGAGATTGAGTTCTTTAACTCCTGCATTCATTCAAAGGCTGGCAGTGACACGTAGTGGGCTAAAAAGGGAGTTGCACAGAACCAGTGTCTGCTTTTTCAGTCAGTCACTGCAGCAACAGGAGAGGAGTGGATGGTTAATGCACAGTTTATTGTGTGGACTAGTTTATTGTTGTGTGTGTGTTCATGAAAACTGTGTAAATGCTTCACTGTTCATTGTTTGTAGTTAATTGTCATGATGCAGTAGCTAATTAACAGACTCACTTTAAGAGCCTGGTCTTGCAGCCAGTTTGTATCACTCATTATTAGCTGCATAACTTGACATTTTTAGTGTCATTATTTAGTTCCGGTGTTGCTTAAAGGTCCAGTGTGTAATGTGTTTAGTTGTTCATTATCAAAATGTTCACAAACTTGTCCTTTTTCATGAATATTTACCACCACCATCAATTTCAAGTATTCATATTGGCTTGAAATTTTACATTTGCATTTGCATGAACTGGGGTAGACGCTCCATATTCATGCGCCATCTTGAAATACGTTAGCCGGTAAGGGACATACAGGACATACTGCTCCGCCTTTCGCATTTTCTGTCACATGATAAACTCACAGGTGCTGCTAATGCTGCTAATGGGTATCGTCGTTTCCCAGCTCTGGCAAAGTTTGAAGAGGGAAACATGGAGGACCACACGTATTCAAAATCCAAATTTCAGGAACAGGAGTCTTCTTCTTCGCCCAGAAAAAGAAAAAGGAGATTGAAAAAAGCAAGAGACCGACTTTTTGAAGCGTGAAGGCTACCGTAGCTGTAATGCGTACTTTGAACTGCGTGGTGCGAGAGAGTTGACTGTGATATATGATCTCAACGCTAGATGGGAGAAATACCCACACATTGGACTTTAAAGGTACATGATTTAAACTTTGTGATCATTAGTCAACATTATACTGTATGTTTATTGTTGTTTAGTTGATCATTTAAACTTAACTCCAGTTTATTTCTATCATTTAGGCTATTTCCAGCATGGAACTAAGCATATTATTTTCCCAAAAATAAATATGCATGATCTAAAAAAAACTCAAATCCAAATGTCTGCTTTACTGAAAAAAACTAAAAGAACCGACTTTTAAATCCCCCAAATTGAAAATATTACATACATGGTATTTCAGGTTAACTGGATAGGGAATGGTCTCAAATTGGGTTAATAACTCGGGGCAAAATACTAAAAAAGGTATAATCAGTAACAGTAGGTTTAATTTCTAGTTCATAAATATTTAGTTCTTTGCTGTAGAAATTGCTGTCATGTTGATTGATTGATTCAATGATTCAGCATTTATTTGAAATCCACATTTATTCCCTAAAAAATGTTCAGCCTTTCCCAAGGAGTCCCTTACCTTTAGGCATGCTATAGCAAAAGAACAGAACCAGGACCTTTGGTTAGATTGTAGAGTGTACAATCTGGTTTTATTTAAAGATTGACAATCATGCAATCACACTAAATCCTATACAAAACAAAAAGGCTTCTAAAAATGATCAACTAGCTAGAAATCAACAAACACCCTCCCTATCTTTCTCGAACAATTTCATCAAAAACAGGTGACCGGCACAAATCAAAAACAGCGAGAGAAGAGGACTTTCCTTATGTGTCTCCTTTTTACACAGTTGGAGCGATAAACACTATGTATGATTGGATATACCTAAATACAAGCAATACATCTCCTAATGATTGGGTTTACTCAAAAACACAAACAATACATCTCTTAATTATTGGATATACTCAAAAACACAAACTGAAACCTGAAAATGTATATATTGAGACTGTTATATATTTACAATATTACTGCATATTCAAAACAACTAAATCAAACTAATATATTTATTTATGATTGGTTAAAACACATTTAATACATTGGCTTAAATCTCTACCTATCTACGTCATGCGTAAAAAATCCTTAACAAGCTGTCCTTTAGCAAGGTATACTATATTTTTAAGCATACTTAAGGCAGAAAGTTCTAAAGGTCTTGATGAAGTTAGAAGCGAAGTTTGTTGGAAACAGAATTTATGGTAAAGGCCTCTGCAACAGCTTCCGTCAGATGATCTGGTTGGCTCTCAGAAGTTGACACATAGTTCTTATGTCAAATTTCTTTTGGGTCTTTTCTTCAGTTTGATTCATATATTTTGAATTTTTTTGTATCTCTGGCCCATGAGGCATTTAAGGGGTGCAGGACAAAGAAAATTGAGTATTCAAATAAGGTGAAGTCCGCACACCAGTATAATACTCCGAAAAGATATTATGGTGCAGAATCAGGCACACACAATGTTTCAGCCCAAAATTTGGCCTTCCTCAGGTGTATATGATTGTGGTGACCCATGACCCTTATCTCATGTCATCAAGTCAAATGATCAGATGGCATGTGATGTGGAATAAACATCGGAATATTATTTAGATATAGGTTTACATCTAAATATTGTCCCCCTCGGGCAAAGAATAATGATGATCTCATAATTACTACACCATGTAACGCCCTGCAGTGCCCTGCTCCGCCATAAACTACTACAACTACTATATAAATGAATGGTCTTAAATTCTTTTCATTGGCAAGAGGAACCAGGTTCGGATATTTAATCAACTGTCCTTCCCTAATTGGCATTATGTCCCATGCAGTGGTGATATAACAATAGTAGTTAGGGCTTAATCCCCTAAAAATTCCGGATTAATCCAGAAAAATTGCTTCCCTTTTCATTGTAATACACAATTCTCACTAGTGCTGTGTATGTTAACACCATCATTTGAGCAGGGACTAAAGAATGGGTAGAGTTTCTCAGTGAAGGAGCAGCCAGTAAAGGAGTAGATAAGAGCTGCAGTATCAACGTCATAAAAGGAGACCAGACCCTCCTCATAATCCACAAACACCCCCACCTTCTGAGGTTTTGTCTTCAGAGAGAGATAGACTGAAGGGCCAGCAGGAGCATAGTACCCACTGGTACCCAACATTTTCCACTTATGACATACAGTCCAGTAACCATTTGACGGGCTCAGTATGTTTTTTCTCTTCATGTTGGTCAACTTCCTGGCCACTCCTAAAGTCCAATCTGACCACTTCTTAAGATGAACCTGGAAATAAAACCTTCCTGAAGTGAAAGCCTGCTTTGATAAGACACATCTACACTTTGTACCCTGATCTACCTGTTGTCTATCATTAGACTGGGTGGATTTGGGATGTACTATATCAGGATCAAGTGTCACATCCACTGCATACCGCTGGACCCTCTTCAGCTCGGCCTCAAAAAGCTTCATCATCAGTTTACTGAGCGTCTCCTCCAGCTGATACACAGCTCTCGCCACAGTCCCCTCATATTTAGGTGGACGGACGCTGATGTTTGTCCAGTCCTTGGTGGATGGAGCGACGTTAAGGGACGTGAAGCTCTGGAGGAGGTGGAGGTGGTCTTCAGAGTGTGAGAGCTGCTCCACCTCAGTGCTTCTCTTCTTCAGCTCAGAGATTTCCTGTTCCAGCTCTTTGATGAAGCCTTCAGCCTGTTTCTCCATCTTTCTCTGCTTCTCTTTGATCGTGTCGATGAGCTCAGCCTGGCTTCTCTCAACAGACTCCTTCAGAGCGGTGAAGACCTGAACACCTCCTGCTATCTCTCTGTCTGCATCTTCCTCACTGAGCTCCACTGAGTGTTTGATCTCCTGAATCTTCAGTTGTCTCTTCTGAATCATCTGCTGAATTTCAGCCTCTGTATTCCCCAGCTCGGCCTTCTTTCCTTCATATTCTTCTTTCAGAGGAACAACATCATGTGTTTTGTGGTCTAAAACAGTGCAGAGCATGCAGACACACATCTGGTCTGTCTTGCAGAACAGCTCCAGCAGTTTATCGTGCTTCGTACACATCCTGCCTTCCAGGTTCTCCACAGGGTTGATCAGCTGATGTCTTTTCAGACCTGACCTTGTCAGATGAGGCTCCAGGTGAGTCTCACAGTAGGAGTCCAGACAGACCAGGCAGGACTTCAGGGCCTTCAGTTTGGTTCCAGTGCAGATGTCACAGGGAACTTCTGCTGGTTTGGACACTTGTTGCTCTGAGCTGCTGCTGCTGCTGGCTTCCTGTTGAGCTGACTGTCTGAACTGAGCAGCCATCTCAGAGATGAAGGTATTGACTTGTAGCTCAGGTCTGGTGTTGAAAACCTTTTTACAGTTGGGACACTGACACCGGACATTACTATCCCAGTGATCAGTGATGCAGGTTTTACAGAAGTTGTGTCCACATGGTATGCTGACTGGATCAGTGAACACATCCAGACAGATGGAGCACAGAAACTGATCTTCAGTCAGCAGACAGCTGGCAGCAGACATATCGACACTCTGAGGATAAAGGTGTAAAAAAACAAAACTAAATACATATCACTTGATTACTTGTTTCATAATATAAAACTACCATTAGTGGAATATTAGGAGAGTCATCCTAAATTCTGTTATAATGCAGCTGAGGGCCAATTTTGCAAAAAGCAAATATGCACCATGGTTGTTAATAAATTGGCACCCTCACTCCTCATGTGTTCAGCATCTGATTTACTAAGACAGCTCATTATGCAGTCAGGTCCTCCACTATGCTGTGAGTGAAAGAGAGCTCAGATGTAACCTTCAGTGGTGGTGTTTTTATGAGATCACCTGGCTAAGAAAATAAGTGATAACATGATAAGATCTTCATTCCAAGATATTTAATTTGGCTAATAAATATATATAATACTCTTGATGCTATATCCAATTAATAATACTGCTGCTGTCAGTGACACAAGAAGGTCGGAAGAGATAACATCAATATGATTGAGTAAATTCAGGACCGGTATTACTGTATCAGAAAAATCCATATCACCAGTGAAATGAATACCTGTATATGGTATGAACCAGTATACCACCCAGCACTACATTAAATTATATAATACTGCTACACTGCTGCTTATATTGTAATTGAAGTGAAATATTTGTATTTAAAGGAGGCTAAACATTTTTAAAATTTAGTGTTTAGCGATGAATGACAAAGTGGCTGTAACTACAGTGTACATTGTCATATCTGCTTGAAATTTCCCACAATCAACGAGAGCCAGGCCTGAGGACATCTAGAGCCCAATATTGACTTTTGGTCAGAGCGCCCCCCACTGGCAACAGGAAATCAGCCTTATATGACAAACCTCATCCGATTTACATGAAACTTATAATGTGTGGTCTACATGGGATACTGAGCCGCCCCCTATATGTCAACCACGCCCACTTACTCAGGCCACGCCCCCTTTCATAACGTTTGAACCGTTTAAGGTAGAGTCTTGTGTGAGGTGTCATTGAACTCAGCAGACTTTCTTTTTTATTGGTAAAGATTTGCCCCGACCCCTATGCTTAGGCCACACCCCCTTTCACAGCTAATGAACTGTATGACGTAGAGTCTTGTGTGAGGTATCATTGAACTCGGCAGGGAGTTCCCTTTTCATTGGTGATGACTTGCAGTGTCTGAGTGCCACACAAATGCACGGTCGAAGGGAGCGACGTCCGCCAGTAACCCCTACATGCGCACAGGCGCGAGGGCCCGTCCATCGCTGCTTGCAGCTTTAATTACAGTTTGAATTTCGTCACGGCATGTATATCACAGCTACCCTAAGGTCTTAACAAAGCTAACACTTTTGTCCGATTTCAATTTAAGGCATTTTTGTGAATATGAGGGGTCGTCGGCTTGGTGTGTCAAGGACTTTAGGGACTTGTTATTCAGAACTGTTTATAAGAATTAATATAGCAGCAAACAATTATTTGCTTTGTAAAGATATGGTGGAGTAATGGCGTCCTGAGCAGTGTGTGTGACAATCTGAGCTTCTCTGTGTTGATAAGAGGTGCGGCCGCACATGCATGTGAGTGCTTTGTGAGTCAAGGGCCTTGACAAAATGTCACGAGATAGGAAACAGTCTGTGAGAGCCATGTGTAAGCGATCCCAGACCACTTAGTTTTCAGTATTTTGAGTACAGCCCCTTTAAGGGCGTTTTCACACCTAGAAGTCCGGAACAAGGTCCGGACCAAGGTTCATGTTTTTGTTACAAGTTAGTAAGACCGGTGGGACCGGCCCGTTCTGGGAACGGCAAGGATTGCAGGTGGATTATGTGTATAGAGCAACGGCTTATACATTGTCCCATGCTAGCAGCCTAAAATCTCCTATTTTATCTGCTTTTATATGTTTAACTGTTTTAACTGCTCTTTAATGTTTAATTTCTTATACTGCACTGTAACTTTTATTCTCGTATTTTATCTGTTTTTAATTTTTTTAAATCTGTTTGTATGTAAAGCACTTTGAATTGCCCTGTTGCTGAAATGTGCTATACAAATAAAGCTGCCTTGCCTTGCCTTACATTGTATACATTTGATCCGGTAAGTTTTGGTTTCACACTGCAGTTATGCAAGCGCACTAAAGATCTATACGTGACAAAACTACGTCCTGCTGTCATCACATATGTGAGCTGCATCTCCAGATACTTATAATTGATTGGTTTGTAGACGGGCTTCCCCGTCCTCTCGTATCTTCTCTCTGTTGGAGTTTTTCCAACTGACTGCTGCTCTCCCTTACTGCTGCTTTTTGCTTTGTTGTGATGTTGAGAAGCAAGACACGGGAACTTCTGGAGCATTTATTTAGAGACAAAGGGAAACCTACACTGTACATTTACGATGCCTACCACTTAACAGCAGTGGTGTAGTGGTCCCTGGAGAAGTGGGTATACTCTCAGTTTTCACCTTTTTTTTTTTCTAAAGTAGTCCAGAAAAAAGCCCTGTTTTAGAAACAGTGACATGTAAGACTACGATTTAGTTTACCCAAAAATCTGTCATTTCTACTTGCTCACTATTATAAAATGATCATGACTTGATTAGGAGCAGTTTGTAGTTACTACTGGTCACACAAGCAGCCTGGATGAATGTAAAATGTATTTATCATGAGGCAAACATGGTGTTATCTCTTCTCCTCTAAATGTGCAGTCATATTGCCACTGGCAATTTGCCAGTAGTTTAAAATAACGATTGATTTGGAAACCACCTTAAAACTCACCTCAGAATTATGTCTTCCATCAACTGGGGTGGCACACCGCCGCTTGTGTTATTTCTTCAGCTGTTGTTTGGTCTGCTGCCGTTATCGTAGTCAAGTGGCACCGGCACCTGAGGTTTTTTTTTGTTTTTTTTCAATGGCACCTGAGGTATTAGCGATATTTTCCTCGGCATGACCCGCCCTACTCTGCCTCTGATTGGCTCATCAGTCCTCATGCCTAAAGTTAACCAATCTAATCAGTGAAAGCAGCGAGTACCAGCCAATTAGAGGCAGAGGAGGGTGGGTCATGGCTTCACTATCCTTGAGGAAAAAATGGGAAATCTGGCTCACAGATATTACTGAATGGTGCGCATCAGGGGAGATTTAGAAGTGGGTATACGCAATGCTGACTGAAAAATAAGTAGGTATACGCCGTATACCAGCGTATACCCTGGACTACACCACTGCTTAACAGGTAAACTGCTGATTTATATTCTGCTCTGATAGCCGGCAGCTGGCTGCACACTCTCTCTCACGTAGGCTACAAACTAAGCTATTATAAAACTATTAAGTAAGAAGACATCCGTGTTGCACCGGCAAGCTTTTGTTACTCTACACTGTTTTGTTCTGCCTTGGTTGCACCGGATTGTTGTGGTCTGCAGAAGCGCAGAGAACTCTCTTTTTTTTCTAAGCACTGAGCTGTTCCTTAAAGGAAGCTTCCCCGGTCTTATAAAACCATGATAGCCTGCTAGAGCTTCCTGTAATTGGTCCGAAAGTCCGAACCGTCCAGAAAGTGTTTTCATACTGCAAACGAACCGAACCATGGTTCAGTTTGGTCCGGACCCAGACCACCTCTTTTGATTGGACCAAAATGTGGTCTTATGATCCGGACCGTGGTCCGAGGCACCTTTCTCACCTTCAATTTTGGTTCGGATCAAACTGAAAAGTCCGGACCAAATGAGGTAGGTGTGAAAACGCCCTAAAGTAGAAGTACCTAGAATTTGTATACAAACCGATGTAAACACTGATTTGTGCCTATGTCCATTACGCTTATCAACACTAACATGTAGGCTGGCTGGGTTGTGCACTATGTCATTGTGCATTAAGTAGATTATTTGGGTTATGCAATATGTTAGTGGTGCAATACTTTTGCTGTTGGATTGTTCAATATGTCAATGTGATGCCACAACGGACAGAGTCCAAAACAAATTTCCCTTCGGGGGACAATAAAGTATATCTTATCTTATCATTATCTATGTACATACTGAGTACTTGAGTATGTAGACCTACCTACTTTCCACCACTGCCAGTTGTTAAATAATCAGCTGTTCTGTCTTACAAAGCTAGACAGCAGGAACTACAGAGACAGTGAGGCTAAGAGGAAAGAGTTTAAAAGTTCAAGGCTACTTACCAAAGTGTCACACAGTTGTACAAATTGTAAAACATTAATGTTGGGCCTTTATAGGCAATTAGAGACATGTCACATAAAGTCAAACTGTGTACTGTACTTTAAACCATACTGTTTTTCAATTACAGGACAGAAACCGGCCATACAAGTTGTAAAAATGTCAATTTTGTACCTTTTTATAATCAATGAACAAAATGACGCATTAAATCAGACACCACAGCCAACTCTGTTTTTCGACAATCCGAAGGAAATTTTAGCTAGGCTATTTAGCATCTAGCAGGCCTACTTTATCTGCTGTTACTTTGTTTCTTTGTTCTGGATTCTGGTTTAACTTTGAGCAAATATTTAGTGAGTGCATTTTGTCTCAGTGTACTCACCAGTGTTTGGCAGAGATTCTGCTGTTGTTGAGAAAAAGCTGCTGGATTCAGTTGAATGTTTCTTTAGAGAGAAACAGAGAGAGATGTCTCGACTGCAGCTCTGCTGTCGCTCAGACAAACTTTCACTTTCAATTCAGGAAATGATACGTTACAGCTCTCTTTCAGTGTTGCTCCTCCTCTCAGTGGAGCTCTGTGAGGCAGGTTTTATTGACTCTTTGAGAAACATTATAAGGAGGAGGAAAATAAAAGTTTAAAACGGAGATGGAGAATTCTTCTGATTGGACCACTGCAGTAGATTAACGTGCTTCTCTGTGATTCTCCCTTTTTAAAAGTAGTTGAAGTGCAAACCTTTTAAGTAAAAGTCTTCTTAAGTGAAAGCTAAAAAAACAACTACAAAACACAAAACTCATCAATGACATTAGACAGAGTACTTGTACCAATTCGACTTGGACCTGATTATGCTCCTGCATTCATGTAATCTGCTTCAGCATCAGACTTTGTAGTTATTCATTAAGAGCATGAGAGCAAGAGCATCAGCTGTTTTCTTCAGGTTTGATATTCATTAAAAACTAAATACTTAATCAGACACAATAAACACTTTTTTTATTCTGATTTTGTTTATTTAAAAAGAAAAAGACAGAAAAGTGAATCTCTTGTCTTATTTATAAACTGCTCTTCAATAATTTGTGACAGTATACAACAATTCTTATGTTTAATAATTCATTTTTATTTATTTTTTAAAATGGCATACAAAACATGAAATTTACAATAACATATCCCCTCCTCCCTGAAACCCCCCCCCCCCCACACACACACACACACACACACACACACACACACACACACACACACACACACACACACACACACACACACACTCGTTACTTAGACTTACTTAAACAGAAATGAAGAAAAGATGACATAACCATACTATTCAAGACAATGAGATAAAAGACAATAATCGGTAAACCAAATAAACATGTATATGTGACAACAATAAGCACAAAGTATATGCTTTTCCACAGCACATGGCTTCTTAGGAGCCCTCCAAAAAGTACTTTATCTATTTTGGAGTATATACATTCAATCTTTCAAACTGATGTTATGATATTTTTTAAAAGCCACCACTCTAACCATCTCACATGCCAACTGTTGGATTGAAGGCACCCCTTAATTTTTCCATCCTTCTAGAAGAATCTGTCCAGCTATCATTAAAACAGTTTAGACCCAGATCTTTATGTGCTTATCTATTCTATTAAATGTTTTGAATTTGGCACCCATGTATTAAACAAAATGCTAATGCTTCTTATGTCTGAGTATGTTGCTTCCTGATGATTTAACAATCAATGCAGGTAATGTAGTTTTTAGAATTAGACTACATTTGATAATATGAATCAGTGCTGGGAACTTGGTGCATTGTGACAGTTAAGGGAACACCCAATCAGAATATTAAAAAACAAAAATATACACCATAAATCACCAATAAATATAAATATACATGTATTTCATTAAATCATAGTGAATCATTTTTGTAGAAAATCAAATGGTTCTACTCAGTATGATTGACAGGAGAGATGATCAGAGGGGCAGAGTTTTTACCACCGTTGTTATTACAAGGACAAAAGAGTGGGTAAAGTTTCTTAGTGAAGGAGCAGCCAGCAAAGGAGTAAATAAGAGCTGCAGCATCAACGTCATAAAAGGAGACCAGACCCTCCTCATAATCCACAAACACCCCCACCTTCTCGGGACGAGACTTCAGAGAGAGACAGATTACATGGTCAGCACAAGATTTGTACTGATTTTCATTCCTCAAACATATTAACCAGTAGCCAATCTGAGGGCTTGGTGTGATGCTTCCTTTCCTGTTGATCGACTCTCTGGCCACTCCCAAATACCAGTGAGTCTTCCCTTTAACCTGAACCTCGTAGTAAAATCTTCCTGAAGAGAAACTCTGCTTTGATAAAACATTTGGACCAGTATCAAATCTCTCTGGATTGTCTGGGAGATTCTTCTTTACATCACCATGTTTAACTTCTTTTCCATCATCAGACAAGATGAGGTTTGGATGTGCTGTATCAGGATCGAGTGTCACATCCACTGCAAACTGCTGGACCCTCTTCAGCTCGGCCTCAGCGAGCAGCTTCTTCATCTGTTTACTGAGGGTCTCCTCCAGCTGATTGACAGCTCTCACCACAGTTCCCTTAATTGGTGGATGGACTTTGACTTCTGTCCAGTCCTTCGTGGGTGGAACAGTGTTGAGGAAGGCAAAGCTGTGGAGGACGTGGAGGTGGTCTTCAGAGTGTGAGAGCTGCTCCACCTCAGTGCTTCTCTTCTTCAGCTCAGAGATTTCCTGTTCCAGCTCTTTGATGAAGCCTTCAGCCTGTTTCTCTCTCTTTCTCTGCTTCTCTTTGATCGTGTCGATGAGCTCGGCCTGGCTTCTCTCAACAGACTCCTTCAGAGCGATGAAGACCTGAACACCATCTGCTATCTCTCTGTCTGCATCTTCCTCACTGAGCTCCACTGAGTGTTTGATCTCTTGAATCTTCAGTTGTCTCTTCTGGATCATCTGCTGAATTTCAGCCTCTGTCTTCCCCAGCTTGGCCTTCTTTTCTTCATATTCTTCTTTCAAATGAACAACATCATGTAGCACGTGGTCTGAAATGGTGCAGAGCATGCAGACACACATCTGGTCGGTCTTACAGAACAGCTCCAGCAGTTTATCATGCTTCGTACACATCCTGCCTTCCAGGTTCTCCACAGGGTTGATCAGCTGATGTCTTTTCAGACCTGACATTGTCAGATGAGGCTCCAGGTGAGTCTCACAGTAGGAGGCCAGACACACCAGGCAGGACTTCAGGGCCATCAGTTTGGTTCCAGTGCAGACGTCACAGGGAACTTCTGCTGGTTTGGACCCTTGCTCTAAACTGCTGATGATGAATTTTGGTTGAACTGACTGTCTGAACTGAGCAGCCATCTCAGAGATAAAAGTATTGACCCGTAGCTCAGGTCTGGTGTAGAAAACCTCTTTACAGTTAGGACACTGATTGGGGACATTAATATTCCAGTGTTTAGTGATGCAGGTTTTACAGAAGTTGTGTCCACATGGTGTGCTGACTGGATCGGTGAACACATCCAGACAGATGGAGCACAGAAACTGATCTTCAGTCAGCAGACAGCTGGCAGCAGACATGTCGACACTCTGTGGACAAAAAGTGTGGGAAAAAATCTAACTTTTAACATATTTTCTTATTATTTGTGCCATCCTGGATGCTTTTGTCATATTGCACTCAACTTAGGGAAAGATTTACTTTATTTGTTTTTTTCAATGCGATTGGTCGGGACCCTTGGCGCCACTTTTTGTCTGGGTCGGGACCAATTTTGTGTCATTTTTCAATGTGCAGGGTAAAACCACTTAGTTAGGGTTAGGGAAAGATTGTGAGTGGGGTAAAAAAAAGAACATGAACATCAGTCTCCTGTGTAAAAGTCCTGTGTTGTTTGACCCATCCACCACCTTAACCTGCCTCCTTATTTTCTCTTTCATAATACTTGCTACCGTTTTTACGGTATAAATGCTTTTATACTACGTCATCTTATAGCGCTGCAGTCAAGCTGCTGCTCTGCCTGGTGTGTCCTATACTGACGTAAATGGTGATTTTTGTGTCGTTATCTGACGCTGAGAGCCACTGACCAACAGTGTTGTGTGTAACGCGTTACAAATTAACGTAACTACTTTTTCTGGGTAAAAAGTAGTGTAACGCGCTACTACTGGAAATTTGGTAACGAAACGTAGTTCCTTTTTTAATTCGGCGCAACTTTACTTTTCCCAGGGACAGATTTGACAGCGACACTGCCTTCTCAGCTGCACGCTGGCACAATAGTCACAAGCTCCACACGGTACGTGACAGAGGCTGGTAGCAGAGCAATCATGGCAAGCGAGAAGCAGCCAACGCTAACTTTTGAGGGATGGAGGTATTCTCACTACATCAAACTCGTTGAAACTAAGGGGAGGAATGTGAGTGTAAGGTGTACACTGTGTCCTGGCGAGAAACTTTTGTCCACTGCCATTAACTCAACTGCCAACCTCACCAAGCATTTGAAAGGAAAACATGCTAACATGAAGCTTGTAGCTCAAGATCCCCGGGGAAATCATGATATATCGAATCCAAGCCCAAATAACCAGCTAAAACTTCATTTTCACCACCAGGTAACTAAACAAGAGTTGGACAAACTTGTTGCTTCGTTCATCGTCGAAGAAAAAGTTGCCCATCAATACTGTTGAATCTCCCACTTTCAGAAAGATACTTATTTAGCAACATAAAAGTAACGTAAAAGTAACGAGTAACATAAAAAGTTACTTTCCATAGGGGGTAACTAACTAAAGTAACGGATTACGTTTTTTAAGAAGTAACGAGTAACGAGCAAACACTAGTTTTTAAAAGTAACTTCCCCAACACTGCTGACCAAGCGTCAGTATTTGACGAGTTGGGAGTGAGAAACGGGTGGAATAAATTTGCGTCCTTAATCTTCATTTATTAACCGTCTGATTTACTAAGACGCATCAATATGCAATCAGGTCCGGGACTTTGCTGCGAGTGAAGGAGAGCGTAGATGTGCAGTTGAGCAGTGGTATTTTATGAGATCACCAGGCTCAGAAAATAAGTCCTAACATGAAGATCTTCATTCCAAAACTTTACCTTGGCTGGGTAATAAATAACTATATCTGAAATAATGAATCTAATTTTTAATACAATAGCCAATATTTGCTTATACATGTCTGAGTAGAGCTTGGTTTTGAGTTTATACCGGTTGTTGACCAGTGATGGGAGTAACGCGTTACAAAAGTAACGCAATTACAGTAATGTATTCCTTTTTGCTGTAGCGCAGTAAAATAACGCATTACTAATAAAATGTTGGTAATATTATACCCGTTATAATCTCAGTAACGCGAGTTACAACGCATTTTAACCCGACATTTAGTGGCGTTTGTTTTTTTAAGAATTCACCAACACCGCGACACATTTCGGCACAGAAAAAAAGTCCACGAATTCCTGTTGCTGGATATGGTGGTTGAAATGACTGCAGAGACGGATACATTTGTGACATGGACATTATTTTCAGGAGTTTTTTTACGCTGCATTGAAGCGAGCTGTCCCGTCACTGTTCCCGTGGTCAGAGCCAGAACCAGAGACGGTCGGCTATAGGGACATCTGTGTCCTGTCAGTGCTGACAGCAATGTGCCCGAGCAACTGACAGATAACAACATGTCGGGAAATAATGTTTACTCTTGCTAAACGTAATATCATTACATTTTATCAGCGGTGGAAAGTAACTATAACCTACCGTAGGCTACTTCGATTCAATTGCAAGGTGCTTTTAATTGAGTATTTTCATTTTCTCCTACTTATTAGGCTACTTATAGTCCACCACAATTCAGAGTTAAGTAGGCTATTGTACGTTTTACTTAACTATTTATTTTATAGCTTTAGTTTCTTTGCAGATTCAAATTGATAATACAACATAATATGAATAAATGATGATGTATTAAAGTGGATAAAGATGAGACTGTTGATCCCGTGGTGAAATTCACAAGCTACCTGCCAAGTCATACTTCTGCTTTTATTTAGGTGAAAGTAACTCAAAAGTAACGCAAAAGTAGTGTAAATCATTACAATTCAGAGACAGTAATATTGTAATATAACTAATTACTCTCAAATGACAGTAACTAGTAATCAATAATGTATTACATTTTGGAAGTAACTTGCCCAACACTGTTGTTGACACAGTAAATATTATCAGCTGTTCTGTCTTAAAAAGGCAGACAGTAGGAACTATAGAGAATGAGAGAACCGGGTTCAAAGTTCAAGACTACTGACCGGCAAAGTGTGTCACACTTATATAAGTTGTAAAATGTCAAGTTTATGACTATACATGCAATAAAAGTTGTCAGATAAAATTAGACATTGTACTCTGTTTGGACAATCCAAAGGGCGATTCACCCTTCAGTAGTTTATCTAGCGTTACTTTTTCTTTTTGTTGTATTTAGATACTGCCGTATATGTATGCTGCATACCAAACTCAGTTATTAAGATGTAATCTAAACAGATTTTCCAATTACAGGAAAGAAACAGGGTGGTAAAAGTCTGAAAATGAGCTCAAACTAAAGCTGGGACTGTGTTCTGTCTAACCTTAACAGCTGTAGTTCAGTCACTGTCGCTGTTTTTACCTCCGTTTTGTAGTTTGGCAAAATGTACAGTTCTCTGGCATAATATTTTGTATATGGTAAATAAGATGTCAAATAGAAAGTCATACTCAAATATTTAGTGAGTGCAAAGTTCAGGGCTACTTACTAAAGTGTCACACAGTTGTACAAATTGTAAAACATAAATGTTGGGCCTTTATAGTCAATTAGAGACATGTCACATGAAGTCAAACTCTGTACTGTACTTTAAACCATACTGTTTTTTTAACTACGGGACAGAAACCGGCCATACAAGTTGTAAAAATGTAAATTTTGTACCTTTTTTATAATCAATGAACAAAATGACACATTAAATCAGACACCACAGCCAACTCTGTTTTTCGGCAATCCAAAGGGAATCTAAGATAGGCTAGTGAGCTTCTAGCAGGCCTACTTTATCTGCTGTTACTTTGTTTCTTTGTTCTGGATTCCGGTTTTAACTTTGAACACATATTTAGCGAGTGCATTTTGTCTCAGTGTACTTACCAGTGTTTGGCAGAGATTCTGCTGTTGAGAAAAAGCTGCTGGATTCAGTTGAATGATGTCTTTGGAGAGAATCAGGAAATAGACTTCAGGAAATAATTTTATTTCAGGAAATGTGATGTTGCAGCTCCCCTCTTTCACTGTTGCTCCACCTCTCAGTGGAGATATGTGAGGGAGGTTTTATTGACTCTTTGGTAAATACCTTGACATAGCTTTGGAGCAAGGTGAGTTTTGACTTTTTGTTTCTTAAAATTTTTTTCTATAATGAAAGTATACAGTTAACAATGACTTACTCACTACAAAACAAACTGTCCCTGGACCACGAGTAGACGTCTCTATGATTTTGAGGTTTCAAAACTAGTAAAGTAAAATGAAATGAAATTAAAAGTGCATATTTTAGAAAAAGTTCAGAAAACACAAATGATTTAAAGGGAAGACGTGAGATTAAGAGTTTATTTATCTTCTGCATTCATGTGATTTATTTCAGTATCAGACTATTTATGAGGAACATGCATCAGGCTGCAGTTTGTCATAAACTCCACCAGATGGCGTCCTCAGCTGTCATTTAGTCTCTGCTAACACTGGATTAGGGTTCACATCATCTGCTCAAACATAACTAAACACAACATAAATTGACCTTGTACACTAGACATTTGTCATCAGATGAGACTCTCAGTACATCTCTCTCTTCCTAAACTCATACATCAACAGATGGATTATTGAAAAGTGTGGGCCACCTGCTGCAGGTTTTGTTCTTGTTATAATAAATGTTGTGTTTAAGTCACTGACAGTCTGACACTGGCTGAGGTTTCTGACTCACCTGTTTACTATGACAAGTATGTCCTTTTTCTCAAAATATTACAACTTTATTGTCGAAATATTATTACATTATTCTTGAGGTAACTCATTATTCAGTGGCCCTAATACTCTGCTTTAGATCTCAGCTCCAGTTTGTGCTCTGTATCCATCCATACAAAGATGTAGGTGAGCAGTAAACAAACTCTTTAAAGGCTTTAAAACGAGCTTTCAGAAACCTGTAGGTGATTACACAGATAGTACTGATTAGGGGTGCATGATATATCGACTCAATACCGTTATCGCGATATCACGTTGCGCAATATTATATCGAAAGTGTTGCGATAAGTATGCAATATTTAGTTTATTTTATGGAGCGCTGCGTCCCGTCCGTTGGCTGTTAGTTGTGTTCGATTTAGAGCTTGAAAACGCTATAATGATCATGTTTCATTGGCCAGTTACCGTGCCAACTGCACATGTAACTGTCCACTACGTGACAAACCCAATGGAGCGTACCACGTGTGTGCATATTTCAACAGAGTGACAGTGTAAGTGAAGATATAGATAGAGACAACTAAATGGAACGAATCAGAGAAGAGAAAGAAAAGTTGTGTCCTGTTCTCTTTATTTATTTTATACTGTACAACCAGTAAAACATTTCCTGTTTATTTTTATTTATTTTGTTTAAATGTATTTCTTCATGTTGGACCAGTCCAATATAACAGTCAGTTGAAATAAACCTTGTGTTGTATTTGTTATGAATCTATTTTGATGCGTTTTCCCGTAACTTTTGTAATTTTACATATGTTTAAAAATATCGAAATTAATATTGATATCGCAATATTCATAATCAATGTCGCAATATATCACATTTTGTCAATATTGTGCAACCCTAGTACTGATTGATTCTTATTTGTGTTTTTACGTTAATATTAAATTATGTCTGCTTTTTTTCTTAAAGAAGGAGCTTTGCTTTTAATAGGATTTGTTGATATAAGAAAAATATAGAATTTCTTTTAACATTTTTGAATTTGTTTATTGACATTTATCGGTGTAAAAGTTTGAAATAACCAGAATGATTGCAGCAACTTGTCAAAGCCTTTTGACCTTTTTCTTCATGTTTGTCCCTGGTTTTCTTCAGCGGAATCCCAGAAGACCGTTTTCATAATAAGCTTGTTTGGGCCCCTTTGAAACCTCCTGACAGTCAAATTCAATTAAAACATGATGCCAACATCCCGGCAAACACTCCCTACCACTCTCAGAGAAACATCGGCTTTCAAAGTCAATTGTGTCCAATGTGAAGAGCCGGCCTTCGTGTCCCCGTCTCAAGCCTTTTCACGTGCTAAAATAAGAGTTTCCACCTCTTTCCCCGAGTCGACATGAGCAAAGTGAGCGCTGTGAAAGACCCAGAGAGCTTCCATTTGACGACTGGCAGCCTCAGGTCTTGTGTCTGTGTGACACTATGGGCCACGACAAAAGCCCGTCCTTTCTCTTTCTGCAGAATAAAACTGAGAGAAAAGAAAGGAGTTTGTGCATGATGGGGAGGAGGGGGGATTTTAGAGAAAAAAGAAGGGGATCTAGCTTTTGAAACCGGCCCGGCGCAGATGTACAGGGCAGGAGGATTAGGCTGCGGGTATTGGTGACGTTCACCCGGCTCGACTCGCCCTCTGTCGTGGGCCTTTGTGGTTCCCAGCAGCCTTGCGGTGGTAAGCTGCCGGCCTGCGTGCCAACGGGGCTCAATGTGTGCCCGACAATGGTAGAGCAACCCCCCCCAAACGCCACCAACCTCCGGCTCCCAACTCACTCCGCACACAGAGGATGTGATAGGGGAGCTAATGTCACCCCATCTGACCAGCAACTGTGTGTGTGTGTGTGTGTGTGTGTGTGTGTGTGTGTGTGTATGCACATGTTGTGGGGACCCACCTTCCATCTGAGGACAAAAAACCGGGTCCCCACAAGGTAACATTTCATTTATACACATATTTATACACATGAAAGTGTGTTTTCAGTTGTTCGGGAGTTCTACTGCATGTTTTAAAAGTAGGATAAAGCCTTCAGTGTCTCCAGAGGGAGCTGCTGTGTGGAGTCTGATAAATGTCCTCAAGTGATGTCATTCCTCCATGAGTTTGACAATCTTAGAAGTGCAATGCTAAATTGATGTAGTACTCGTTTTATTTAAGGGTTAAAGTAACTATTATTTTACATTTTTCCTATGTATAAGACATGTGATGTGCCATGCAAAACACTGAAAGGTTAGTGATCACTTAATTGTTCTAAAACTTCTCATGGAAGCCTGGACACCAGGACAGTATGGGCAAATAAAATTGAGAAGATCTATAAAGCTACTGTTTCCTGTACTTTTTTAAATCTTAATTTTAGTGTTAAAATAACAGCTTAACTTAAATCATCAGTGTGCATAAGCACAGCCTCACAGAGCTGCTACCATGGCTGTAGAGTCTTAGTCTTGTTTCTACTTAAATCGTTTCCGTTTTCACTTTTCCATGATTTGTTTCATTTTGATGCAGGAATATATCACTTCCTCATCCTTGCACATCATCCTCATACATCACCCGAGGCTGAAAGAGAAGAGAGAGAGAAGGAGAGGGACAAGCACATATTCTCAGAGCGCATTGTGGAGAGGAATGCCATTGAATTTGGGTGTTTTTTCATGCGCCAGCCTCTTTTGTGTGCAGGCTAAGGAAGTCCATTGTGCGGGCAGACACCCTGAGAAAAGAGGCGAGCTTGGAGCCGTTGTCTGCCGGTGCTTCTGCAGCGCTCGGGCCCTAAAAAAGACCTGAATGAAGCTCTGCCATCGGAAGCAGCCGGCCCGAACCGAGAGACAATGCCACTGGGCAACTTTGAAGACCAGCAACAATTAAAAATGCAGCTTCACTATATTAATTATGCATTCATGCTTTTGTCTTGGTTTCTTTTTTTCTCGGGAGGGGATAATGGGGGAGCTGTGCAGTTTAAGATTCAACAGGTCTGAGGCACAGGGAGAGATTACAGTGAAAAAACAACTCATGCAAATGTTGGAAATCCATTGAGGGAGAAATGTGTGTGTGTGGTTGGATGTGAGTTGCAGGGGATAACGAACACTAACAAGAACTTGAGTAATAAAACGACCTAGTATCTACCTACTGAACCAAACTTTGCTTCAGTAAGAAGACCCAGAGAGGTCAGCAAAACTCTGTTTCATCTCGCAGAGCGTGTTGCTAGGAAACTCTGAGTTACAGCTCAGAGTTTCAGCTTTGAAGACTCTTTTTCTTCAAGGCCTTTCTCCTCTCTCCTCCCTCAGTTGCAGGCGAGACACACATAAAGCAGCTTTCTGAAGGCATTGAGGTGAATTTCTGCTGGCTGGCGGCTCTGTCAGGTGGCTCTGTTGTGCTCGGAGTCGCCAGCAAACGGCTCCTTTTGGACCGGTGGGAAGGTTTATTCAGAAAAGCCAACACTGGTTTGAAAAATCGCTCTGTTTGGAGGGAATTCATGACTCGTTTACAACCGAATCTGTCACACTGAGGACATAAGAACCTGGAATAACAGAGTTCCCCCCTACTGGACAAAATACAAACTGCATATGGGTCAAATTTCTGGTTATTGATTGACGTTCTTTGACTGTTAAGGTATTAATAATGCAATCCTGATTTAAAAAAACAATAATGGACGAGTTAGTAGCCACGTCTATTGTCTTTCCATGGATAATAACCCAGAAAATTTGAAATACGTATTCTATGTGTAACCAACTGAAACAATATGTTGCCTATTGATTATAGCTGTCAAATTCTGCTAGGAATAAAGTGAAGGATGTCATTTATTATATTCATTTGTGTGTTTCAAGGTTTTCTTCTTGCATGAAATAAATTCGCTAATAAAATCACCAAAGAAGTAAACTCAGTCAGTTCATTTCATTTCCACATTCCCGTGTTCGAGTCTTAACGTTTTGTTGACCCGTCATCCATCATTTGGTTAAAATAAGTACCTTGTTAAGGTTAGGGGACCTTTGTCTTCATGGTTACAGTAATAACCACTTTATTTACTATGGACGTGGTTAAAAGAAACCAACATTGACTGTCTGTACGAAATAGAGAAACAAATGCGAGAAACAAACAAGAATCAAACAGCAGTGTCCCGTGTTAACGTTTTGTTGACTTGTCAATTCACCCCTGAACTTTAATGTCCCCCGACTTCCTCCTTTGCTCTTGATGGAAGCGTTATAATTCCTATGGCTGCTAGTGGGCTTATATGTCATTTTGTTGTTTTTCTTGGGAGGATTTTAGCAACAATATAGCCTGACGTGGTCATTCTAGTCAGAATCTGAGTCTGATGCTGCTCCATTGGGCTGGGATTATGGGGCGTGTTTCAACCCAACCAGGAAAGAAAATGCCTCTGCACTCAATTGGATAGACCTACAACCAATCAGAGCACCCCATCTTCTTAGGGCCAGCTGATAAATTAAACGTTTACTGAATCCCGTAGGAAGGACGGCAAAAACATCTTTCCGATCGACAAATGCCTTGATCGCAGTTCTCTGTTCCTCTTTTAAAATTAAAATGAATGCGCTGTTGATATCTTCTATAACAGACGCGATGGCGGAATCTACACATCTCAATTCTCCAGCGGCAGCCATGTTTATTGTAAACAAATTCAACCCAAGCACTCTTTGGTGACGTGGTTGATCACGTTACTGTTGATCATCTGTCCATCATCGTATGAAGCCCGTCCTGACAATTTGATTGGTCCGAACAGCTCTGGTTGGAGCATAGTTGCTCCACAACGGATCAAGTCCAGACCCAACTTCCCGACCTCAAATGTTGTGGGCGGGTCTAAGTTTGGCTGGCATCCAGGCTAGCAACAATGCAAAGTTATTGCAAAAGTATAACAGTATATTAAGCTGCAGTTTGTCTAATGTCCACTACGCTGCTAAACAAAAAATCTGGCTGTTTTGAAGTTCACAGGAAAACACCCATCTTCCCTCTACACCTACAAATCATTTTTGTTTCACACAAGAACTTGGAGTTAGTGCCTTTCACTTTACCAATGTCAGTATTTAATTGACATGGCCTGTTTTGGGAATTGATCCTGAGTCGTTAAGAGGTCAAGGTAACCCTCATCACTCCCTGAACCTGCACCTGTGCGACATTATACATCTCACTCACTCTGCTACACTGCAGTTCAACCCACTCATCTACAAAACAACATGACGGGAAACAGACGAGGAGAGGGGAAAGTGATCCGAGCGGTCGGCGGTAAAACAGGTTTCTGTGTGTGACCCAGAGATCCATTGTAATTAGCTTCAGGAGGTTTGTAGATGCAGTAAACAAATGTTTGACAAATATGGAGATTTTGGGTATAAATCTGGTGATATTCCAGACCGTCGTTTCCCAAAAAAAACGGTGTGCGCCCAGAGGTTTACTCCTCGACACAGCGCCGTGGGTTTGACTCCAACTTGTGGCCCTTTGCTGCATGTCATTCCCCGCTCTCTCTCCCCTTTCATGTCTTCAGCTGTCCTATATATAATTAAAAACCTAAAATGCCCAAAAAAGAATCTTAAAAAAAAAAAAAAATACTGTATATATGGAGATTTGCATCCAAAAGTAGCATAAATTTCAAATTTTGTTTTAGCTAGGGGTACCTAATATTAATAATAATGATTTTATTTTTAAAGCCCTTTCTAAAATTCACGTCACAAAGTGCTTCACAAAACAACAAAATAAAACTGACCAGTCACGAAACATCTTTTTAAAATCAAAAACAAATAAAGACTGATGTATTAAAACCTGTACAGTATGGGTAAGGATATTTTTAAATTACATTTTTTTAAGATAATAAAAGACAGTTCAAAAGAGGTTGAAGCTAAAAAAAAAAAAAAAAATGGTGAAGGCTCTCAGATAAACGAGTGTCATTCCCCAATTATCTTTTTAAAAGTACAAAAAAACTAAAACTTTTATATGCCACTTTTGGTCTGATGAGTTTGACATACAGTTAAAAGTAACATGATTTTGGAACAAAGTTCCTGATTTTACCTTCAGAATCAGGCACTTTTATGCACATTATTAACACTCATTGTATTAGATAGATAGATAGATAGATAGATAGATCAGAGTACAATGAAAATCTGTTTAGCAGCTTTTCGGCAGTGTGCATAAAAGTTGAATAACTAAAACCAAGACTAATAGAGGAAATAAAAATGAAAGTAGAATTTGTACAAAGAACAAAAGTTTTTAAATAAGTGAGACACAAGTGTTAAAAAATGAGGCAAGATAACCTTAAAAGTAGTGATGGTGGTTAAGTAGCAGCATAAGGGGTCGCAATTTGTGCAATGTTTCAGTCTCTGTATTACTTAATATTTCACGTTTTTCCAGGTAAACTTCAGGTTACAGCTGTACAATTTATGCTTTCTGCAAACTGAGCAAATGACTTCAAGCTGCTCTCTTCCTTCAGCACAAACAGATTCAGCCCAACCTTCCTGACGGTGTGGTGTAGTGTGCAGCAGGGGTCAGAGGTTACGTGTGTTGGCAGCGTGTAACTCACCATGTGTTTCAAACACAAGCAGCACTGCCTGAATGAACGGCTGAATGCAAAGCTCATTAGTGCTGCAGGAGGCTGTACGAGGAGAGTCAGAGATCGTGTAGTTGAAGTGAACGCAGAAGTGCCTCAACACATTCCTGCCTCTTTATTAAGGTGATCTGTGACCCCCGTCTGTCCCAAAATAGAAAGATTTTCCATTGTGCGCATGTGTGTGTGTGGTGGTCGGGGCTAATACAGTGCATATCGGACCTCTTCTCTCCTAAAAAGGAACTTGTTGTCAGTTGAGAGACCACTTAGTGCTCTTATACTCTTGTCAGTGTGCAGATAAAAGAGAATCAGACCTGCTGTTTTCTGAAGCCTCCTCCACTGGAGAGGCTGGAGAGGAACGTTTTTGTTTCACTGCTGGTATGCCGAGAGCAGCCTGAATGCACAAAGACGCCGCTAATAACAGTTAATCTTCGCAAAAGGTTCAATGGCTGCCAACGAACCAACCAACCAGGCCACGATTCAGAGCCGTCCCAACAATAGTCGACAAAACATCAAAGTCAGAGGGAGCGCGGAGCGGCCGGTTCCCATCACCTAAATCAACAAGGCCTCGGCAGAAAGTAAACATATAGAGTTAACAGGAGGAGTCACATTCATACGGACGTTACAAACTGCTTGTTTGCACTACTAAATATGCCACAAAAGACATTTCCACCTTAATTAAGCATCCAATTACTGTGGTGTCTAGCCGAAAAGGATGTTTCTGAAATAAATATTTGGTTACACTTTACTTGAAGGTATTTACATAAGAGTGACATGACACTGTCATGAACGTGTCATAAACATTATAAACAAGTCATGAACGTTTATGACATAATGCTTTTTTTAGTAAGTGTCATTCGGTTTTTGTCATGACAAGTTATGATTAGGATTAGGGTTAAGGTTACAGTGCTGATTTGTCTGACACGACTGAAGCGTGGTGTTGCGCAACATCATACATCCATGGTTGATGCTCCACGCCCTTGACCGGCAGCTGATTGGACGAACGCCTGACGTGGGTCTGGCTGCTTGAGAATTTCAACCGAGTGTCATGGCGGCTCGTGGAGAATACGATCTCGTATTTTACGAAAATAGTTCACCAAAACGTGTTTCTGAAAACATTTTAAGCGAGTATTGGCCATGCAGCTGCTGAATCTGTCTTCATTTTGGATCGATAAAGGTTAGTACTTGGTACTGGATAGTCGCGTCGCGTTCAGCGGATTCATTTGCATAAAGATGGGCATCGGCCAGCTTTTGGACACGCAGCATTTTTTCAAATGCAGCGCCGCCTTCCCGGGATGCTTTATGGGTGCGTTAAAGTCGCTTGACGTCACCCATAGGACTAAAGTGGACTGCGGTGCGACAGAAGCGTTGCACGGAGAAATGGATTTGGGTGGTTTCTATAATACTAATTTATTATTTTTCGCGATCAAGCTTCGTTGAAACATAACTATTTGTGACAGTTTTGGGGGCTGTTGCAATAATTAATTCCCTGGAGGTTTACCATAACCGTAAGGTATAAATCTGGTGATATTCCAGACCATCGTTTCCCAAAAAAAACGTCTGCAAAGGTTGTCTGTGCAAGCAGCTTATAACAACCCATAGTAAGGTTTATTATTAGGCAGCGGCCTCTAATGGCCATAGTAATTATGATTGGAGCAAAGGAGGAAGTCAGGTGACATATTATAAAGAGCAGCAAAGTCCACATAGGGATAGGTCAAACAAACAGGACTTACACCCAGGACAACCCTGTTCGTGTCCCGTGTGAAACCAAATGTCAACATTGACTTATTTTAACTTACATAACGTA
This sequence comes from Sander lucioperca, assembly GCF_008315115.2. Classification (NCBI taxonomy): domain Eukaryota; kingdom Metazoa; phylum Chordata; class Actinopteri; order Perciformes; family Percidae; genus Sander; species Sander lucioperca. The sequence continues at coordinate 34,139,728 of NC_050179.1, read as the reverse complement.
CGTAATGTACTTTACTTACAAACAACTTAGCTTGTACTTAACGTACAGTATGTAACTTAAGCTACGTAACAAACATAGTTATTTGAACCTAAACCACGATCTTTTATTAACCCTTGTTAAGTTTTTGTTATTCTGGGTCCAAATTTAAACTTTTTTTCAAAATTTTTGTCACTTTTTGTCAATTTTTCCAAAGTTTTTGTCCATTTTTTATCTGCGCCTTTTGACGTTTTTAAAGTTTTTCCTGACATTTTTGTCATTTTTTTAACGTTCCTTTATCTTTTTTTTCAAATGCTATAAAATTGAATAAAACACCCAAATTCAATGAAAGTAGTTAACTGATAATTTATTTTACTTGTGAAGAGTGTTGTATGGAACCATCCATGTTACTTTTTTTGACAATTTTTTTGAAAGAAATCCAAATTTCTGATTTAGAAACTTTTTGAAAATGGGTAAAATTTGAGGGAGGCAGGAGGCTGCGATTGTTTCTTTCTCTGTACACATACTTTCCATGGTTTTGCATTTCCCGATTAACACTCTATTCCAGTTGGTCGCGGTTTGTGGTTTTTGTATTCCTACAAAGACAAATATATAAATGTGGTGCGTTTGTACCTTGGTGCATTACTATTATGATGGCAGATTTGCACTGTAATATTTTTATTTGTAATCTTCTGCATGTTTGTGTGCTGCTGCGCTTCACTGTGTGTGTAACAAGCATAGTGTGCGCGCACTGTGCATGAGCCTAGGAGCATTTTACTAATTTAATGTTAAAATAACAATGAAATGCTGCGTTATTGACTTTAGACCAGGTTTTTGTTGGTCAATAGCGTGATCACTTCCCACTGCCTCAAGATAGCAATACGCCCAGAATGCACCTGAACACACCTCCCTGTAAGACCAGCACAGACGGGCGCAGGTGCATTTGCTATTTAAACAACGTAGGCGCTAGGGCTTTGACGCCGAACTTCGATATTCGAATATAATTCGAATATAAAAAAAAATATTGATATTCGAACGAATATTAGGCAGCCCTTAATATTCGAATTTCGAACCTGTTATGGGCATTATTTTTTTGTAAATGTGTTTGCTTGTAAACCTTGTTTTCAATTCAGATTCCGAGGCTTTTTCACGCATTTCAAAATGTAAACACGTCGCGGCGACGCACGTCGCTCGGCCGCGGCTTGGTAGCGCATTTCCCCCGACTCATTTCCTGGTTCTCTTTCTCCATAAACAACGTAAAATCAAGGAGAGGGTTAACTTCTCCTGCTCCGGATGTCTCACCGTGGTCAGAAAGAACAGAGGAGACACTTTGTTTCTCTCACTAAGACTATAGAGTCGGTACTCGCTCTGAAGCTACTGGTAATCACCGTCACTCTCTCACAACACACACTCCCCAGACACACACACACACACACCCATACACACGCGGCTCGACGCACACACCAGCGCAAAAGTATGAACATCAGACCACTTATGTAGGCTACGGTGAAATATCCGACCTTCCTGTTGAAAGAATAATGTTTGTGTTTAATCCAGGGTCTGACTTTTAATTTAAAAAAACAGTGGTGGCAGTGTGTTTTTCTTCTGACATCATTGCACGCCTACTGACTGATACACTGCCCTCTGGTGGACAGATATGAAGTTTGATACCAATATAAGCCTTGCTGAAGGCATTTAATAGTCAAAATATTATTAATAAATATTCGAATATATTCGAATATTAATATTCATAAACAAACGAACTTCGAATATGATTTTTGGGCAAAAGTCAAAGCCCTAGTAGGCGCTGGACAGGAAATTGACAACTGCGTCGGTCTTAAACTAGCAAAGACACTTGCGTCGGGCTTTGCGTTGCGCTGCAAGATGGGTGCAAGATAGGGCCCTTAAACTCTCTCTGGGAGAAATGTGTTCTTCAAAAAAGCGAAACGTACTATTAATCAAGACCACATTTTGTCCAGTGAGTTAACACTAATGCCTTCAGGATGACATGCCTGCTGCCTCCCAGAAAGACCAACCGTTTCTCCAAATTGTTCATTCCCTCTGCAATGAAGTTGCTGAATGCAGAGTAACTGTCTTGAATGTATTTTCCACAGACCTCATATTGGTTATGTGTTTAAAACTGGTCGATCGCGAGTTCTTATGCATGTGCAATACACTCAGCACTTTATCGATTTTATTCATTATTTTTTTTATCTTGTTTGTCTTTATTGTAATTTATCGTCTTTATTCAGTTCTTATTTCAAATTTTTCTTGCTGTATACTTCTGGATCTCACACTTTCCCGTATGCCTTTTTATTGTGCTCCCTCTGTCGCTGATGACTGGCAGTATGAATGTGTGTATATGTTTCGGTGGACTGTAGAAACTGAATTGCCCTTTGGGGATAAATAAAGCTATCTCTATCTGTATCTGTGTTTAAAACTGTGACTGTTTTACAAGGTGTGCCTGTCGCTAGTACTCTCCCCCACAGTCATATATGCCATTTTGGGAGTCATTGGCAAACAACCTATTCTGTCATTTAAGTATAAGGACTTGGATATTCTACATTTTTGTGTTTATTCATGAAAAGACCAAAACCAACCATGTGTTAATCCATCTCTCCATACTTTGTGACTTCTTGTCTGTCCAATTCCATTGGGTCCTACTAAAGACGTAAATCTTTAAAAACGACTCACAATTCTACATGTTTAGTTTCAAGTTCAAGTTTGTTATTTCAGAAATACAGTTTAAAGTGCTCATATTATGCTCATTTTCAGGTTCATAATTGTATTTAGAGGTTATATCAGAATAGGTTTACGTGGTTTAATTTTCAAAAAACACCAGTTTTTCTTTGTACTGCACATTGCTGCAGCTCCTCTTTTCACCCTGTGTGTTGAGCTCTCTGTTTTAGCTACAGAGTGAGACCTCTCACTGCTGTAACATCTTTGTTGGGAGTCGCACATGCTCAGTAGCTAGGTAAGGACTACTAGCCAGTCAGAAGCAGAGTATGAGGGCGTGCCCTGACAGTAGCTAGGTAAGGACTACTAGCCAGTCAGAAGCAGAGTATGAGGGCGTGCCCTGACAGTACCTAGGTAAGGACTACTAGCCAGTCAGAAGCAGAGTATGAGGGTGTGCCCTGACAGTAGCTAGGTAAGGACTACTAGCCAGTCAGAAGCAGAGTATGAGGGCGTGCCATGCTTGCAGCTAGGCGAGCATTATAACGTTTGTCTCTGTAAGTAAAGGCTGGACTACAATAGAGCTGTTTGGAGCAGTTTGTGAACAGTGTTTTCTGTTGGAGATGGTAAGTCCCTTTGGGGTGGACTTTGGGCTTTTTCACTTTGTAAACCTATATTGTGCACAAAAAACATATATAACACAGTAAAGGAAAGGGAAAAGCCAAAAAGCATAATATGAGCACCTTAAATGAAATAAGCACAACATAAAACTAACAAAATGTCAGACAAATTGTTTCAACAGAATCATACCATCCACCAGTAGCCTGTTACATGCTGTATCAATACATCAATACCAGGCTCTCAGTTCACTACATGTGTTGCTTCGAGCTGAGAGTTTGATGTGAGATGTAATCAGTCACTCTGAGCGTTGTGAACTTGACCCGTGTGATCGATGGATCGGACCGACACTTTCTGACGTGTGGGTTCAATGAGGATCCCCAGAGGGCTTTGAACCTGGCTCCTGACTGTTACCAGCTCCAGAGCCCGACCTCTGACCCCTCTGTCAGGAGGAAGGGGGTGCATAGAGTGAGTGTGGTAGCAGAGGAGGGGAAGGGGGGGTTTAATGACACCCAGTCTGTTCTGTGTGACATGACCTCATTACCTCAATCCATGTATTGATAGAGGGGGGGAGATTATCCTCAGTCTGACAACATATTCAACTCCAATGCTGCTGTCAAAGGGCAGGCTGTTCTCATGAACAATTCATACGTATAGCTATGAAAAATAATGCACTATAATTCGTATGTATTCCATGTATTTATTGCTGTATAAAAGATAAAGATTCACGTAAGGATTAACCAGAGTCAAATTCCTTGTTTGTCTACGCAAAGTTGATTCTGGGGTATGCCCCACATTGACTGCTGCTGTATAAATACGTTGTAAAGGGTCAGTTCACCCATATAACAAAATGATATTCCTTCAGTAGAAAGTAGCTCCAGTGAAAACATGTGAGCAACATATATGAAGTTCCTCCATTGTACTGGAGGCAGAAATAGTAAAACCTAAAATCTGAATGGTACGACGGAGCATTAGGGCCACATCAAGGGGAAAATTTGTTTGTATAATTTCGATAATAAAGTCAAAATGTCGAGAATAAAGTCAACCTGACGAGAATAAAGTTGAAATACTTTTTCGAGAATAAAGTCGAAATGTCGAGAAAAAACTTGATAGGCTATTTCAGGAATCAAGTCGGACTTGACCAAACTACTAGCTTTACCTATAGTCTTCTACAAAATGCATTGAAGGCCTAGCTATATGAACTCGTGAAATTATTTATCTTTTAGCGCATAAACACAGTATGGTGATAAGTATTAGTATTCCACAAACTTGGAAGAGGTGGCCGTATTCAAGGCTGCAAACTTAAATAGTTTGTAATGGACAGATGCAAGGGTATTGATGGATACACCTACGCGCAATACAGAGAGGATATGTTGTATCACAAGACACAATAAGACAATTGATCAAATTGTTTGACCCTGAAGGAATGCGGCCCAGGCGAGCGCGGCACTCCAAGGATGTAACCCATAGCCTATCTATGATGTTTCCTACATGGCAGCTGGCGTGGCGGACAGTCGCTCTAATGTGATTAAGTGATAAAGGAGTTGAATTTATTCTCGTCATTTCAACTTTAATCTCGAAATTTCGACATTATTCTCGAAATGGTAGTTCAACTTTATTCTCGTCATGTTGACTTTATTCTCGCCATTTCGACTTAATTCTCGACATTTCAACTTTATTCTCGAAATGCAAAATAATAATATAAAATCTTCCTCCTTGATTTTTTTCCCCTTGATGTGGCCCTAATGCTCCGTCATAGAATGGATACCACTAGAGTTATGTAAAAAAAAAAAATATCTTTAAAAGATATATTTTTATATATTTGTGTGAAGCAGCTCTATAAAGCTCCTAAAAGGACCACACTGGTAGTTTTACATGTTTCCCCCAATAACTGCTTTCTTTGTTTTCTTTTTTTTCTTTCATTTAATTCTGTATCTCTTGGCTTGCTTTTCTTTTTTTGTGTCATTTTCTTATTTTTCTTTCCTTTTTCTTGTATTTCTTTCAAATTTTCACTTTTTGTGTGTTCCATTTTTTCTTTTCTTATGTTAGTTAAAAAATTGTTTGTTTTTTAGTTGTTTTTTTGTATGAATATTTAGCCAGAGTGTGTTGTTTATGACAGACAATCAAATCAAAATAAAGTATACATATATTTAGCTGTATATGATAACAAATACATATGATGTATAATACACTTAAGCATCTTTGAGGATTTTGAAAAGTGCTACATAAACCTGATGTATTATTACATTTTATAAAACCGGTATTTAAATGTAATGCACTGAAAAAATGCCGCGTTGACCTGCATAAAGTTGAGGCGGAGCTGAAGACGAGCACAAAGCTCAGCAGAGTCTCTCCGTAAAAATGATGGTTAAAAACACATCATACAATAAACACTTATCTGATGTCCTGATAAAGGCCCTGGGAACCTTCCCTCGGGGGAGTTGTTGTTCGTTCATTTCAATGGCCGGTGCTTTTTTCCCACGTAACATCATCTGAGGGAGGAACCTGTCTGTGGATCTGAAAAGGATGTTTGCTGCAACTTTTCTCTGTGACTGTAAAAGGAAACTGATTAGCACCTCAACATTATTTCTTTCTGTTAGTGTTGAAACAAAGAAGCAAGAGCTGTGCTTTGTCCTGGGACGAGAACACTGTGAAAGTCCTGTGTTTATTTGTCTGATTGTTGCTCTTCGTACTATGGTGATCTCAACCCTCCTGTTGTCCTCAGGTCAAATTTGACCCCTTTTCAAAAAGTCCGAAATTTGGGTTTCTTTCAACCAAATTGTCAAAAAATAATAATAACATAAACAGTTCCCTTACAACGCGCTTCACAAGTAAAATAAATTAGTAATAAATCAGTTCACTTTCATTGAATTTGGGTGTTTAATTCAATTTTAAAGCATTTGAAAAAAAAAAAATTAAACAACGTAGAAACAACTGACAAAAATATTGGGGAAAAAACAATAAAAAGGGCAGAAAAAAATCGACAAAAACATCAAAAAAAGGTGACCAAAAAAATGAAAAAAAAGTGACAAAAAACGTCGGAAAAAAGTACTGAAAACGTCAAAAAAACTTTGGGAAAACCGACAAAAGTGTCAAAAAAGACGTCCAAATAGTTGTAATTCTTTTTTTTTTTTTTTTTTTTTTTTTTTAAAGATTATTTTTTTGGGCTTTTCCGCCTTTAATTGACAGGACAGCTAGGTGAGAAAGAGGAGAGAGAGGAGGGGGGAAGACATGCAGGAAATAGTCACAGGTCGGACTCGAACCCTGGACCTCTGCGTCGAGGAATAAACCTCTAAGCATATGTGCGCCTTCTCCACCCACTGAACCAACCTGGCCACCAAATAGTTTTAATTTTAGACCCAGAAAAACAAAACGTTGCATGGTCGACGAGAAGACAACACAAGGGTTAAGCGCCACCAGGAGGGGGGCTTACAGAGCTTGCAGCAGGGGAGTAGGTCGTGCTATTAAGGCCATGGCTACACAATTTCTTAGTAAAACCAAAATGAATTAAACTGCCTTGTCTTCTTTTTGCCATGGCTATATGATGCAAACTGACTTTAGCTACAGCAGACTTTGCACGCTGATTAATGGCCTCTAACGTTTATATTTTTTCTACAAATCTTTGAGTTAACATGTACTACACATGAGTTGAATTTGCACCGCCTTGATGCTCATGACAAGAATAGCATGTATAGTTATCTTTATTGAAGTGAATTAGGTTTACGAATGCATTCATTCGTCATGCATGAATGAATATTTTTGGAATTTTACACATAATAATCCACGACGATCACATTACACAAAATGACATATTGTCAATATTTTTAAAGACCCCCCCAAAATTTCACAAATCACGTTTTCAGGGGAGCCCATGTCTTCGTAAGCTCCCCCTAGCTCCCCTGTTGTTCGCACCCTGATAGTTAATAATGGCCTACTGAACCAGCTAGGGGGTAGAGTAGGACCACACCGCCTCTTATCTATGCTTGTGATAACAACCATTAAACGCCCATTCAATCGGCTGATAACTTTCAACGCCGGTGGTGGAAGGATAAAGGTCTGCTCCTGGCAGGTTTCAAACCTGCATCGTCACAACATCTACTTCCTGTGCCGATTGGGTGATTATTCAGTGGCTGTTTCCCTCTGCTCTCCCTGCAGTATCAATAAAAATAATAATCTGTGCAGAACTGTTTGAACTCTCTGAACCCCCCCAAATAGTTTTCTGCCTCTTCACAGCAGCTTGTTTTGTCCTGGAAATATGTTCTGCTGTTTGATCAGAGTGGGCTGGGCACTGTGAGAAACGGCTCTATTGAATGATTCACATACTAAAGTCTGTCTCACTATCTGGCCTTTAGTTTTCCTCTAGGGATCACTTCAGGCCACAGGCTCGTGTTGGAGGGAAAAATCACTTTGAGTCGGAGTGCAGTTTGTAGGAAAGTCATGGAAAACTGTCCGAAAGCTCCGGAAAAAAGAAAATCCCTGAATGGGCGCTCTGTGGGGGTACAACTAATTTTATTAGCCCCCTTGGGCCTAACAAGTGGAAAGCAGTTTCTGCATAAATTAAAGATAATCCAGAGTAAATTATGCACATATATTCGCTCAGATAAAGGAGGGGGTGGTGTGGTCGTTTATTGTGAGGTTAAAAAATCTGAGCCAGTGATTGAAACTGAACCGAGGGAAACTTTACTTAATTGTTTGCGAGGGCTCGGCCTGTGAGGAAACAACAAGGCCGTGTTGCATCATCTGAGAGGAGGGAACGGAGCTCTCAGTTGCAATTTTAGACCCAATTTAGGGGGGCTCAAGCTCAAATTTCATCTCAGCCCCCCTAAAAATTATAAAAATTCTAACAATAAAAAAAAATGTATTTGAAAACAAAAAATCAATTTTAGTGCTTCACAAAACTCTCCCTGGTGGGCGGTCATGTTGGGGGGCCACAGGGCAAAAAATAACCCGGTTGACATGAATTGAGAGAATTAAGATCCTATAGTTTATTGGCAAATCTTGCAAAAATCTGCTCTAATTTCCCTGACAAAATACCTGCAGGATTTTAGGCATCAGGCATAGGTTTGTGTGTGTGTGTGTGTGTGTGTGTGTGTGTGTGTGTGTGCGTGCATGCGTGCGTGCGTGCGTGTGTGTGTGTGTTTGTCCCACATGGCCACTTAAGAAGTATTCAGATACCTTACCTAAGTAAAAGTATCAATACCACAATTCCTACTTTATTACAAGTTAGGTCAAGTAAGTCCTGCATTCAAATCTACTCAAAGTGTCAAAAGTAAAGGTATTGTTCTGCAGGCCACTGATGGATTTATGAATCTATGTGACATTCATACTGTTGTTGATACTGATGCATGAAAGCATATACTGCTGTAGTTTAAACTACTTGACAGCTAGTTTAGTCCAGTGGTTCCCAACCTAGGAGTCGGGCCCCTCCAAAGGGTCACCAGATAAATCAAAAGGGGTTGTGAGATGATTAATTTGAGAGAAAAGAAAAAGAAAGCAAGTTATGATATTTAACTTTGTATTTTTTGCGCGACTTTTATTTAGCAGTTTAACAAGTGGCTTCATCAGACATGCGAGAGATTTAGAGTGCAGAGCAGCGTCCAATAAGTGATGAACTCTGATTCGTTCTTCAGTCAACAGACAGGCTTGTAAACCTGGCTGGTATGTGCAGAAAAAAACTGCGTACTTCAATGTGTAATTCCCTTACTCCTTTTCACATAAAAATGGACTACACACACACACACACACACACACTTGCTCCACATTCCCAGAGTGAATTGGGATTTCTGGGTCATCGCGGCTGTTTTGGTCTCCATTTCAGTGCGAGGTGGAAGCGTCTCTCAGGGGTCAGAGGCCGGCTGCTCTGTGAACTCCAGCACACACACTTAAAAACAAAAAGACACTCTTCTCAGCCGTTTCACTCTATTATTCTTTACGTTGTGTTAATGACTCCCTGCTGTCTGCAGTCTGCTGCGCCTCACTCGGAGGAGGAAACTGCAGGGATCAGATTTAAACAATATTATCTACAGGTTCCACAGGACGTTTTGATTAATTAAGTTAAAGATAATGACTATTGTGAGAATTAATAAAGAGCATTTTGGTTATTTGTTGTTTTTGTTTTGCATCCACACGATTGCTTGAGTATATTAAAGTCCTCATGTTATGCTTTTTGGCTTTTTTCCTTTCCTTTATTGTGTTATATATCTTTTTTTTGTGCATGTTATAGGTTTACAAAGTGAAAAAGCCCAAAGTCCACCCCAAAGGGACTTACCATCTCCAACAGAAAACACTGTTCACAAACTGCTCCAAACAGCTCTATTGTAGTCCAGCCTTAACGTGGTCACTTTGGAACACACGTTATAATGCTCGCCTAGCTGCTAGCATGGCACGCTCTCATACTCTGCTTCTGACTGGCTAGTAGTCCTTACCTAGTTACTGTCAGGGCACGCTCTCATACTCTCCTTCTGACTGGCTAGTAGTCCTTACCTAGCTACTGCACATGTGTGACTCCCAACAAAGATGTTACAGCAGTGAGAGGTCTCACTCTGTAGCTAAAACAGAGAGCTCAACACACAGGGTGAAAAGAGGAGCTGCAGCAATGTGCAGTACAACAACAATACGATGTTTTTTTTTAAAATTAAACCATGTAAACCTATTCTGATATAACCTCTAAATACAATTATGAGCCTGAAAATGAGCATAATATGAGCACTTTAACATAACTGTGTCCATGTTCCGACACATCCGGACGGACGCAGTTTCCCGTCTTTTCGCTGTGTTTTTCTGAGCGATCGCCTCCAAAGTGCAAATAGAATTATATTCTCACACACACATCTAAGAGTCTGCGTGTGAATTTTCACATCATTTACATATGTAGTTTGTATATGATAAGTGATGTGACAAAGCAGTGAGAAGTGGCTCAGGTGGCAGTGCGACTACATTAAATTAAGGAGCTTTTACTGCACAACCTGCGTGGTGTCCCAACAACTTCAGGTATTCCTTAAACTGAACTGGTGTCTGTGAGTGTGAACAGTAAGCTGCAGGTGTTCAGGAGCTTTTCGGGAAATAAATGATGTGAGCAACACAGCCTGTTAATACCATAACTGGATAATACTTCTGCTTTCTAGGGTCGAAGGACGTCCTGACCTCACATTGTCGATATTATAATAAAAAATCTTAATTGTGGGGTCCCCTGCTGGAGCTGCTTGCCCCACCACCCGGATAAGCGGTTGAAGATAAGTACATAGATAAAGATTATAGATATATCTGAGATATAAGAATCACTTTAATATTTCAGTTTATATTATGATTACACAACTAACAGCCAGACACAGGAACATGGGGGTCTATGGGGGCCCACAGCTCACCTTTTGCCCCTGAGGTTCACTTCACAAGTGAAGTCCCTTTATTCTTCCCTTTATTCGCCTCATTCCCCCTTTTCCCATCATAATTTCTTCTTTCTTTATTTTCCCTGCATCCCTTTTTTACTTAGGCCTATTGCTATGGATATTCCTCCACTTAATTGCTTTCCTTTTTTTATTCCCATCCTCCATCCTCCATGCTTCCATTATCTTTTCCTCCCTAATATAATAAATTATTTCTTTCCGGCCAATCTTATCTTTCAACTCAGTCTTAACTGTTCATAATTCTAATATTGACTCTGTTCTTGTAATTCTTGGATTAAAAAAAATCATAAATAAAAGAGTGAAAGAATAAAGATGTGTTTGTGTGTGTGTGTGTGTGTGTGTGTGTGTGTGTGCGTGCGCGCGTGCGCGTGTGTGTGTGCGTGTGCGTGTGTGTTATACAAAACTATAAAACATAATGTCAGTCTAACTCTAACTGTTTTTCTCAGTTGTGATGGATGTGTGGGGGAAGTGAGGCCGGTGTGTCTGCGGGCTGTGGGCGGTGCACAGCTTCAGTCTGGCGGCTCGGCTTCAGTCAGTCACTCGGTGCATGTGGAGGAGAGCGGACGCACCGGGACCCGGGATCTGTACCTCATACACACGGCAGTAAAACCCCATCCGACCGAGCGGCAGGCAGGCAGGCAGAACGGAGCAGCATGGAGCTGTGAGGGCTGCGGGCCGACCTGGACCTGCTCCCCGAACATCACCCTCTCATTTGTTTATTTACAATCTGCGAGCTTTTTTATCCCCAAAATGGAGACTACAGGCTGCTGGCTGCTCCTGGCTGCACACTTTATCCTCTTCTGCCAACAAGGTAAGACGGACTTTCATTCATGTTTTATCCTAGTATGACTCAGAAACCCTGAAACTTTTCTTAAATGTTTAAATTGTATCGAGACCGAGTTGCATTTTTCAACTGGCTGCGCTAACTTTGAGGTTATTGCGCAGGTGCTCTGCCCCAAACAAACAAACAGAAGAAGCCCTCGCGCAGTCTGCGTATTTGTATCCTAGTTTATAATTATTTTCTGTGTTTTATTTCGAGAATTTAGACGGCTGTGCTTAACGTGTTGTGCTTCTTTGAAAACATTCAACTAAACGAGTCCATATCTTCACTTTATTTTTACTGAGACATCTCGTGTTTTCTGTTGATGTTCAGAGTCTCTGTTCCTCTCTGTGGGATCGCAGATTAAAACGTTTTGAGAGACGTAGGGCGTCACATATCAGCTCCAAACTGAAGCTGTCAACCATGAAAAGAGGGGTTTGGACACGGTAGTCTGACTGGCTTATTAAAGGGTGTCCAGAGGCTCCATATCTGGCAACAACAACAGCAGTAATCCTATAATGCTTCTCAGAAACAGATAATATCAATGCAAACACTGTAAGCTAACACAAAAACGGTTTTATTTCCCGCCCTGAAGCCTTTTACAGAACTTTTATGTTGGTGTAGGAGATAATTGTATATGAAAGTGTATATATAAGTTCAAGGGCATAGGTTTAGTATCAACAATAGGTGGTGGTGGGGGGGGGGGGGGGGCAATATTTGTTAAAAACTAAGTATGTGTCAAACCATTCTGAATTAAGTAATTAAGTATTGTAGTATTGTGGTGCTGCGGAGAAGTCCCAGTCTACAAATCCTATCCTACAGAAAACATCTTTGTTTGGTACAGATCCTTGCAAAAATCACACTATAATCATTTAAATGTTTTTAAATTTTAACATTTTTCAATGAGAATAAGGATACAAAAATTATCATTCCTTCCAATATCGTGAATCATATCGCAATCGCAATATCAGTCAAAAAAAAATCGCAATTAGATATTTTCCTAATATCGAGCAGCAGTGGGGGGGGGACCGGAGTTTACGGCAGGTGTAAATGTAGCAAAAGATGTTCATTAGGGGCAACAACTAATGATTATTGTCTGTACTGTCACAGAGGAGGGAAGAAACTAAATATAAAAAAAAAATTCAACTTTTGGTGAAACGCAACCCTAAGAAGGATATAAACATGTTTTGAGCCTCTTGCACGGTTATTTTTTTGCCTCCTTTAGGGACTGTGTTGTCTTTTATATTTTTTGAGGGGGACAAATCTACCTCTTCTAAATATTGGGAGGGGGTGGGGGGGTGGGCGGCATATCCCCGCATCCCCCCTGAAATCTACGCCTATGTATATAAGGTATTGTGATTGTGTTAGCCCATTTAAGCAGCAAAGCCCCGAGGTGCCTGATCAGGAATAGACTTGTTGTGATGTTGAACTCTCAGTTTCAGGGTTTCTGGAGACTTGTCTGTATGCTGTGATGTATTTCAGGTTTAATTATTGCTGTGTGTTTTGGGCTGTGGTGACTGTTCCAACCTGCCTGTTTACAAAAAAATGAAGGGATGCAGGTTTTTTTTCTTCTTCTCCTAAATAACAAACACAAGACGTGAAATATCAGGCAGGGATGGAGCTTTTTACCCAGCAAGGAGTGTTCAAGAGCTAGTAAACTTCCTTTTTTATTTGATTCACAGCAGCGGCAATGCCCTTGTGTTTGGCTGATTTACTGTTTGATATCTGCGATGTGATGATCTAAGTGATCACGTTTTATGCTCTCCAGAATGATTGTTGGAAACCTGTGTTTCAGTGCAAGATGATAGAGAGCAACACACATCACCACTTGCTTTGTCTCCTTTGTGGTGCAGGGAATTAATTCCCTCCCGAAGATCCATTTCAAAAAGAAAGAAAATTCCTGCATACACTTCAACTGCGCATGTGGTTTATTTGGTCGAGGTTTCGGTCCCAGGGACCTACTACGTGTCTTGATTAAAGGACAAATCCGGCGCAAAATGAACCTAAGGGTTAATAACACATGTGTACCGAGTCGACCGTTCTCTGGGATATGTTTTCATGCTAATCAAATGCGACCAGTTTTAGCGCAAGCCGCTAATTAGCTTATAACGCTAGTCTTCGGGGCACGGGTAAAGTAAAACGAAGACGCTATTTCTATAAACTGCCTGTACACTTACAAAGAAAAGAAGCCAGCCAAGTTCCCAAATGTTAAATGAGCCATACAAGAACTTTGACCAAAAAAACTAAATAAAGTCTGAAGTTGGCAAAATCATTATTTGAATCAGAAATAGTCTGATCTAAGAATTAATGAAATAATAGTCTGAAAATAAGCAAGAATTTGAAGTCAACTTTTAGTTCTGGGCACTTTTTGTGCTTCGGACACATTTCAGTGGCAGGAGAAGCCACAAGCTGTCCTCAAATTTATGCCTCACTGAAATCTTAAGCATCTAATCACACATTCAAAGGTACTTTTTAGAACAGTGGACGGAACATTTGTAAAACTTGTTGCGCATGAGAACTTTTCTAAAAAGTAACCAAACTCAAAATGTCTGTTTACCAGCACACTGCAGCAAAGTTCACTTTAGTTAAGTCTGTAAGTTTGTAACCTGTGAAATAGACCAGCTAATGATTATTTTTTAACATTGTCGATTAATCGATCAGTTGTTTGGTCTCTAAAATGTCAGAAAATGGTGAAAAATGTGGATCAGTGTTTCCCCAAAAAGCCCAAGATGACGTCCTCAAATGTGACGTTTTGTCCACAACTCAAAGATATTCAGTTTACTGTCCCAGAGGAGAGAAGAAACTAGAACATATTCACATTTAACACGCTGATATCAGAGAATTCTTTCTCTTTTTTTTTAATTAAAAAACAACTCAAACCGATTTATCGATTGTGAAAATTGTTGCCGATTAATTAAATAGTGGAGAACCAATCGATTAATCTCCGCAACTCTGCTGTGAAATGTTGATGATACTTTTCTAAAGATATCTGTGTGCCTTCTGTCTTTTCTTGTTACTCTAGTGATTATTAGACTAATGACTATAGTTGCTCGTAGTGATGAACCTCCAGAGAATGATCAGATGAATCCGCAGCTCCTCTCGGCTTTACAAAGCTTTACAGTGAGTTTCAGCTCATTGTTTATCTGTCCGTTCACTGTTCTGGTTCACTCTCAGCGCTCGCGTAGCATTGTTTTCAGAGCAAAAAAAGCTGTTAAAAACCCACTGTACACTACCTGCTCAGCAGCAAACAGCAGACAGACAGTTAGAGACCAGCTGGTGAACATAGTGGAGCATTTGGCAGCTAGAGAGACAGATATTTTCCTCAGTTGGTTGAGTTGGTAGAGACCAAAAACTAAAGCTAAAAGAGAGAATATTGGACTGACATTAATCAGGTTGAAACAAACACAAAGACTTGTACAAAGGACCTGTGGGGTTGTTTTTGGGGGAGGACAGTCTAAGTCTGAGAAAAACGACCAAGACATTTAGGGCCCTATTTTAACGATCTTAGCGCACAGCGTGAAGCGCCTGGCGCAGGTGCATTTAGGGCGTGTACGAATCCACTTTTGCTAGTTTAACGGCGGAAAAAAGGGTCCGTGTGCCAGGTGCATGGTTCAAAAGGGTTGTACTTAGTGTCTTCATTAATCAGAGGTGTGTTTTGGGCGTAACATGCAATAAACCAATCAGAGAGTCATCTCCCATTCCCTTTAAAAGCCAGGTGCGTTTGTAAGCGCGCACATTGCTATTATGATGGCGGATTTGCTAAGCAGGAAGAAGAGAAGAAACTGATCTGCTTGTGCGTGAAAGCAGATCATATCATAATACTATTTCACATTATAATATTTTTTGACATTTGTTCAAAATGTACCACATTACATTGTCAAATTTAAAACATTTATTAACATAATGTAACAATAACATATCTTCAGTCAATTGGAAACTTGACAATTTGTCAAAAAAGGTTTACCGACAATTCTGAGGGCAGACTCTTCGCACCACACGGAGTTTGGTGTTTTAAGCCCCCAATGACGTCTTCCAGGCAGCGCTGCCATAACGGTTATGGTTGAAGACGACGGTCGCAGCACTGCCTTGAAGGCTTAGTTGGGGGCTTAAAACACCATTGAGCCAGCACAGCAGCTGAGCAGACCGATAGCAAAGAGGGCGACTCGGCGGATGGCAGTCCGCTAACTTGTAGCTCTCTCTAATATAACCAATATAAGCTGCTCTGTTTAGGCTACAAAACGTGCATGCAGACTGAAATTCAACCGTGCGGTTTTGTTGGGATAAAGCTATAAGCAGAAGGAATATCCGCTAGCTGCTGGGCTAATGTGCAATGGTAAACACACAGAATATGGTACACACACATAGCAGTGCTTGCAAACTGTGGCTTTTTTGTTGACAACGCGAACGTTGTCAACATAACTCACTGGAAATCCAAAATACTTTCACACACATCATTGAAAGAGGAGGGGGCTCAAGTTCTGTCGATGGGTCTCCAGCATCTGCAGTTGCCATGCTATCGTTTGACTGGCTCTAGCTAAGTTACAGGAGGTTGACTCGCAGCACTTCAACACGTGTGTTTTTTCCGCTTGACAAGCCGACTGGAAGTGACATGGGGGTGTGGCAGTAGCGACGATTCAATTTTTTTACTCGATATTCAAGATTGTGACTTAATTTCGGTCGATTTCGATTTAAAATTGAAATCGTGACACCCTTAGTTTGTGTGCTGCTGTGCGTCCCTGTGTGTGTACCAAGCATAGTGTGCGCGCGCTGTACATAAGCCTAGGAGCATTTTACTAATTTGCTGTTAAAATAACAATGAAATGCTGCGTTATTGACTTTAGACCAGGTTTTTGTTGGTCACTGGCGCAATCACTTTCCGCTGCCTCAAGATAGCAATACTCCCAGAATGCACCGACGGGCGCAGGTGCATTTGCTATTCAAACGACGTGGACGCTGGACGGGAAATTGACAACTGCGTCGGTCTTAAACTAGCAAAGACACTTGCATTGGGGTTTGCACTACGCCAGGTGCAAGATAAGGCCCTTAGGAAGGAACTTGTTTCGATGGAACATGTGTACGTACATTCAAAAGTTGTTTTAGTCGCGCAACAGAAAACTCAGATTGGACAGATAGTCTAGCTAGCTGTCTGGATTTACCCTGCAGAGATCTGAGAAGCAGCTAACTGTAGTCCAAAGGAAGCCCAAGGCCCAAGGCAACGGATATCTGGCCTAATTGAGTGAAAGCCGGCGGATTTTCCGGCGTAAAGGATATAGACTACGTCAAGGATATAGACTACCTTACTTCCTGCTTTGCTCCCTTCATAATTACTACGGCCACTAAGGGCGCCGTCACTATAAACGTAAATATAAGTCATAATTGCTGCTTGAACATATTGGTAAGGGACCCACCAGTGCGTCCTGCAGGGTCGAGGAAGTTTCAGAAGTCAGTGGAGATGAATCAGGATGTGTCACAATAAGCCTGAACGCTGGAAGGGTTTTCCAGCTCCTTGGTTTGGTTTGCCCTCCCGGTCATACGGTACAGGCGCAGCGTGCCAGAGAGGACACTGATCTGCTTGGTTGAATCTTTTCGGTGGGGGGGGGAAACATGAAACAAAGATTAAGGGGGGGAGGAGAGGGTCGGAGCCAGTTTTAGATGAAGAGATTTGAAAGCTTTTGTGCCCGTGCCTGTGAGCCTGGATCTGTGCTGGACGGTTCGGTACCTGCAGAAAGCCTCCGGGCTCCCTCACGCCCCCTCCCTTTTCATTTGGGCTGTTTTGTTTATATTTTTGAAATGACGCTTTGGTGAAACGTCGAGGCACAAAGGAGGCAGCGCAGGAATGGTTGAAGGAAGAAAAGACACGAGGAGAAAACTCGGCACCATCTGTCCTTCCAAAAGATATTTGTGAATGGGCAGTGCCAGCCGTGCCCTGCGCTCCGCCCGGGCTCATGGAGTATCCGGGCCCCTTGTTGTCTAACAGGGAGTCTGCTGACAGATGGCCGTCACAGTCAGGCAGCCAGTCCATCAAACACATGCAGGGGGCCCAACGCCACAGACACCAAGCGTGCCAACACCAAGCTAAATATGACTGATGGGATCTTTGTTTGTCTTTTTTTAAAGGATAGATTCACAGTCTGTCTGAAAACACACAATTACAAAAAGAAGGTACACTTACAGCTTATGGGAAAGAACTTTTCTGTTTGAAATGTTGATATAGTTATTGTTTGGTTTGTTGCTAGAATGATGTTGCCTCATCATTTGGACTCCTGCATCTTTACTCTCTTTACATCAAGGATCACTAAGTATTTTTTGTGTCATCCTTTTAAATCTTTGTATTTGTGTGTAAATACTCCGTCAAGGCGGTTATGTTTTTCTTTCTTTTTTTTAATCCGTTTGTTTGTGTGGCTCAGAGTGATTTTATTAATAATGATATAGCTATTTATCATTTTGGTTTCAATTAAATTGTATTTATAGTGTCAAATTATAACAGAAGTTATCTCAGGACACTTTACAGATAGAGTAGGTCTAGACCAACACTATAATTTAGAGAGACCCAACCATTTTCCCAAGAGCAAGCATTTGGTGCGACAGCGGCGGGAGAAAACTTCCTTTTAAACCTTGGAAGGAACATGGCTTTTGGTGGGCTGCCATGAGCTGTTGTTAGTAGTGTGATATCGCCCCGTCATCTCGACTCCTGCACCTCTACTCTCTTTACATCAAGGATCACTAAGCCTTTATGTGTCATCCTTGAAAGCCTTGTAGTTGTGTGTAATTCTGTTCGCCATGGAGGCTATGTTTTCGGTTCGGTTTGTCTGTTTGTTTGTTGGTTTGTCTGTCAGCAAGATTACGGAGAAACTACTGGCCTGATTTCCATGAAACTTGGTGGAAGGATATAGCACCTTCCAAGGAAGAACCCATTACAATTCGGAGCGGATTCTATAGGGATGTAACGATTACCGGTGTAACGGTAAACCATGCTAAAAATGTTGACGATAAAAATTACCGTTTTTCATTTAAAATATCATTATTATCGCGGTGGATTATCACGGTGTGGAAACCGTGTGTTTAATCCTTCCCAGCTTCATCCGAGTCTCCTGAAGTTGCTGCGTGGCGCACCGCGTAGCCTATAACGTGCGTTTCTTGAAATTGGAATCATGGCGGAATTAGGAGATGACAGCGCTCAGGACATTTATCAGCCCTCTAAGAGGACTAAGTCTGAAGCATGGGCATATGTTGGTTATTATGAGAATGCCGAAAGGACAGCTGATTAACGTGCAGGAAAAAAGTTACTGCTAAAGGCGGCAATACGTCAAATCTCCTGACTCATCTCCTTTGAATATTTGTTTACATATTGTTCTTTATGTCTTAGCTTGAATGTTTGGATTTGTATAATTTAAACCTGCACTACTGGAAATGTTCCTGATAAATAAGCTGTTTACATGCTGAACCCTTGTTAAAAGTTGCACTTTTGATAAGGTTTTGCCTATATTTTTGTAATATAATAAACACTGTTACACTTTTTGAAACTATTTCAGCTTGTGTAGGCCTATCAGTGCTTTCTGAACATATTGAACACACTTTTAAAAATACCGCGATAATTCCGAAAACGGTGATCATTTTGGTAACTATAACGGTGAGGTTAAATTTTCATACCGTTACATCCCTAGGATCCAAATCAGGGGGCGGATACACAAGTTATTTTTTACTTTTGCCAACATTGTGAGAGAGGGCGTTTGTACTGCATTCATGTGGTGTCTATATATATAATAATCGGAAAGATAAATTCCCGGCTGTGAAAAGTCCCGCTGCATTACTATTTTAAGATTGGGCACGCCATGGCGGAGCTCTGCGCTCTCCTAGTGCCCTCCTACTTTGCAAATATTTTTTGCCCTAAAAACTCTCAGTATTTATTTTTAAATTGTACTCATGTGAGCTGAAGTGTAGGTTTTGGGAATTATTGTTTTGTTACGAAAATATGGCGATGGCATGTTTTTGGTGTTTGCTCGCTCAGCTTAATACTTTCAACAATGTGGTTGCCACTAGCTGAGTCCGACCCACCGGAAGGATTAAAGGTCACATGTACTGTACAAGACCTGAAGTAATCAAAGGATAAGCAGCTAACTGAAAGTTAAGGAGAAAAGATGAGTTTTGAGTTTGGATTTCAAACCAGCAGTCTAGATTATGATTCTGAGCAGATTTAGGTCGACAGTATGTAATCCAGTTTAAACTGTAGTTTGAGACTCGCATACTGTATAAATGCTCATTTTGATCCGGTTTGTTCTTTTGAGGAAAGACACAAACAAGACTGTGGTCACCTCAGATGACCTCTTCCTCGTCTTTATTTTCTCTCTCTCTCTCTTCTCCCTCGTTTTATCCGCCCATCTCTGTCCAAATCAGCTTCGGCTGGGCAGACGTCCCTCGCTGCCCCACTGACTGTCTGGAGAAACCCCCCTGCAGATTTCCAGTCGTGGCAGTGGGGGTATTTGATGACCAGATTAGTGGGTATTAGGCTCAACGGCATTCACTCAGGCATACACAGGGGCCACTGGTCTGAATCCTCCCGAGTCGCCCCTCTTTTTCTCTGCACTGGCCCTCATCTGAATGGAGGCCGGGGGGTTACGTGGGGAAACAACCAGCCAGGTCCTCGGCGGAGGTCAACTCAGGAGGCCCGTCCATCCTGCGCCATCTCCTCCTCTGGCCCCGGCCCGGTGAATTATGCTGTCAGAGGGGAGATTTGTTTTGTAACAGTAGGAACGGGGGCAACTATAGAAGGAAGGGAGGTGTAAGAGGACAGATTGAGGAGAAGGTGGGGCGGGGGGGGTAGAATGTGGGGGTGCAGAGCAACGGAGAAAAGAAGAGGGTGAGGGGTGGTTTCAGAGAGGGGGGGGCTGGTTGGGGGGGGAGCATTTAAGCGTGACGCATGATGGCACTGCGATTTGTCCCAGTGGCGGCTGCGGTGAGGAGGAGAGGACGCTGTCATACTGTGAAGCTGGAGCAGAAGTGTGGGAGCGCAGTGTGTTAGGGTATGGGGCGCGGCAGTGTCACACACACACACACACACACACACACACACACACACACACACACACACACACACACACATTCCAACTGGAGGCCTCACAGAGCGATAGAGTGCAGGTTAAGCAGCACTCCTGCCTTCATTAGTCTTCGTTAACACCCCCAGGCCTCGTTACCCCACACACACACACACACACACCATTTCACTATGTGTCTCCCATCACTGTTCTCAGGCCTCCATTCCCCACATCAATGTAAAAAAACAGCCGTCCTAACAAGTCGTTTGGTCTCCAATTTAGCAGGTGGATTGTTGAAAGTGTTGCTCGTTTGGTGACGTGTGTGTGTGTGTGTGTGTGTGTGTGTGTGTGTGTGTGTGTGTATGTATGTGTGTGTAAATGTGTAAGAGGAACTGGGGAGTATTTTTTGTTCAACCCAGTACCTGAGTTTTAGTACCAATAACTAAAATGGGGCTGAGTTGCCAGAGGCTTTACAGGTTGGTTAGTCTCACATTGAGCTTTCAAGTTTGATCTGTTCTTGTGGCCGGGTTGGTACAGTGGGTAGAGCAGGCGCACATATACTTGGAGGTTTATGCCTCGACGCAGAGGTCCAGGGTTCGAGTCCGACGTGTGATGATTTCCTGCATGTCTCCCCCCCCGCCCCTCTCTCCCCCTTTCTCACCTAGCTGTCCTGTCGAATAAAGGCGGAAAAGCCCAAAAAAATTATCTTAAAAAAAAAAAGAAAAAAGTTGGATCTTTTCTTGAAACAACCGTCCGAATCTTACCAACACAGAATGAGGCTGACGCTGCACTGAATAAAAAAAGTGACGCCTTTTTTTTCCTAAAAAACAGAAATATCCCGGATGTCTTGTGGATCAGTTGACACACACTTTTTTCAGCCTGACATATTTGGCATCTTTTGAAACTAGACTTTAAAATAAAGTTCTCTGGGTTGAAACAATGTTTGAATCAACACGAGTTTTAAAGGAGTTTAAGACTTTTAGACGTTAGGTTTGAGATTTCTTTCTTTTTTTTTTTTTGCAGTGCATTTCCTCAGGGCCGGATCTCTTTTCTTTCTTTCTTTTGGTTTCTTACTCTTCAATCTTCTTTAAAAAAAAAAAAAAAAAAAATTCTGTCCAGCTCCTTTTTTCCCTTTTCTTTCCTCAGCTCTTAATCTCTCATTTTCTTTCCTCCTTTTCACCACTTCTGCGCGCTGCCGAACATCTTCCGTCACCCTGTTGTCCCACATTTCTCCCCTTTTGGAGCCTCATGCCTTCATCCTTCTACTGTCTGTCCCCCCTCCTCTTCCTCCTCCTCTTCCCCTCTTTAACATTTTTTTTTAATCCTCCTCATTTGTCTCCTTTCTCGTGGGCGGATGAGGGATGAGGGATGAGGGGTGCAGAGGGTGTTTTTTTTTTTTTTTTTTTTTTTTTTGGTTAGCCAACCATCTTGTCTCTGCTGGTGTCCGCCTGGTGCTCTGCCACCACTGCCACCCACCCCTCCTCTTCCTCCTCTTCCTCGGTGCCCACTGCCGCTCTGTACACTGTAATGGATGACGGGGCAGATCCGGGTGGCCCACTGCGTCTCTAAAAAGGTGGGTGGGGGTGGAAGGGGGGGGGAGCACTCACACCGGGGCCTATTGGAGCGGAGAACAAGTGGTGCCCCCGTAGAGTAGCTGGTGGAGAGCCATTTCATTTGCCCTCCACTTTTCTCCCCCGTTTTCTCCACTCCTCAGCTGCCTGCGAGTGTGTGGTCTCTCTCTTCGATCCCGAATGTTCGACGGCCCTCGTCTCTCCAACCGCTGAATGAGAAAATCCCTAAAAAAATAGTGACGCAGAAAAAGGCCAGCGATAAAAGGCCTGCATGGAGGACGCGGGACGGTCAAAGTCCACCCCCCCCCACCCCACCTCCTGGATATGGAGACGCTTGAAGCAGATGTTGGCGTGCACAAAGGGATTCGATGGGCCTCGACAAGGCTCTTCAAGTATTTACAGAACATTTACATTTACATTTCAGGCATTAGTCTGATCCTCTTATCCAGATCAGCCTCCATTGAGTACAGCAGGAGAATGAGCTTAAATTCCTCGACCATCGACATTACAAGCTAACAGTAGCAGGGGGTCGAGGTGTACAGCACCGTGTCAGGACTCCAGAGTCTCCAAAGAGACAGAGAAAAAAAAAGAAAGAAAACGGAACAGAGTCTCAGATACGTTGCGTGTTTCAACAGTGTAAAACATTGGACTAACAAGTAAATTTCACACAGCATGAGTGGGTTTATATAGCCACATGGGCGATATGGAGAAAATCAGATATCACAATATTTTTGACCAAATACATCGTTGACGATTGGTGCTTTCACAAAATCTTTTTTACACTGTAATTTTAAGTAATCATCAAAAATGTGGTTTCAAGTGCAATTATAGAGAATACATAAATATTTTTGTTCCCAGTTATATACTGACTATGTTTACATGCATGCACAAAAATAGTGTGATGTTTGAACAAATCTGCAATTCGTCAAATGATATTCCCTCAAAAAAGAGATTTTATGAGAAAATGGAGTTAGTATGTGCTTGTTATTATCAATTTAGACGGCATTGTATATCACGATATCTCAATATATGATTTCATCACGATATGATTCCATCGAAAGACGATAAATGATCATATTCAATTATTGCCCAGCCCCAACTCTAACATATTGTCACCATGTAAGGTTGATATGTTTGCTATTTACACATCCTGTAGACACAAAGCAGCATGATCATCCGATTGGAGTCATGTTTGTATTCACCTGATCAATGCACTCTCATGAACGGGTTCGTATGATACGTATGAAAACGTATGCACAACAGTTCGTATGATTATATCCTACAAAAGGTGACTGTGAGCCAGCTTCAGGGCCGCGTAAGGGGACGTTCGTTTCAGCGTCCGTTGTAGTTATGTTTAGCCGACAAAAGGTGAGCATCATGCGGCAACAACAGTTAAAATGCTCATATTATGCTTTTTGGCTTTTTCCCTTTCCTTTATTGTGTTATATATATTATATATATATATATTTTTTTTTTGTGCATGTTATAGGTTTACAAAGTGAAAAAGCCCAAAGTCCCCCCCAAAGGGACTTACCATCTCCAACAGAAAACACTGTTCACAAACTGCTCCAAACAGCTCTATTGTAGTCCAGCCTTTACTTCAGAGACACACGTTATAATGCTCACCTAGCTGCTAGCATGGCACGCCCTCATACTCTGCTTCTGACTGACTAGTAGTCCTTACCTAGGTACTGTCAGGGCACGCCCTCATACTCTGCTTCTGACTGGCTAGTAGTCCTTACCTAGGTACTGTCAGGGCACGCCCTCATACTCTGCTTCTGACTGGCTAGTAGTCCTTACTTGGGTACTGCACATGTGCGACTCCCAACAAAGATGGAACAGCAGTGAGAGGTCTCACTCTGTAGCTAAAACAGAGAGCTCAACACACAGAGTGAAAAGAGGAGCTGCAGCAATGTGCAGTACAACAAAAATTATGGTGTTTTGTGAAATTTAAACCATGTAAACCTATTCTGGTACAACCTCTAAATACAATTATGGAAAAAAGATTGAGGTTTGGGTTAAAACGCCACCCCCCTAAGTAGTACACAAACGTTAGTTTCCAGGGAAAATGCTTGTGTTTTCCCCTTAACTTCTTCCCAGACACAAACTCCGCTCCCCCCGCTTGTGAGGCCCGCATTTTAGGACCCCCCTCCATCTGTACTGTGTTGCTTTGCTAGCGTCTTTGATAAACCAAAGCTAGTGTTACGAGCAGCAACATGTCACCGCCGGACTTACTGACTAGTTTGGGTCGGCTCATTTACTTTAGTCTGTGGCCCAACAGGGAAATTAGTGAAAGTGTTGGCATACGAAAGCATCAAACATGCATTATAGACGAAGGAGATAAGAGTATATCCAGTTGTTTCTCGTCCACATTTGCTCAGCGTTGTAAATTGTATGTACGAGACGCAGGAGTCTTCTACCCCCAAGTTATTGTAAACTAACATTGTGATTGGGTTTATAAAGTCCAACATTGCCAGGTATCATCAAATATATTGTCATTTTCCTTATAAAGTAGCAGTGAAGCTTTGCATTGTATATTTCCCTGCACCGCTGCAAAACAGTTAAGGACTTTGCTATAATCCACTGGAGAAAAATAAAGAAATAAATAAATGTTTATTAAAACCGCAGAGGGGTGGAGTCTGAGTCCTCAGAGTAAAAATACACTTATAGTGATTTTAAGTTCACTTTTTAAATGGAAAATAATCTGATTTTGGAGCAGTTTCTGAGGACTTACCTTTGACCTAAAGTCTTAGATTCCTCTGCAGAGGTCAGCTGTCAGAGCAGATGTTTCCTCCAGAGGCACTCGGCCTTCGGGGTCCGAGGAAACTCTGTCCTCCTCCTCCTCCTCCTCCTGGTCGGACTGGTTCTGCACACGTCTGAAGCCTCAGAGTGAAGCCTCAGGTTGTGTTGACACACCTGAGCTGTCCAACAAATATGGGAAGTATTTGGGAGAAAAAAACATAGCTTCTGCACTTCCCCCATAAGAGGAGTGTGAAAGCTGTAAAAGGTTAATCCAGCCAGACAATTACAGCAGTTGAATCTAATTAGAAGCAGCTATGAAGTTTTCACACTGTCACTGGATGCAGCTGAAAATAGTTTGGGATGAAACCAAAGCTGATAACTGCCAGATGTGCTGTTCGACCCATAGGTCAGAACAGGGATGTGTTTCTATATCGTATGTTATTGTTGTTCCACTCCTGTTCAGATAAGTTTGATAAAGTTTGATTCATTTTATAGTAAAAAAAAAACCCAGTCTAAAGCCAGAGTTGTTGTCCGCAGATGATGCACCAGTAATTGCACCCCAAAAATACAAAAGTCTAATATCAAACAATACTGTCCTGATGTCACACTCTTCCTGCAAGTGGATTTATGGGTCAGGCAACAATATAACAACATTTGGGTGGCAGTTCCCTGAGGCACAAAAACATAAAAACAAAAGACAATTACAACTTACATACAACAGACATAAAATCACTAAGAACACAAAGACAAGCAATAACAAACATAGAAAGCACAGTAATTTCAGGGAGCACCAGGCTGCTGCGTCCATGCATGCTACCGTCTTTTTTGTCGTTGTAAAGATTGTGCTGAGGTTGGTGCAAGAGAAAAATTGTGGGTTCATAAAATGTAATGGGTCCATCCTCTGGGAAGCAGGAATGTAATTATGACATTTTAGAAATATCTGCTTGCTCACATTTTTATATTTAATGTGTGCAAGTTGTTGGAAATGTGTCCTGATGGTGGCATTAAAGGGGAACTCCACTGATTTTACTCATCAGCGTGTGTCCCCAGGGGTCGGAGATGTATGTTGCACGTTTTAAAAGTTGTTTAAAGCCTTTAGTGTCTCCAGAGGGAGCTGCTGTGTGAAGTCTGATGAATGTCCTCAAGTGATGTCACTTGAATCAGCGTCGGTTGAACACTATAAGTTTGAAAATGAAAAATATCTGGAGGTGTGGAGTTGGAAAGAAGTGAGACCTCTGTAGCCCGCTGCTCCTCTCTGCTGCAGGCTACATTAGCCGCTAACTAGCATAACACAGCTAATAGTGTGTTCCATTTACCTCTGAATTCGGAAGCCGGAGCTGGGAATGACATCACCTCCGAGTTGACTGCGTTCCATTTACAAGTCGGATTTTCATTGTTTTCATTAGCTCTAGCCCGGTTAGCCATTGTTCGCAAACCAGTTGATAACAACGCATTACGCCGTTTTTTTGGGCACACAAACAGCGTAACAACATGTCCACAGATAGAAGTTGAACAGGACTGTGTGAACACTTAGTGAGACACAAATAAGACAGAAGTGCCTATAATTTTATGTTACTACGGCTTTCACAACTGTTGAAACAGGGGGCAGCCATTTTGGATTTTGAACTCGGGCTACTGCGAGGCTGTCCGAGTTCCGAGCTCGGAAATCCGAGGTCAGGGGGCGTGTTTCCAACTTTGATAAATCTCCAATTGACCTGTCAACGGCCAAGTTGCATTGTGGGTAATGTAGGCGCCAGGCTTTGACATTTTGACAGGGAAGAATTTGTGGAATACAGACATTCTCTCTGGTTCTGCTGAATCGATTTTGATGAAACATTTTTTGAAACTGTCCATCGTGAGTCTGACAGTGTTGCAGAAGTGAAATGGTAAATCAGTGGAGTCATCATTCAGCAGCAAACTTGATGGCAATGTAAAGAAAAAATGCTAATAAAGATTTGCCAGAGTCCAAGCTGACATCTCTTAAAATGTCTTTGTCAACCAACAGTCCAAACGCCAAAGATATTTATTTTACAGTGATATAAAACAGAGTAAAGCAGCAAACCATCACACTGGGGAAGCCGCAACCAGAGACTGTTTGGTGTTTTCTCTCGATCGATTAATTAGCTAATCATTTAAATTAAACCGTCTCGTGATTTTCACAGTAGCGTGAAAGTTGTCTTGCCCATGATGTTTTCTGAACAGACTGCTCAGAAAACAGACTGCTATTTCCTCGCTGCTGCAGACAGCCGGTCCTTAGCTGTAGTCTTTGTTTGAACTCAAATGTAGAAATGATCTCTCTTTAACTGTACCCCCGCTGTACGTCCCTCTGTGGGTAACGTAGTGGCCAGGTTTTGACAAAGAATTAGAATGTGTGGAATATAAAAGACTCGTTCTGCTGAATCGATTTTGATAGATTTTCTTTTTACAACATTCAACTTTCGACTTCAATAGCAAACTCGATGATCATTGTGAAAAAAAAGAAAAAGAAATGCTAATGAAGATTTGCCAGAGTCCAAGTTGACGTCTTCTAATGTCTTGTTTTATTCAAACAACAGCCTAAACCCCAAATGTAATCCGTTTACAGTGACACAAAACAGAGTTAAAGGTCCTGTGACATGCTGCTTTTTGGATGCTTTTATATAGGCCTTAGTGGTCCCCTAATACTGTATCTGAAGTCTCTTTTATATAGGCCTTAGTGGTCCCCTAATACTGTATCTGAAGTCTCTTTTATATAGACCTTAGTGGTCCCCTAATACTGTATCTGAAGTCTCTTTTATATAGGCCTTAGTGGTCCCCTAATACTGTATCTGAAGTCTCTTTTATATAGACCTTAGTGGTCCCTAATACTGTATCTGAAGTCTCTTTCCTGAAATTCAGCCTTGGTGCAGAATTACAGCCACTAGAGCCAGTCCCACAATGAGCTTTCCTTAGGATGTGCCATGTCTGTGTCTGTAGCTTTAAATGCTGTTGAGGAGGAGGGGGGGCAAGGTGGAGGGCGGGGGTGTGGCCTTGACCAACTGCCATGCTTCGCTTGTTTGCAAGCCATGATGTCTCTCTCTCTCTCATGGGGGGGCCAAATTCTCTGGGAGGGCAAACCAGAGAAAGGGGAGGTAACCTTTCCCCTTATGACGTCATAAAGGGAAGATTCCAGATCGGCCCATCTGAGCTTTAATTTTCTCAAAGGCAGAGCAGGATACCCAGGGCTCGGTTTACACCTATCGCCATTTCTAGCCACTGGGGGACCATAGGCAGGCTGGGGGAACTCACATTAATGTTAAAAAAACTCATAAAGTGAAATTTTGGGACATTTAAGTTAGCCTGGCTCCGCCCTCCTACTTACTTCCGCTCAATTTTCATTTCCCTTCAGTACTCCGTCTGGGTTTGTGGTATATTCTTGGGTTTTCTCCAGTCAAATATTTGTAGGTCCAATCAGCGAACAGAGGGAGTGGCTGAGAACAATGACGTTGAGGACGTGCACTAGAAAGATGCGAGCGAAGCCATTCGGTCCGTTGTGGCAGCAACGCTGCCGAATATCCAGAAGTTAAAGCCCGAGCAAGAACAGTCTTTGCTGAGTTGTGTTGGTGGCCATGATGTTGTGGCCCTCCTCCCCACGGGGTTCAGGAACAGTTTGATTTTCCAGCTCGCTCCGTTAGTGGTGAAGGAGTTGGCTAAGGCTAACGCTAGCCATGCTAATGCTAAATATAAACCGATAGTTGTTGTCGGTCTCCCCTCTTGTTGCACATGCGCATGACATACATCACGACCAAACGTTAGCGATTGGTTATGGCAGATCCAGAGTGGCTCTGGGCAGATCCAATAGTTTTAAACTTCAACAGAGTACCCGCCTTCAAGGAAGTTAACACTTGTCAACGGAGAGTGGCCAGACTCTCTGTACAAATGAAATGTACGAGAGTCTGGTAGGACCAGGCTACCTTTAAGTCTTTGTTTGACCTAAAATGTACAGTATAAATAAACTCTCTTTAAATGTACACCCACTGTAAGTGTCTCTGTTTATGCAGCAGATGGATGTTTCCACGTCTCTGCGTGTAACCGGCTGGTTGACTGGTACAGTAGCCCAGGGGGGGGGGTGTTGGGGGTGAACAGCAGGAGGGCGGCACTAACCAGCTCCCACCAAACTGCTGCATCTGGACCGCCAGGAGCTGATTTAGAGTGGCTCTTTTTAAGGACAAAGTTCACCTCAACACATTTCACACAATATGTGTTTTTCTCCTGATTTAATTTAGATCATCAACAGAAAGTTATAAATCATGAATACTTTCAAAACAATTGATCATAAGTAAAGATATCATTATCATCTTAGAAGTTTAACTTTAGACAATCAGACATCTGTGATTTTTATTTCATGCTTCCACCAACAAACCGGTAAACATAATAATTTCATTAGGGCTGCAACTGACGATTTATCCGTCCATTATTTTCCCGATTAATCGATCAGCCATAAAATGTCAGAATATAGTGAAAAATGTAGATCAGTGTTTTCCAAGATGACGTCCTCAAATGTCATATTTTGTCCACAACTCAAATATATTCAGTTTACTGTCACAGAGGAGAGAAGAAACTAGAAAATATTCACATTTAACACACTGGAATCAAAGAAAAAATGACTCAAACCAATGAATCAATTATCAAAATAGTTGGCGAATAATTTAATAGTTGACAACTAATCGATTCATCTTTGCAGCTCTGAGACTCATACAGAGAGAAAACATGTTTTATAAGCTGTTTTTTATAATGAGGAGGAGGAACATCTGCCACCATTAGTTTACATTACCGACGGGGGGGAAATCCAGCACAAGTGTGTCAAGGTTGAAGAAGGACAAAGTGTAATAATCCATAATTTCCTCTGTGTCTCGCCCCCCGCTGCTAATTTCAATTAGGTCATTCCTCAAAATAGTCATGCGTCCCCAAGGCACCGTCACAAAGTGTCCGCCTGTTAATGAGCTGGTGACTGTGCTGATGATGTTCACCCGGTTACACTGACGCAGCGTGCTGGATTCACGCAGGTGAAAAAGCAATTAGCGTGTTTGGCAGCAGACCTGCGGCTCCTGCAGGGCGACTCCTGCTGACGATGTAGCGCTGACATCATCTGGAGGTGGGACATCCTGCTGAGAGAGAGAGAGAGAGAGAGAGAGAGAGGTGTGTGCAGGGTTGTCTGGACACAGGGCTCATACTTTGCTCTTTAGGAGACTCTTTGAATTACAGCTGCGTTGATTAATCGATTAGTTGAATCGCCAACTATTTTGATAATTGATGAATCGGTTTGAGTCATTTTCTAATTAAAAAAAAAAAAACTAAACATTCTCTGATTCCAGCTTCTTAAATGTGAATATTTTCTAGTTTCTTCACTCCTCTGTGACAGTAACAACCCGTTCTCACGCCCAACTCTTCAAATATGGACGCATGGTCAGTGGCTCTCAGCGTCAGATACCGACGCAAAAATCACCCTTTAGCGTCTGTATGGAACGCACCGGACAGAGCAGCAGCTCGAGCGCGGCGCCGTAAGATGACGTAGTATAAAGAGCGATAACGGTAGTATGAAAGACTGAAATGCTGCGTAGGGAGGCAGGTTGGGGTGGGGGATGGGTCAAACAAAACAGGACTTTCGCCCAGTAGACTGGGCTTCACGTCCCGTTCTCGCGTCACTGAAACGTACATTTTGTAACCACACCCACGATCTTTCCCTAAACCCAACTGTAGACCAAGCGCGTTTAGATAAAGCGCGTTTAGATATGACGATAAAACAAACACCAAAGCACCTTATTATTATTATTAACATTATTGAGGTATTTGGTCAAGAATATCGTGATATCTGATTTTCTCCCTATCGCTCAGCCCTAATTCAGACACATTTGAAATAAACACTTTCCAAGTGCTGACACAAAACAAAATAAGTACATGGACACTTTTAAAGAATTATTTTTTGGGGCTTTTCCCTTTATTAAGTGACAGTGGATAGACATGAAAGGGGGGAGAGAGATGGGGGAAGACACGCAGCAAAGGCCAACATGGGGCGAACGCTCTAACTGGGTGAGCTAGAGGCCGCCCCAAGTACATGGACACTTTTAAAAAAACAAAAAAACAACAACAAAAAAACACGTTAAATACAAGGAGGGTACAAATATAAGGTAAGTTAACATTTCAACATAAACCCTTTACAGATCCAGACTAAATTATGGTACAAATAGAAAATAAACACTACATATCAGAAAAGAGTGAAAGTATTCGGACTTTGAGAGGGCGGTGGAACATGTTGGTCCTCTCTGCTCTGCTGCTGATGTGTGAAACTCGACATGTTGACGGTGAAGCGTCACGCAGAGAGCAAAGCCTGCTAGGAAGGAGAGAGCAGTGATGCTCAGCTGAGGCTGACTGCATCCTGCTGGACCGTGAACACAACTCTCTCAGCCCAAAGTAGCAGAGACAATGAATCTGCAGAGTGGCGTCATTCTTACGGGGATTTACAGTCACAGAAGTTATGAAAGCATTGTGAATCTTCAGTCTGTCTGTAGGGAAGTGGAACATGTGGTTCACACCCAGTGAAAGAAAGACATTATGTGGCAGCCTGTTCTCATGAACCATCTGTTCAAAAAGCTACGAAAAGTTAAAGTGGCCATATTATGCTCATTTTCAGGTTCATAATTGTATTTAGAGGTTGTTCCAGAATAGGTTTACATGGTTTAATTTTCAAAAAACACCATATTTTGTTGTACTGCACATTGCTGCAGCTCCTCTTTTTCACCTTGTGTGTTGAGCTCTCTGTTTTAGCTACAGAGTGAGACCTCTCAACTTCTGTAACATCTTTGTTGGCAGTCGTACATGCGCGGTAGCTAGGAAAGCTCACAGTTGCTAGCTAGCTGTTTCTCCAACTTCAGCCTGTACAAGGCAGGATTAGCCGGGAGACTTCTTCTAAACGAGGGCGCACTTCCAACTTTGCGTGGAATACCTGCAGAACAGGGACATGGAAGTAGTTCTTTTGTAGATTATGGTGAACTAGTGTGTGTTGTAGCAGTGTTTTGCCATTCAGAACGAGCTAGCATGCTACGGTTAGCCACCTTGTTTCGGGTAGTTACGTAGAAAGCCGTGCACATTTTGAACAGCTCACCCGGAGACTGAAGGCAGGATACATTCAGAAACCGTATCTCACTCTAAACAGCATGTATGGTTTATTTCAAAGTTTGTATGCATGTGGAAGCACCAGAGACACAAAATAACTTAAATCAAATTTTTTTAATAATATGGGCACTTTAAGTACTGTAATTCGTAAGCATTCCAACAATGTGGAGGTATAAAAACATGAACAAAGCACATCTTAAAGCCTGTTTCAAAAAGGTTATTGAGACTGAAAACGGAACAAAACATTTTAGCACATTTCCATCCACCTGTCTGAGTGGAAATGCGGGAAATTGGAAAGAATTAGTGCCTTCAAACTTTTATCTCAGTGAACCAACTCCTGGTATTCACGTGATGTGATATTGGATGAGCATGACTTCCCATTTTATTTTGCCAATATTCTATTCTAATGTGATGAGCACACATCACACCTGTTTTAGCAGCACTTCATTTGTTACCAGTCCAGTCTAGAATTCAATTTAAAATCCTGGTCCTTACTTTTAGAGCCCTGCACGGTCAAGTTCCTCCCTACATCTATGACTTGATACAGCTTCATACTCCCACCCGTAGCCTGAGGTCATTAGGTCAGAGGCTATCAGTGGTTCCCCTTACTCCGTTTAAAACTAGAGGGGATCGATCATTCCCAGCAGTGGCTCCTAGGCAGTGGAATGTCTTGCCTCCCTCTCTATGTTGTGTGAATTCGGTCGAATCTTTTAAAAAGCAATTGAAGACTCTGCTATTCAAGCAGGCTTTTAGTTAGTCGAGGGTTTTTTTATGGTTGTTTGTTATGTTTTCTATTTGTATTTAAATGTTCTTGTATTTTAATTTGATGTATTGTATTACATTTTATTGTGAAGCACTTTGCGATTTTTTATCAACCAGACAGTTGTTTAAATGTTTCAACAAGTTTAGATGCTTTTATTTTTATGATTTGATGTACTTTTTGTTACAGACAGAAACCATGTGTGAAGCAGAAATGTGTTCAACTTGACAAAAGCATTCAAAACCTGTGAATCTTCAATCACTTAAGATCTGCACAACACGCTTTTTCCATCTAAATTATTTCACTCACTTTGGAGACATTTTTGCTTTTAGTCTACGACATAACATCCTTCGTAACCTCAAACATTATTCAAAAGTGAATTATATCGCTGTTAAAATAGGCTTCACTTTAAAATGTGAGCTTGAACTGCCAGTGTCTGTGGAGATTTGTTCTGTGTTTACTGGCTGTTTCCCCCAGTTGGCAGCTTAGAAATCCTACATGACTTGAATGCGGCATTAGCTCCCAAATTCATAAATAATCTTTTAACTCGACACATGTTTGTACCAACATCTTTTAGAACTTCTCTCATTTTAAGCCTGAGCTGAAGAGTAAATCTATTCGTAAAATGTTTATAATATAAGTAGCCTTTACACACACACACACACACACACACACACACACACACACACACAAACACTTCCTCTCTCATTGTCTTTGCTGTGGGATAGAGCGTTGGCACTCTCTTCCATCCATTCAGCTCCAGTGTTTAATTAAGTCGTTTTCCTGTTAGAGAAGCTTTTCTCTGGGCCTCTGACAAACTGTTTCGTCACCGTGTGTGTACGATTAGATTAGAAACACGTTTGCTGGAACCAAAAACGGCTCTGCTTGGAACAGACGCTTCATACATTTAGGGGGAATCTGGGTGAAGAAGGAAAAACCCGCAGCTTCTTCCCCAGGGATTAAGGTATTCAGGATAGTAACCTGTAGAGACTCACAGCCCTTTGTAAAAAGAGGAAAAATATTGTACCATGAATCAATCATCGTCTGTACGGTGGCCTTTTTGCAGAGGCACTGTGCCTTCCCAAGATGATTGTAATTGGTTTAAAGAAATGTCAATAAACCATAGCACGTTTTTCTCCCAACCCAGAATGCTGTGTACCCAGACCGCTGTAGAGGAAGTTCTGGCAATGCAAGACTAGGCAGCCCTTAAAACTTTTTTCTGCACACAACAACAAAACAGACGTGTGTAAATTGTTTCTCAGAAATATTTCAACTTCGAACGAGGTCAATTAATAGTCATTGTATTATGAATTTTGAATCCCTGAAGGTTTTCTACTTGTAAAACCTTCACAGGCAGCCTGGAAATCCAGACCCAAATCCAAAAGATTAAGGTTCTGGCAATGAGTAATGAAAATGGCCCAACTCGAGGGGCGGCACCAAGCCTGCATTTGAAAATCTCACTGCACGCAATTGGATAACACTACGACCAATCACAACAATACACGGGGTGACGTATCCAGAGCCCCATACGCTTAGCTACCAGCAGAGCTAACTGGTAGATTAAACTCTTAGCTACCAGCGGAGCTAACTGGTAGATTAATCTCTTAGCTACCAGAGGAGCTAACCGGTAGATTAAACTCTTAGCTACCAGAGGAGCTAACCGGTAGATTAAACTCTTAGCTACCAGAGGAGCTAACCGGTAGATTAAACTCTTAGCTACCAGAGGAGCTAACCGGTAGATTAAACTCTTAGCTACCAGCGGAGCTAACCGGTAGATTAAACTCTTAGCTACCAGCGGAGCTAACCGGTAGATTAAACTCTTAGCTACCAGAGGAGCTAACCGGTAGATTAATCTCTTAGCTACCAGAGGAGCTAACCGGTAGATTAAACTCTTAGCTACCAGCGGAGCTAACCGGTAGATTAAACTCTTAGCTACCAGAGGAGCTAACCGGTAGATTAAACTCTTAGCTACCAGCGGAGCTAACCGGTAGATTAAACTCTTAGCTACCAGCGGAGCTAACTGGTAGATTAACCTCTTAGCTACCAGAGGAGCTAACCGGTAGATTAAACTCTTAGCTACCAGAGGAGCTAACCGGTAGATTAAACTCTTAGCTACCAGCGGAGCTAACTGGTAGATTAAACTCTTAGCTACCAGAGGAGCTAACTGGTAGATTAAACTCTTAGCTACCAGCGGAGCTAACTGGTAGATTAACCTCTTAGCTACCAGAGGAGCTAACTGGTAGATTAAACTCTTAGCTACCAGAGGAGCTAACTGGTAGATTAAACTCTTAGCTACCAGCGGAGCTAACTGGTAGATTAAACTCTTAGCTACCAGAGGAGCTAACTGGTAGATTAAACTCTTAGCTACCAGAGGAGCTAACTGGTAGATTAAACTCTTAGCTACCAGAGGAGCTAACTGGTAGATTAAACTCTTAGCTACCAGAGGAGCTAACTGGTAGATTAAACTCTTAGCTACCAGCGGAGCTAACTGGTAGATTAAACTCTTAGCTACCAGAGGAGCTAACTGGTAGATTAAACTCTTAGCTACCAGCGAACTGGTAGATTAAACTCTTAGCTACCAGCGGAGCTAACTGGTAGATTAAACTCTTAGCTACCAGAGGAGCTAACTGGTAGATTAAACTCTTAGCTACCAGCGGAGCTAACTGGTAGATTAACCTCTTAGCTACCAGAGGAGCTAACTGGTAGATTAAACTCTTAGCTACCAGCGGAGCTAACTGGTAGATTAAACTCTTAGCTACCAGCGGAGCTAACTGGTAGATTAAACTCTTAGCTACCAGCGAACTGGTAGATTAAACTCTTAGCTACCAGCGGAGCTAACTGGTAGATTAAACTCTTAGCTACCAGAGGAGCTAACTGGTAGATTAAACTCTTAGCTACCAGCGGAGCTAACTGGTAGATTAACCTCTTAGCTACCAGAGGAGCTAACTGGTAGATTAAACTCTTAGCTACCAGCGGAGCTAACTGGTAGATTAAACTCTTAGCTACCAGAGGAGCTAACTGGTAGATTAAACTCTTAGCTACCAGAGGAGCTAACCGGTAGATTAATCTCTTAGCTACCAGCGGAGCTAACCGGTAGATTAAACTCTTAGCTACCAGCGGAGCTAACCGGTAGATTAAACTCTTAGCTACCAGAGGAGCTAACTGGTAGATTAAACTCTTAGCTACCAGCGGAGCTAACTGGTAGATTAAACTCTTAGCTACCAGCGGAGCTAACTGGTAGATTAACCTCTTAGCTACCAGAGGAGCTAACTGGTAGATTAAACTCTTAGCTACCAGAGGAGCTAACTGGTAGATTAAACTCTTAGCTACCAGCGGAGCTAACTGGTAGATTAAACTCTTAGCTACCAGAGGAGCTAACTGGTAGATTAAACTCTTAGCTACCAGCGGAGCTAACTGGTAGATTAAACTCTTAGCTACCAGAGGAGCTAACTGGTAGATTAAACTCTTAGCTACCAGAGGAGCTAACTGGTAGATTAAACTCTTAGCTACCAGCGGAGCTAACTGGTAGATTAAACTCTTAGCTACCAGAGGAGCTAACTGGTAGATTAAACTCTTAGCTACCAGCGAACTGGTAGATTAAACTCTTAGCTACCAGCGGAGCTAACTGGTAGATTAAACTCTTAGCTACCAGAGGAGCTAACTGGTAGATTAAACTCTTAGCTACCAGCGGAGCTAACTGGTAGATTAACCTCTTAGCTACCAGAGGAGCTAACTGGTAGATTAAACTCTTAGCTACCAGCGGAGCTAACTGGTAGATTAAACTCTTAGCTACCAGAGGAGCTAACTGGTAGATTAAACTCTTAGCTACCAGCGGAGCTAACTGGTAGATTAAACTCTTAGCTACCAGAGGAGCTAACTGGTAGATTAAACTCTTAGCTACCAGCTAACTGATAGATTAAACTCTTAGCTACCAGCGGAGCTAACTGGTAGATTACACTCTTAGCTACCAGCGGAGCTAACTGGTAGATTAAACTCTTAGCTACCAGCGGAGCTAACTGGTAGATTAACCTCTTAGCTACCAGAGGAGCTAACTGGTAGATTAAACTCTTAGCTACCAGCGGAGCTAACTGGTAGATTAAACTCTTAGCTACCAGAGGAGCTAACTGGTAGATTAAACTCTTAGCTACCAGCGGAGCTAACTGATAGATTAAACTCTTAGCTACCAGAGGAGCTAACTCGTAGATTAAATTCTTAGCTACCAGCGGAGCTAACTGGTAGATTAAACTCTTAGCTACCAGCGGAGCTAACTGGTAGATTAACCTCTTAGCTACCAGAGGAGCTAACTGGTAGATTAAACTCTTAGCTACCAGCGGAGCTAACTGGTAGATTAAACTCTTAGCTACCAGAGGAGCTAACTGGTAGATTAAACTCTTAGCTACCAGAGGAGCTAACTGGTAGATTAAACTCTTAGCTACCAGCGGAGCTAACTGGTAGATTAAACTCTTAGCTACCAGAGGAGCTAACTGGTAGATTAAACTCTTAGCTACCAGCGAACTGGTAGATTAAACTCTTAGCTACCAGCGGAGCTAACTGGTAGATTAAACTCTTAGCTACCAGAGGAGCTAACTGGTAGATTAAACTCTTAGCTACCAGCGGAGCTAACTGGTAGATTAACCTCTTAGCTACCAGAGGAGCTAACTGGTAGATTAAACTCTTAGCTACCAGCGGAGCTAACTGGTAGATTAAACTCTTAGCTACCAGAGGAGCTAACTGGTAGATTAAACTCTTAGCTACCAGCGGAGCTAACTGGTAGATTAAACTCTTAGCTACCAGAGGAGCTAACTGGTAGATTAAACTCTTAGCTACCAGCGAACTGGTAGATTAAACTCTTAGCTACCAGCGGAGCTAACTGGTAGATTAAACTCTTAGCTACCAGAGGAGCTAACTGGTAGATTAAACTCTTAGCTACCAGCGGAGCTAACTGGTAGATTAACCTCTTTGCTACCAGAGGAGCTAACTGGTAGATTAAACTCTTAGCTACCAGCGGAGCTAACTGGTAGATTAAACTCTTAGCTACCAGAGGAGCTAACTGGTAGATTAAACTCTTAGCTACCAGCGGAGCTAACTGGTAGATTAAACTCTTAGCTACCAGAGGAGCTAACTGGTAGATTAAACTCTTAGCTACCAGCTAACTGATAGATTAAACTCTTAGCTACCAGCGGAGCTAACTGGTAGATTACACTCTTAGCTACCAGCGGAGCTAACTGGTAGATTAAACTCTTAGCTACCAGCGGAGCTAACTGGTAGATTAACCTCTTAGCTACCAGAGGAGCTAACTGGTAGATTAAACTCTTAGCTACCAGCGGAGCTAACTGGTAGATTAAACTCTTAGCTACCAGAGGAGCTAACTGGTAGATTAAACTCTTAGCTACCAGCGGAGCTAACTGATAGATTAAACTCTTAGCTACCAGAGGAGCTAACTCGTAGATTAAACTCTTAGCTACCAGCGGAGCTAACTGGTAGATTAAACTCTTAGCTACCAGCGGAGCTAACTGGTAGATTAACCTCTTAGCTACCAGAGGAGCTAACTGGTAGATTAAACTCTTAGCTACCAGCGGAGCTAACTGGTAGATTAAACTCTTAGCTACCAGAGGAGCTAACTGGTAGATTAAACTCTTAGCTACCAGAGGAGCTAACTGGTAGATTAAACTCTTAGCTACCAGCGGAGCTAACTGGTAGATTAAACTCTTAGCTACCAGAGGAGCTAACTGGTAGATTAAACTCTTAGCTACCAGCGAACTGGTAGATTAAACTCTTAGCTACCAGCGGAGCTAACTGGTAGATTAAACTCTTAGCTACCAGAGGAGCTAACTGGTAGATTAAACTCTTAGCTACCAGCGGAGCTAACTGGTAGATTAACCTCTTAGCTACCAGAGGAGCTAACTGGTAGATTAAACTCTTAGCTACCAGCGGAGCTAACTGGTAGATTAAACTCTTAGCTACCAGAGGAGCTAACTGGTAGATTAAACTCTTAGCTACCAGCGGAGCTAACTGGTAGATTAAACTCTTAGCTACCAGAGGAGCTAACTGGTAGATTAAACTCTTAGCTACCAGCTAACTGATAGATTAAACTCTTAGCTACCAGCGGAGCTAACTGGTAGATTAAACTCTTAGCTACCAGCGGAGCTAACTGGTAGATTAAACTCTTAGCTACCAGCGGAGCTAACTGGTAGATTAACCTCTTAGCTACCAGAGGAGCTAACTGGTAGATTAAATTCTTAGCTACCAGCGGAGCTAACTGGTAGATTAAACTCTTAGCTACCAGAGGAGCTAACTGGTAGATTAAACTCTTAGCTACCAGAGGAGCTAACTGGTAGATTAAACTCTTAGCTACCAGCGGAGCTAACTGGTAGATTAAACTCTTAGCTACCAGAGGAGCTAACTGGTAGATTAAACTCTTAGCTACCAGCGGAGCTAACTGGTAGATTAAACTCTTAGCTACCAGAGGAGCTAACTGGTAGATTAAACTCTTAGCTACCAGCGGAGCTAACTGGTAGATTAAACTCTTAGCTACCAGCGGAGCTAACTGGTAGATTAAACTCTTGCCGTATCCGGTCGGCAAAACAGCAAAAAATGTCTTTCTTGTAAAGGAACGATTGGAGCGCCGTCTTCTGTTCCTCTTTTAGATAAAAAGCCAAGTCTAACTCGTTCATTGTAGCGGCGAAAGCCGTTTCAAACAGCTGGTGTTCATCCGTAGCCATCTTACAATGTTTACTAATGACTATGACATCGCAGCGCTGTCGTCATCTGTTTAGCTCGCCTCTGGCCCGCCTATATCAGATACACCGATGTGATTGGTGCAGCTCGGCTGTAAAGGCATAGTTAATGAGCATCATTACTGAATGCCAGAGTGACTCGCTGAGCTAATTCAAATTGTGCTCTCGCGAGAACTCCAGGATTTCCAGGGTACTTCACAGGTCTATGTGTGCTGACATTTCCTCACATGCTCAGCTCGTTGTTGGTCACATAGGAAGCCATGAGGTAGGGATCAAAGTCATGCCAGTTTGATTGCAGGTAAAGTTTCTGTAAACACAAGACCACCTGGACCCCATTTTGTTTACACGTTATCTAGATGGCTCCCATTGGGAAGGTTCTGAATCCCACAGGGATGTGAGTTATGAGACCTTCAGACTACCAGTCCCCCCCTAACATACACACCGCTGCTTTGTTCTCTGATTGATGCCAACATGAGCCACATGCCACATACATTTAGCGCTTCCCAGAGTTTTTTGCAAAGACATCCTAAACAGTTATTTATCTTCTGCTCTGCAGCAAGTCAGACATAAAGCTGAGGCTGGCATGGCAAACAGAAAAAAAGGTTTATAATAAATAAAGTGACTCTGAGATCGTGCCATATCGCAGCCGTACCTTTCTCAATTTCCCTTTTAAATCTTCCTCTTCCTGTAAACAAGTCACTCTATGTGGGAGCACTTGGTTTAAACATCCCCGTCGCTCTCTGAATGTTTGGGGCAGCTGGCTGTGGAGGTGTTGGCCGGGCAGACGAACAGAGAGAGGCAGATTGAAGGTTTTGGCTGCAGTTGTTTGAGATTGATGCAGCAGCAGAGGCTGGCGGACAGAGAACAGTGGGAAGGTATCCAGTCGACTTTTAGAAGTTGAATAAGTGATGATTGGCACAGCCTGTGTCAGCGCTGGGAACTGGTGTAAATACAACAAAGAGTGAAAGTTGAGACGACATCTGCAGTCTTCCGGAGTTGTTTTTGTGAAATCAGGACCTGAACATTTGTTTCCAAAAGTTGCTTTCTTTTTGTGAGTTCCTGTTGTCTGGCGTTGACAGTTAATTTAGTGTTCATTAAAGACGTGAACATAGCATAACTTGGAGAAAGGAGAATTGTCAATTAGCTCAGGAAACGCTGATCTCCTCGCGCAGTCTGTTTTCCGCCATCAAATCCCCAGACTGAACTAAGCCCCGTCTGCGATTTTACGAATCCTACTATGGCCACGCCAAGGCCCGCCCTTCACACACTACTGTTGGCCAGGCGTCCATGCTCACGCAAGGTAACGTAACCCGATTTGTACAGGTCCTATCCCCTCACCAATCGGTTAATGTGTTTAACTTCTGTTTTAAGCCCTGTGACGCAGATACGCCGCCACCCACCCCAGTCAGGTGGCCAGTGAAACTAACGATTGGAGTATGACGTGACACTATACTTTTCGACATTTTTGTCAAACAAAGTCCTGCACACTGTAATGTTTGCTAATCAGAATCAGTTTTATTGGCCAAGTATACTTACATACACAAGGAATTTGACTTTGGTAGGTGTTAACTCTCTGTACATTCAACAAATAGACATGTAGTAGTAAACATACTAACTACAAACAGTGTGCAGGATTTGATTCCCTTTAGGGTTAACCTGTTTCTTAGCGATGCAAGCAGCGGGGCTCCATGGACGGCAATGTCGATTGGTTGGTCCATTTGTTTTGTCCGAACTGAAATATCATGGGCAAATATTTGATGTATTGCTGTAAAATCATGTACAAACATGTATGGTCCGCAGATGTAGGGCTGCAAGTAATACTGTTATTTTCATTGTTGTTTAATCTGTCAATTATTTTCTTGATTAATGAATAAATGGTGAAAAATGTCGATCAGTGTTTCTCAAAGCCCAAAGTGACGTCCTCAAATGTCTTGTTTTGTCCACAACTCAAAGATATTCAGTTTACTGTCACAGAGGAGAGAATAAACTATAAAATATTCACATTTAAAAAGCTGGAATCAGAGAATTTTCTTAAACTTCACTCAAACCGATTAGATTATCAAAGCAGTTGGCAAATAATTTAATAGTTGACAACTTATCGATTAACCGATTAGGCCTCTACCCAGATGATACATCCCTCTGCCTTTGGTGATCTCCTGTCTTTTCTTTTAGCACCAACATGAAGTTGATATTTTTTGGCTCAGAGTGAAATATCTTAACAGCCATTGGATGGATTGCCATAATTCGTGTTTCAGGCATTCACGCTTCACAGCATTTTCTTTGTTTTTGTGCTCTTTTTAGTTTTGACACTGCCCTTCGTGTTAGCATTGTCACACGGTAAAGCTGGACTCTTACTGTGAAAAGACCCAGAGGAAACAGAGGAAGTGTGTATTCATAACAGGAGTTAGGACTTTAGGTTTAGGTTCATTAAGTGCCGTATCATCTCATGTGAAACCCCCAACC
The DNA here is from genome assembly GCF_008315115.2 of Sander lucioperca. Lineage (NCBI taxonomy): Eukaryota > Metazoa > Chordata > Actinopteri > Perciformes > Percidae > Sander > Sander lucioperca. The sequence continues at coordinate 34,097,802 of NC_050179.1, read as the reverse complement.
TGAGGTCGAGATTTTTAACTGTCTGCACCACTGTGAAGGGAAATAGATGGAATCTGTTACCATAGCGATGCATCCAGGACCAGAGGGAAGTCAATTCGGCTGTTGGCTTCAGGGAAGGACGCTTGGTTTCTGGAACTTTAGCTCCACGTTTCCTGCATGCTGATTGGCTGCAGCCAGATGAGGACCGGAGCTGCAGCCGCTGTTTGAGACACATTGGAGTAAAACCCTAAAGCTCGTCAGGCTCAGGGTGTTGTCTTAACAACAAGAACCACAAAATAAGTTTTTTCAGCCACACTAGAATCTCTACAGATCAAGTCTGGAATTTCATCATTTTAGGGGCGAAGGCAACTTGGCCTTTGGTGTTGTCAATTTGTTTGAGAGCACAAAGGCCAAATGCCAGGGCAGATAAAACAATAGTTTTAAGTCCACGGAAATAATACATTTAACTTAAGGGTAACATTATGTTTCTTAACATTAATGTTACAAACATTTGGCTATAATACTTGTTAAGCCAGAACACTTCTAAGGCGAATGGTCAGTTAATGTTGTAGCAACATGAACGAGCAACGTTTCTTGGTCTCATTCGTTTGCTAATTTATCAAACTTTCTTACCTCAGCTCAGTCGAGCTTCTCTTCTCAAAAGTTCACTCAGTCACAGCTTTGTGGCAATGGCACATCAGGAAACTATCGATATAAAATAAGTTGTTGTCCAGCTGTTCATACCAGGCTCGAAATCGAACCCACCACTGGTTATGTGTGCAGTGTTCCACTTGATGTTGCCCAATAAGAATTCAGAATCTCAACAAAAGACACATGTGTCTAAAAACTGTATTGACCGGAAAGAGGCAGAGGAGAAAACAGCGAAATCAGCTGGGGCAGTGTGGGCGGGGCATCAAGGCCTCTGTGGCCATAGGGTATATTATTTTTTTAAGCGCATATAGTCGAACTGAGGGCGCACGGTGGCCAAGCCCCTTATGGGCCCAATGAAATTCCTGCCCTGCTACAGATGATTAGTCTCTTTGCCCAACACTTAACACTTCACTTTTCTTACTCCACACCTCCAGATTGTTTTCATTGTCATACTTCAAGTCTTCAACCGACGCTGACTCAAGTGACATCACTTGAGGACATGTATCCGACTTCACACAGCTCCCTCTGTAAAGACTAAAGGTTTTATACTTCTTTAAAAAACATGTGCAGGATAACTCCCCTAACACCTGGAAACCCACTTTGATATGTAAAAGTTTCCCTTTAGGATTGGTAACGTCATCTTCCTGTGCCAGAGCCAGGAAAACATTGACAAGTGTGATAAGATGGACACAGATGTACAGGTTGTTTACAAAAAATAACAACTCAGAAATCAACATATTCCTCAACTGAAAATTACACCAACGTGACAGATATGACACTTGAGACTGAGACTGGTTGGAGCAGGAGACAAAACCTGGTCATTGTTTAGCTGGGAGCACACAGATAAAATAGACCAGAGTCTAAACTAACACGGCTGCTGCAGAGTGTTTGGCTGCAGTCCAGAGATGCTGCTGATGGAAACTTGACCGTCAGATCCATTATTCATCTGCTCTCCCCCGGGTCAGATGATTTGTTTCTGACTACAGAAACAGGTCACACATGAGTGCATGAACACACACACACACACACACACACACACACACACACACACACACACACACACACACACACACACACACACACACACACAAAGCTGTCAGAGAGCTGTTCAGTCTTATCACAGTTCAGTGAGGTGAAGCTGGTGTTGGAAGATGTTGACCAGAGACGATACACCGCAGTTAAAAGTTAAAACCACGACCACACACAGAAGTGAGTGTGTTGATTGGCAGGAGATGGCCAAGTTCAACCTGTTAGATTCACAATGTCAAGGCTATAAAGTGTTCACTTCATATGATGTAATGGTAACTTTTAAGAAAGGTCATCAAATGCTGCGGTGCAGGAGAGACTGAAAGACAAACAAAATCAAAGGCAGCCAACCAAACAGCCTAGACAAAACCAAACTAATTATCTCAATTGTGAAATTGTAAAATGAAATTACAATAAGCAGAAAGATGTCAAGAAACCCAACAAAAAACTAAAACTAAAAAAACTAGAATTCACATCTACGTATATGGACAAGAACATGATTTGGTGATGTATTTTAAGTTTGTTATGCAAACCTTTTTTTCACAAATAGTCATGTAATTCCAACAGTAGTTTGCATTAACTGCAAACCTTAAGTGCCAAAACAACTAGTAGCGGGACATTAGATAGTATAAGTGAACTGTGACAATGTTGACGTTCCTTTTTTTTTTAATTAGAATTTGACACAATCTTGTTCAACACAATTGATCACAACATCATAATTTAATTGAAAGGCTTGAGAAGTGGGTAGGACATTCTGGCTCAGCACTTGCCTGGTTCATATCCTAAACAATAATCTTCTCTTTGGACTTTTACGTTTTAGATGACATCATATGTGGGATCCCTCAGGGGTTAATACTGGGTCCATTGCTGTTTAGTTTGTAGCATATATGTTAACTCTAGGCCACAGGGAACACAACATACCTTATCATAATTAGGTTGATGACACACACTTATACTATCCTTGTTCCTTGGAGACCTGAAGCCTGCTTAATCACTGGTTGAACACTGTCGCCCTTGATTTTGATATAACAAAATCTGCCTTTTTTATCTTAAAGATAAATTCAGAGTAAGAGGCTTCTTGTCTCAGGCTGACACAGAAAAACACGTACATACATTTATCTCTTGTTGGTCGGACCATTGCAACGCTTTCCTTACTGGTCTGTTTAAAAAGACTGTGTCGACTACAACTAAAGAAAGAGAGTTTGCTTTGTGTGACACGTCTCTGAGTTTATGTGGATTAATACGTTTCTGTGTTGTAAGATGCAGGAGTAGTGGACATTTACAGCGCTCCAAAAATGCGTCAAATGCTGAATTTTCCTTCAGGTTGTCTTTAAAACAAAGTTGATGTACTTTTTTAGGAAATCAGAAAGATATTGAGGCTCAGATTTCACCAAACAGCAGCTGTGGTTGACTGCAGATGTTTCAGCTTAGATCATGTTGTTAAGTCAAACAAGCATTGTATTCATTTTAATCTTGTATTTTGTTAGCGACTCTTGTCATCTCTTAGGCTCTGTCTGAATACACTCAACCCCCCCCCAACATAGTTGTCCTAAATATTCATGTGTTTTTCATACAAATAAGTATGCTATATGCTCATGGGCAAACTTTCTAAGTTGTTTAGAGGAAAAATACCCTTAAGATGATTCCTGCAGCACTGGGACATATTTCCATTACAGTTGAGTTAGTATAGTCTGTTTTCCTGCCTTCATTCCTGGCGTGCACATGTGAAATCATCCTCTCAGCAGCTCTGCTTCTTTCATGTTTCCTCCTCCTTTTAGGGTTGATGGACTCAGCCTGTAGATAATCCACAGCTTTTATTCTTTGCCATTTATAGTTAAAAGGGAAAGATGAGAGCGGCTGATCGATGAGGAGAACTTCAACCCAGAGGCTGATGAGTTTAGTTTTCCACAGCCGGTTCTCCCCTGTGTTGACACTCCCAGCAGCATTATTTTTAGGTAGAACGGACTTTTCATTTGTTTAATGCCTGCAGCGCTGTGACGAGGCGCTTGGATATCCTGTTGGTGGTCTCGTAGTGGATTTCTGAGTTTGTATAGAGGTTCTGCTGTGTGTAAATCCAGCAGAAGCACTTTGATGAATCCCTCTGCTGTCTGAGCCTCACAAAGGTCAAACTCAGTTTTTTCCACAAATACAGATTCAAAGCTAGTTTGGAAATGTTACCTTTGCTGCACTTGAATCAAAATAGTTTTGTTTTTCAGAGACAGACCTGTGGTTTCCAATGGTCTTCGTTTCTGCCCAGCCAGACAATATAGACAGTACATAAAGATGAACAAGAGTCTCCACCTACTCCCACGGTTCAAAAGTGAAGCCAAAATATCCGGGATACGGGCACCCCCATCTTGTAATTTGGCAGAATCGGTGCAGTAGTGATCGGGCATTGGATCCGCGGTATCGAAGTCCCGCCCATACACCCGCCTCAGTCAATCACAGCTGTGAGTAATAGTGTTCCATCCTGTTTTTATAGCGTCAAAAAACTGATAAAAACCAAACTTATCAAAAAAAATGAAACCGCTAAAGGTCCCATGGCATGAAAATGTCACTTTATGAGGTTTTTTAACATTAATGTGAGTATCCCCCAGCCTGCCTATGGTCCCCCAGTGGCTAGAAATGGTGATAGGTGTAAATACTAAATACAGATACAGTATTAGGGGACATCTAAGGCCTATATAAAAGAGACTTCAGATACAGTATTAGGGGACCACTAAGGTCTATATAAAAGAGACTTCAGATACAGTATTAGGAGACCACTAAGGTCTATATAAAAGAGACTTCAGATACAGTATTAGGGGACCACTAAGGTCTATATGAAAGAGACTTCAGATACAGTATTAGGGGACCACTAAGGTCTATATAAAGAGACTTCAGATACAGTATTAGGAGACCACTAAGGCCTATATAAAAGCATCCAAAAAGCAGCATGTCATAGTACCTTTAAATAAACATCAGCGTGATCAGAACTACCTGCATTGACAGAAATAATCTTTGGGAAAAAATTATTTGAGGTGTTCTTTGATTTTGCACTTTGGAAGCGAAGGTGGGCGTCTGCGTTAGCGTTTTCAAACGTCTCTGTTTGAGGAGCCGGAGTAGTGTGGATGTGAGGCGTAAACTTGTAGCAAAAGGTGTGCGTTTAAAAAAAAAAAAAAAAAAAAAGTGTAGGTGTGGATGTAGCGTTAGTAAAGGTGGGGGAAAGATTTTGGTCAAGTTAAACGAAACACCGACTCTGAGTAGGAAACAGGAAACTGTGTTGGAAACAGCGATCTGTGGCGTCACACTTTGTTGACCCAGCCATCCACTCCTACCTCCTTCATACAACATTTTTGTTCACAGGGATGATTCTTCTTTTGCTCCTGAAAGAGATTTCCCCTTTAGGAAATGAACTATAACCCACAAGTAGCTCTAATGGATCTACAGACACAACGAGCTGCTCCAGCTCTCTGTTTACTGATCAGAAGAGATTTATACTTCCACGAGAGGACAAAAAGTGGATGGTCAGGAACTTTGTGACAGAAAACATCCCTGATAAAAGATAAAATGGTGTAGCAGCACTTGTGCAGTAGCTTTAATGGACATGTTATGACAGCAGAGGGTTTCTCTCTCAGTCTGCTGACAGACCGGGCCTGCGGTCAGACCTCTGAAGTGTAAAACACTCCAGCTGTTCAGGTTCACCGTCCCATTCACTAGGATTTGAAGCTTTCAGGGTGTTTTTCCACCGCTGCTCAGTCTGAAAGGCAGAACTTTCTCTCTCACAACAAAATGCCAATTAAGTCTGACTATCAGGCTTGTAAAACTTCAACTCCAGCTTCCCCTTTTCCCAAAAACATACCATACATATTAGACCTTAAACGGGTATCTATCTGCTAGGCCTGAGTATCGCCACTGAATTCCAGATTCGATTTGTGATATTTCAATAGAAAAGCTAATTTTACTTGGATATAAAAGACATTGTACAATTTTTCAAGGTTCCCTCTAACTTGCTGCATTATTAAAGTATCAATGTTTACATTAAGAACCGACCCCAAAGCAGTTACATTAATGTACTTTTTATTTAACATGAACACACAATAAAGTGCAGCTCTACAGACTCTACAGTCGGTGAGCATTGTCACATTTTATTTGATATCTTAAGTTGAGAGGTCAAGGGACCCCTTTTAAAACGGCCATGCCAGTTTTTCCTTCGCCAAAATGTAGCCTATCTCAGAATCAGAATCAAAATCAGCTTTATTTGCCAGGTATGAGGACACATATGAGAAATTTTTCTTTGGATTATACATTGCTCACAATGTGCTTACTCATACAAAACAAACAATATATACACACTATAAACAGAAACAATATAGACAGGTTGAGGCAGTAGTGCAATGAAGAGTGCAAAGCATGCAGGAGTAATTCTTTGATAAATTATTATATCTTGGAGCGTTATTTAGCGACCTTCCCGAAAAGCTAACATTGCATAGTTGGTACCAATGGATTCCTTAGTATTCCCTAGTTTCATGTGATACAGACGGAGATCGATTCTGGATTTTGTGAAACAATATTGGATCATTCAAATGAAAATCAATTTTTTTTTTTTTAAAACCCAGCCCTAATATCTGCAGGAAATGTCAAGTCCCTGCAAGCTGATTTCTTTTCATAGAAATGTGAAAATAAACCAGCAAATCAACTGATAAATGTATCTGTAGAATGTGTGTTTAAAGCGCCAAACCACGCTATCATGGGGCCACCAGTTTGGTCCTTTAAAGAAATACAAGCCCAGACTGTCCACAGATTAACCTGCCATACCCATCCAGTCTGAGTGGTTGGTAGTAGTCAAACCACCCCCACCCTCGTCAGACCATCGGCCCCCTGGCATCAGAAGAGGGGCAGCGATTCGGGGGGGGGGGTGTGTGACACATTCTGGCGTGGGCACCAGTTCTCACCCCCACAGCCTGTGGACGTCCCGGCTCTCCCAGGGCTCGGCTAATCCTCTTATTCAGCGTCCGGCTGGAGGCTGCGGGGCTCCCACAGACCGGAGCGCAGAGCCGGCCACTCTCTGCTGAATAAACACACTGACACAGTTGTGGTCTCTTTCTTTCCGTACAGACGCTGAGCAAGAGTTCTCCATAGAATCTATTCTACTCATTCACTCTTTTCCAGTAGAACATAAGCATGTTACCCCTTCTCCTGCTCGATCACCCTCCCATCTTAACTTCCTTTTCACCATTTGTCTTAAATCACCTTTTCTTTCTCCGGCTCTTCTTGCTCCTGATTTTGCTTCCTTAACAGATTTTTTTTCTCCTGGGTGTTTGTTTTATTTCTTCACAGTCACAGGAATGTTTTCCCTTTTTAAAACAACAACAGACCATCAGCCATTTTGTGCCCCCAAAGTTTAGAAAAAGCTTGTGGTTTGGGTTAAAATTGCACGTGGCGCTGAACGTTAGTTAAAGGTGCTCTAAGCGATGTCACGCGTTTTTTAGGCTACAACATTTTTTTTTAGCAAACATCTCCTCACTATCTGCTAGCTGCCTGTCCCCTGAACACACTGTAAAAAAAAAAAAAAAACGTGGTCTCTGTAGACAGCCCAGGCTCCACAAATGCCAACAAAAACAAATTGCGCCAACCTGCACCACCAAACATAACAAACAGTGTTCCAACCAATAACTGACAAGGATTTTGGGGGTGGGGGTTGGGGGGGTTAGTGCACGGAAGGGAGGGGGAGGGGACGGGATGAGGAGGAGGGAGGGGCGAGCTAGCCTCGTTTTGTTTGACCATAGGTCGAAGTAACGTCACCTAACATCGCTTAGAGCACCTTTTAAGTAAAAAAAAAACAAAAAAAACTTGCCATTTTTATATATATATATATTTATTATATTACGCGTCTCGTATCACGTCGGTTGGTAACGGTATCGGTATGGTTCGTCCAAGTGGTGTTGCCGTAACTAGCTGTCAAAGATGGCGGCCATTCTGCACATGCGCGACTCACATCGTGTAGGGACTCACATCGTGTCTTGACACTGCCTCCTTGCATTGACATTTTCTTCTACTTCATCACATTACTCCCTGCTTTGCTCCCATCATAATTACTACGGCCACTAGGGGGAGCCGCCACTATAAACTTAAATATAGGTCGTAATTGTTGCTTGAAAAACGACTTATGGGAGCTTTTTTCGGGGAGGACAGTCTCGACTAAACAGAAGTTAAAGGTAAAGAGCCGACTGAGGAGGCGGTCAGTTTCATTTGCTATAGCTGTTAAGCGCTGAGATCCAACACCTCCAACATTTAGAAGAATAACTAAATCATCAGTGTCATGTTGTTCACTCTGTCCATTCATTTCATTCAGTGGTTGTAAAGAACACTGCAGCCTCTGTGGGATTCTTTTGTAACATTTCCTGTCTAAGACAGTACTTTGTGACAGATGCAGCAGCTGATTTCTTTGTAGTTATCGAGACAAAAGGTCTCCGACCCAACTCATGTGTCAGGTATTGTCACAGACGCAGTGTGGTCTGTAACCGAAACCTGCAGCGATTGATGGGTACATGTCAGAGGAGTTGTGTTTGTCCTGCAACACAGAGAGGATCAGACACACGGTGAGGAAATGGTGGAGTGAAACTGAGGCAGCAGAGTGTCAGTCAGAGTCGCTGTGATCTTTAGTTACATTGGTGCCTTTTGTTAATGCATGAACGCCTAGAAGAGATTGAATTTAACCCAATTCTTTTCTTAACCCACATATTACAAATCCCTGAAATGGCATAGAGATTTAAGAGATTTGACCCATGTCTATAAACGTTGAATTCTTTTTTTTGTACCAAATATAAAGCATATAACAATATAAAGTAGGAGGTACGACAGAAAAACACAACACAGAAATAGTCAAATCCAATGATCCAATTTTAATTAAAGATATTAACTGTCTTATGAACAATCAAGACTTTATCATAATTGTAACATTCCTCCTATTTGAGTGGCTAAAACTGATTTCTTTTTTCCTCATTATGTTATAAGGCAATATGCTCTCCATACTAGGCTCACTTAGCCTGACAAGCCAGACCCACATCAAGATGTTGGGTCTGGGAACTCACCATTGGCATGGCTCAAGCTAAAGGATAGCTCTACAACCAACCAGAGCAACGCTAGTTGATAGACTAAACTTTTGCCGTATCCGGTCGGCAAAACTCCGAACACATCTTCCTTTTTTAAGAATGACTTCAGTGCTGTTCTTTGTTCTTTTCTCAAAGAAAAGCTGAACTCCAAGTCTTCCAGAGTCGCGGCCAAAGCCGATTCCAAAGACCGCTGTTCGCCAGCAGCAGCAGCAGCAGCCATCTTCTTTGTTTTCAAGTAGCAGGGAATTCACGCGGAACCGTCACAACTCTGCCGTCATTATGTTAAGCCCCGCCCACCGACTCTTTACATGATGTGATTGGCCTGACTAGAGTTTGGTTTTTCCAGCTCACAAGCCAACGGAGAGTTGCTGGATGACCCTGGCTGCAAGTTACATTTGCTGCTGCTAGGGTGGGTCTAGATTTCTAGGCTAAGGCTCACTGCCTTCCTCGGTAAAATTTGCCACGCACCGCCACTGAAGTCAAGTCAAGTTTATTGTCAATTCTGCAATAGACTTACAGAGCAATTGGAAATACGTTTCTCTCTGAGCCATGGTGCAATAAGGACACATACAACAAGTATCATTTAAAAGATACGTAACATACAAAATAACGTTATTTGTTATAACTTTTTTGTATAATATATCTTTTTTTATCTTATTATCTTATCTTAAGCTGTGCCACTCGAGCGTGAAGGAGAAAGATGAGTTCAGATGATAATTTTGTTGATGCTAAGCACTAAAACTACACCCGACTGAACACACACACACACACACACACACACACACACACACACTCTATATTCTACAGGTATTCCTTGTAAACTTGACAAACACCCATCCATGAACGGAGTGTAAACACAGTCTGTAATGGAGGCTTGCTGATGTACTGTTCAGGGATCAGACAGGTGTTTCATGTCAGAGCGGCTGTTTACACCGTCTGGTTTCCATTTCCACCTTAACAGAGACGGAGCTCCCAGCTTCCTGTCTGTCCTGACGCAGCTGACTGCTGCAAGGTCACACAGAGAGAAACAGGAGGAGGGAGCCCTATCTGACTGCTCATCAATCTTTATGTCCACAAGCATGTGCCTCTCAGTTTTTAGTGATCACAATTTCAGTCTGTCAGTCCATTGCAGCGGTGGAAGAAGAATTCAGATCCTTTACTGAAGTAAAATTACTTATACCACACTGTTAAAATACTCTGTTACAAGTAAAAGTCCTGCATTGAAAATAAAGTAAAAGTATCATCAGGGAAATGTACTTTTAAAGTATTAAAAGTAAAAGTAAAAATCCTCCCATTTTGGAAAGTGTAAAGGATCCAAACAGTTGTGTGTTTAACGGTCTAATCATTTCAGCTGGACTTGTAGGCCGTTATATGGTTGGCTAGTTTCATTCATAATAAAACATCAGATTTTATAAACGACATGCGTTTTGAGTGCAAACATCTTAATGTGTAAAGTAACTAGTAACTAAAGCTGTAACAGATGAATGTAGTGGAGTAAAAAGTACAATATTTCTCTCTGAAATGTAGCGGAGTAGAAGTAGAAAGTGGCATGAAAAGAAAAGACTCAAGTAAAGTACAAGTACCTCAAGATTTAAGTACACTACTTGAGTAAATGTACTTAGTTACATTCCACCACTGTTCCAGTGGAATATATCAACAACTACTTTATGGACTGACATGAAAGTGTGTTCAGTCATGTTTCCCAGATAAATTTGGATTCAACTTTAATCCAGCACCATCATCAGGTCACAATTTAAATTTGTCCCATACTTTGTTTTACTAAAGACATTCCTGTCAGCCTTGGCTGGACTTTTTGTTTTGTGCTAATTAGTCCAAAATGTACAAAAACAGTCGACTTGTCTAGTTGCATCGGTGTAAACTGGCAGGTTTCACAACGCTGTGGACGGGCACATTGTGAGTAGTTCCAAGGGTTAACTCGTAACACGTTGCAAATCGTTGGTCTGAACTGGGCTTTAAAATGCTACTTCTGACGAGGGTCACCCCTATGTTCCCAAGCTCCTCATTGTTGTTGTTTTTTAGTTTATTTTTTTTGTTTTTTGGGGGGCTTTTCCGCCTTTAATTGACAGGACAGGACAGCTAGGTGAGAAAGTGGAGAGAGAGGGGGAAGACATGCAGGAAATCGTCACGGGTCGGATTTGACCTCTGCGTTGAGGCATAAACCTCTAAATATATCTGCGCCTGCTCTACCCACTGATCCAACCCGGCCACCCAGGCTCCTCAGTGTTAAAGATTGGTAATAGCCATATTCGCTAGCCTAGAAATGTAATTTGCAGCCAGGGTCGTCTAGCAACTCTCCATTGGCTTGCGAGCTGGAAAAACCAAACTCGACGGTTCCGCATGAATTTCCTTCTACTTGAAAACAAAGAAGATGGCTGCTGCTGCTGGTGAACAGCGGTCTTTTGAATCGGCTTTGGCTGCAAATCTGGAAGACTTGGAGTTAAGCTTTTCTTTGATAAAAGAACAAAGAACGGCACTGAAGTCATTCTTAAAAAAGGAAGATGTGTTCGGAGTTTTGCCGACCGGATACGCAAAAAGTTTAATCTATCAACTAGCGTTGCTCTGGTTGGTTATAGCGCTGTCCTATTGCGTGCAGAGGGAATTTGAAAGACAACCGTTTATCCCGCCCCTCGGATTGAGCCCTGCCAATGGTGAACATCTTGATGTGGGTCTGGCTTGTCAGGTTACATCTTCGCAGTTCAAATTACGAACAAACGAAGGGAGATGGACGTTTCGAATGCTGTTTGAATGATAAAAATCTATTCAGCCACTTTGGAGACCATCATATTAATGTCTGTAATAAAAGTTTGCATCGCTTTCATACCAATCCTTTAAAAGCTCTATATTTTGTGTGAAAGAGGACATTTTGTCTGGATGGTGGTGCCAGAAAAAAGGCCAGGATGTCATCAAAATCATCAGTAAACATCCTTTGCAGATCATGACCATAAATAGTCCTTCCAGTAGGAGTTGAGATATTGGTCTCTGGACCAAAGTGTTGGACAGATGGAGAGGATGTAGGCTAAAAACATCCTCATTGCATGAAAGCTGCTTCTTGTTACTTGAACTTCTCACCTCTGACATTTTAAACTAGGGGCCGTGACCCCGCCACAGCCCGACTGTTGGAGGTCGGTGATTAAGTGAAAGCGGCGGAGTGAATAATGCCACTAGAGCCAGAAACATCAGGACAAGAGAAACAATGTCACTTCTTCCTAATTGTTTCTTTATTGCTGCCTTTTGAAGGAAACGGCCGGCCGCCAGGAGCTGCAGCACAGCTGGAATGTGTTGCCGTAAATCACATTCATTCCCTATGTATGGTCATACAGTGATTCATGGGAAGGAGGCAGGGAGTGAGTTTCTGCCTCATCAGGAGTTCCACTTTGTTGCTCTGTCACTCTTTTAATCCTCAGAAATTCAGTGTAGAGTCTTCCTCTCTGCTGGATTTCAATCATGTTTTCTACATTTCAACCCTCTTTAAATTCAGGGATTAAACGTTCTACACTTTAACTGAAATAAAAAGGATGACTGGACCGTCCCGTGGTGTTCTACTAGAAGAACAAGACGAGCTTTGTTTTCTTAGTTCAGAGAAAACATTCTGCATATTTAGTCTTTTCTCTGAGTCTCAGGAAGGAACTTGTTTTGGTGGAACGTGTACGTTCAAAAGTTTTTCTAGTCGTGCAACAGAAAACTCAGATTTGACAGATAGTCTAGCTAGCTGTCTGGATTTACCCTGCAGATATCTGAGGAGCAGTTAACCATAGTCCTCAGAAATCCACCGGAGTTTAGAACGCCAACACAAACAAAGAGGAAGGTGACGGACATCCGACCGAAAAGAGGGGCAATTGACGGAATTTCAGTCGGCACCTAACAATCCCGGAAGTAAAACGTCGTAGATATAGACTAGTTAAAACCCACTCACACATAACATCAGACAAAAACTAACTTTTAACACAAAGTTGGGATGGGAAGTTGTACCATTATGTGCAGGTATTGAGTGTAACATCCTTCACAAGTATACTGTATATAGTGCCAGTGCAGTTTGTATTATTTTACTACTGAATTATTAGTCAGATCCACCGACACAGCTCCTGCACAACATCACAGCCAATAAGACCTAGAGCAGGACTAGATCATCTTTGCTTTTAGACCCTTTTGGGAAACAGGGTCCTGATATGTTGGCAATGGCAATTTATTTATAAAACACCTTGCATTACACGTAAACTCAAAGGACTTCACATTAAAAGACAAAATATAAGAATATAAGCATAAACATTAGAACAAACGCAGTGTAACGGGCATTTGAATTATTGTGCGATCCTTGCACATGATTCTGTTACGAAATTGCAAATTAATAAAGGGAATTTTATTTGAAATCTCCAAAATAAGTATGAAACATTGTGAGGAACATCATGGTTAGAGTTAATCTCACCTTTTAGGTCCATTTAATAGCCCTTCTGGAGCTTTTGATCATATCTTCAGTCTAAATAATCTATATTATCTGACCTTCAATCTTTAATGGTTGAAATTTCAGGATTGTTTGTTTTGGCACCGTACTAAACATGCACATGCAGTTCAACACAAATATGATGTATTCTATCTCCAGTACAGGCCATATTGTGTTATTTCTTAGTTGGAAAATATTGATTTGAACCATGTAGAAAGTCGTTCCATCTGCTCCCTCTGCAGTAAAATCCACCCTGCAGGAAGTTTTAAAGCCCAATCTGATCCAAACTTTCAAAGTGATTGTGATCTCCTCTTTACTCATAAACACTTAATCAAATGATGCAGCTACTCTGGTTTTAGAGCAGTCAGATTACTGGCAGCCTGCCAGGAAAACACCTGCTTCACAAGGGAACTTTGCTTCCTGTATGAAGGTGTTGCCCTGCGGGCGACCTCTTCCCTCTGCAGACTGTCAAACATGTAATCCTGGATTAGACCCTGCTATCATCCAGAGCTCAGAGGGACTAAACACCACACAGCAGGAGACCTCATCTTCTAATTTACTGCACAATAATGCTGAACCCACCACAAACCGGTCGGGTCATGAAATTTAATTTTGGAAAGGAGGCTCTGAACTCTGTGAGAGGGATTTCTTGGTTGGAAGTTTGTAACACTGACTACTAGAGCTGGCCGATATGGAAAAAATCTAGTATCACGATATTTTTGACAAAATACCTCAATGTCGATATTGTGGCAATATTGTAGTGTGACTATTGATGCTTTCACAAAATACTGACACAATGAGATTTTTGATAAATATGTAAAATGTATGATATTGTACAAAAACGTGTGCGCAACAATTCGTTTGATATCCTATGAAATTACACTGACTTCCAGCCGGTCACGTGGCGACCAATCAGATGACAGGTTTTGCGATCTTTACAGCAGACAAAACCAAGTCACCAAGGGGGGCCGGTCATTTCAGCTGCCGTTGCAGTTGAGTTCAGTTGACAAAAGTTGACTCTCATGCCGTGACAACAGTTGAGTTTAGGCACCAAAAAAGATTGTGGTTTGGGTTTAAATATAGGTCCCCTTAAGTAGTACTCCCGGAACACGAACACGCATTTTCTGAGTGAAAGTCACACTTCCTCCCGCTTTTGGTGTTCCTGCGTATTTACTAACCAGCAGCTATCGGGTCGCGGGTGAAAGCCCTCCTGTAGTGTTCTCTGTCCTGCTGTTGTCTCTGTCATGCTGCCTGGCCCTGTATCCATACATCCATACCCGTAACGTTACCGGGGTTAGCTTCTGTTTTGGGGTAAGAGGGCTTTGGGTTCTCCTTTACCTTGTTAAGGTAAGCTAGGTTAGCCTCCTAGCTTGTGTGCGCTTCTCAAATGTACTTTCAAATTCGTGGGGTTTTTCCCCGTAATAAATTGTCCACATATTTTACCACCTTCCACTGCAAGGCGCTTTTATCTGACACAGTCATAATCAAATATGACTGCCGCTTTCTTCCGACTTTCGGTGCTGCCATGATGCCAGGCGAGGGGCATGGACTATGTTGTGTTCAATTTGACGTGGAAGGTCGGAATTTCTGGGTTCCCAGTCGGAAACTATACATGTCTACGGGAAATGTCATGGTCGGAAAGATATAACGTTATTTGCTCTATGAAAGACATCGACAAAAACGAAAACTAAGGACAATTACTTGATTATTTTATTTTATTTAGTTTTGCAAACAGACATTACAGTTTTAGTTTAGTTATCGTTTTTTTTGTAATGCCTCGTTTTTATTTTTATTTCAGTTAACGACAATGTTTTTTCCCATCTAGTTTTTGTAATTTCGTTCGTTTTCATTTACGATTATAACCTTGCTTTCTACGCTGATCATCACCCTTGTTGCTGCTTTTGCTGCTGCTCTGTATGTATGTGGACAGGCCTTCCACCAGGTTTTGGGACATGGCTGCAGGGATTTGCTCCCATTCAGCCACACAAGCATCAATAAGCTCTGGCTTTTAGTCAATGTTCCAGTTCATCCTAAAAGTGTTGGATAGGGTTGAGCTCTGTGCAGAACCGTCAAGTTCTTTCAAAACAAACTGGAAAACCCAATTCTTTATGGAGCTGGCTTTGTGCGGGGGGATATTGTCATGTTGAAACAGGAAAGAGACGGACAAACTGTTGATAGCTGGAAGATGAAATGTCCAAAACATCAAATCAAAGATCATGCTGTAGCACTAAAGGTTTTTTTTATTTTTTATTTATGATTTCCCCCATTCAATATCTCCATTGACGCTTCGTTAAATGCTTATATGAAGAGTTGTAAGCCGGGAATCAAGCCTACCAGCTACGAGATGAATCGTGGCCATAAAGCTTTAGATTCAGTGCAAAAAAACATTTTGAAAACTGAAAAAAGGCAAAGGTACAAGACTGTGTACAGAGACCATCATAGACTTCAGTGGCAGCATTCATTAAAGAATTTGTGGATTCGACAAATGTTTCTATAGTAACAGCCAGCTTAACCATCAGAAGTTGCTGTTACACTTAGGATTGTGGGTAGTGTAGTACTTCTCCTTGACATCGCAAATGTAACATGTTTTTCTTTGATTACATATGGACTTTCAGCTTCTACATGAGCAGAAAGTTTCACAACCGCCAACATGACATCATGACTTCGCGTAAACATACACGCCACTTTCCTAAAGCCAAGTGGCGTGTTATCTGTACGCATTTTGAGCTATCCGCGTGTATGTCTACGCTGTATACAGCAGACGGCAGTCTGCAACGGCACAGAGTAAACATACACGCCACTTTCTAAAGCCACCTGGCATGTTATCGCGAGGCTACGTGTTATTGTGAGGCTACATGTTACCGCGAGGCTACGTGTTATCGTGAGGCTACGGTTGGGTTTAGGAAACATCACACGCGGGTTGGGTTTAGGAAAAGAAAAACGTGGAAAGGAAACGTCACACGCGGGACACGATCCCCAGTCTCCTGGGTGAAAGTCCTGTGTTGTTTGACCCAACCTCCACCCTGACCAACCTCCCTACGCGGATTTTCGGCCTTTCTTACTACTCGCTACGGCGTCAATTCACTCGCAATCGCAAGGTAATGTAAGTCAATGGAAGCCAAACGGCGTCTTGATAACACACCAATAATGGCATACAAATTGGCGTGTCATAGATACGCCAATTCATGAGATCAGTCTGCAACCGCAGAGCTCATGTCAGATGGTTTCGACATTATGGCTGATAATCAAAAACCTTATGGAAAAAATAAATTGGATTTTCACTTCCGGAACTACAGTGTCCGACGTCAAGTTGCATTATGGGTAACGTAGGCGCCAGGTTTTTGTCAAGACAGAAGAACGGTGGGATGAAGATATTTCTAGTTCTGCTGCATCGATTTCGATCCTTGTGGTTTTAAACTGTCCATTAGGAGTCTGACAGTGTAATAGAAGTGCAAAGATGAATCAGTGAAGTACTCTTTTAAGATTTCCCTTCACTGGAACAAAGGGACTTTGACTAAACTTGGCAGCTTCTCATAGAAAGGTGCTGGTAAATTTGAAAAAAAAACCTTATACCCTTAGGTAGTGCTTACAGCCAGTATGATGTGATGCCTGAAAAAAGAAGAAGAAAAGTCCAGTGCACTTTGTTAAAACGTAATCCAACCAATTACTGCACAGGACCATAAAGCATAAGGGTTTATGAGTAAGAAACCTATTCTAATAAAATATAAGTGCATGTTTTTCCCCTTGGAGAACATTCCATCAATGAATTCCCAACATTTTTCTCAGTATTGTGACGGCTTGTAAACACACACCTCATCACGTCACCTTATATCCTCTCCGTGTCATGTGACCTCTGCTCTTTGTTTCTCAGTCAGGGACTGGGCGCTCTGTTATGGTAATGAGGTGTTGTTCTCTAACGGCCCCTCGGGGCGTCGACTTCCCTTCATTAACGTGACAGATGCCTGGACAGCCACTCGGGTTAATGACTCACCTCCTGACATCACAGCGCACAGGATCTCATTATGTACCCTACTGAGAGTCGGAGGGAACTGAGTCAGTCAGCAAGGTCGAGAGGAAGGTTGTGAGGTAGGAAGGTTGATGAGGGAGCTGTATGCTGCCGACAAGGCATCGCTCTCGTAGATGGTGCGGAAAAATGGCCACAGTGTCTGTGAGTTTTGGCTGATTGCTCACCAAAGTTTTGTTGTTTGGTCGTTTTGAGCCAAAATATCTTAATATAGTCAAAAAAGGCAGAGCCTACATGGTGTGACAGGTTGGAACACCTGTTAGGGCAGGAGAATGCGCGCCCCTAAAGATCTCCTTCTGTGGGGCACCCTGGTGACTTATGGGTTAAGGCGCTGACCATGAACCACAACGTCCCTGGTTCCAGTCCAGCTGGGGCCACACATTCTCATTTTGAACTCGTCAAATACTGACACGGGACAAGAACAGGACACGAACCACAGCCTCCTGGGTGAGAGTCCTGTGTTGTAATATCTGGCATTCAGCACCAACATATAGCCCCAATTAAACATTTTTTTGAACATTTTCAGTCACTGTGACAGTTCATCTGTGAGATTTGCAGTCAAATCAGGCTCCTTTGATTGAATCATCAAATAGTCGCTTATATGAGTTAATTCCAACAAGATATACGTATGAATATAAATATATCCTGCTGAATTAGGGTACTGGCATCTGTTTTGGACCAATTCAGGCACTGTCCACGTGATAGCAGAGTTTGAGAAGTAGACAATAACTAAGAAGGGGAAGTGAATAGATATGACATTTAGGGACTAAGGTGAGGAGGAAGGTGTCTCTGAATTTCAGAGCAATAAAACACCACGGAAACTATTTCTACACAATCTGTTCTACCAGCGTTTGGGATTTAAAATCAGGAAGGGGGTTTATAAAAAGCAAACCAAATACATAAAAACATTACAAAACTACAGTACGCCACTTTTAAAGTTTATATTAATTTGCCCTGTCCCATTCTTAAAACTAGTAATTTATAAACTGAATTGAAAGGAATGTTGTGTTGTATTTCCTAAACAGCAGATATTATACAGTATATGTGTATGTATCAGAACAGCATGAAAACCAAGGTACAAAATATTAAAAAGCCTTTATTGATGCGGCTAATGCATGCATAAAATCTCTGTCTTCCTACTATATGTGTATGTGTTCAAGACAAATTTCCTTCGGGACAATAAAATCTTATCTTAGGAAGGGGGTTTATAGAAAGCGAACCAAATATAAACATGACAAACGAGGTCACTTGTATAGTTGGGAGTGACTCACTGATCCACCGCAGCGTTGTGTTTAGTTGTTTCAGTGGAACAGAGCCTGTGGCTGTTTTCAGCTGCCGGATAGTCGAAACGTATGCGTTCGTGTTTTTGGTTTTGTTTGGCAGCCGCTCAATGAAACCTCAGTGGAGACCTGATGTCGGGCAGGAAAGCAAATCAAACCAGTAATAATACACTAACAGCTAAACTATAAAACCCATTAAGGTCCAACCTACTAATAAATCTGTCTGCTCAGGAATTTAAAAGCACATTTGTGTCACTGCGATCATTCTGTAAACCTTTTACGACCTTACAGCACCCAAAGCTGTAATCTGTAGAGTCAACTTTAACTTCTATGTATAGGTCATGACTGTTGACCGAATGTTCCGAATGCGTGTATTCAGGGTGCGATTTGTGAAAAAAAGCAGAGGGGGGGGGGTGTTTGATCATGCAAAACAAAACATGCAAGAATTAAATCTACTGTAGGAGCCACATATTGTATGTTGTTTATGGTCTCATTTATGTTATTTATTGATTATTATATTGTGCACTTCTATTGTAGGTGGTGGCCGTTTTCATCGCGTTTTGAGCGGAAGTGATGACATATTTGTTTGCTTCACCTGTTGTTTTTTGGGCTTTGACAGAGAGGGGGTGAGCCTGGGAGCGAACGCTTTCTGTCGACTAATGTTGCGGCTGTAAGCAGTCCAACAAAGTGCTGCCGCGAGGGACTAAACACTGAGAGATGCATAAACACTTTCTGTTGACCGCCGCACTAACGCACTTATTTCGACTCACAAAGTAACTTAAAATCATTGCAATACAATCTCGAGCGCGTTACAGTGTGTTTATGCATCTCTGTGTTTAGTCCCTCACAGCAGCACTTGTTGGACTGCTTACAGCCGCAATATCCCCCTTGCAATACCACCATGGATATAGTGCCACTCGGCCAGCCATGCCAAACTTAAATATGCACTTCAATATTCAGTAGAAAACATAGTGATTTCATGTCAGAGAGCGGAGTTTACTTCGCGGTGAAAACTAAATATTTACCCAGGAAACGCTTGTTCGTTCCTCTGGACCACGGCCCCTACCACGGCCCCTGAAAGGACCTTAATCTGGCGGGCCTGTACCCGGCTCACAGTCACCTATTGGCGGCTATACCGGGGGTACAAATAATTCAGCAGATGCAGGGATATGTAGTCCAGAAAGGGGGAAATCCCATGCATCGCAATGATTTTAATGACCGTCTCTTTGTCTCTCTTGCAGCTGGAGGATATGCATACAGGAACCAACGCAAGTTCTCAGAAGACATCGACTGGTCGTACGCAGGTGAGTCACAGACACACCTAGACTGTAAAATGCTCTGCCAGCAACAAATTACTTCCTCTGCGTGTACTTCACCTGTGTGTTTACAAGACTGGAACAATATGTTGTCACTCGGCAGGTCGGGAAGTTTTGGTGCAGAGTGATTTTTAGTGACAACTTTTTTTTATTTTGCTATAAATCGTTCAAACCATACAACAATTTAGGTTGTTTATTCCTACCCTCTAATGCAACCAGTGGGAGCGTTTTCTGCCCTCATATCTGGACCAGAGAATGTAATGGTTGCGGTTTTGAACATAATGGTAATATCGGTCGTAATTGCTGCCTGACCAAACAGCTTACAGTATATGGGAGTTTATCAGGGAAAGACAGTCTCCTCTAAAACCCTCTGCCAGCAACACATTTCTTACCCTGTATGTAGTTCACCTGAGTGTTTACAAGACTGGAAAAATATCCTGTCAGTCAGCAGGCCAGGGAGTTTTGGTGTGGAGTGAATTCAGTGACTTAACTGTGTTTATTTTTGAAAAACGTCCTCCAAGCCATACGACGATGTAGGTCCTACCCTCTAATCTCATTAACATTGTGGAACAGTTGCAGTTTGGTTAGGTTAAGACACAAAAAATACTTGGTTAGGTCAAGGCATAGACTGTTAATATTAATGGACAGAGCATGTGTGACATCACCCATTGGTTCGTAGA
The DNA here is from genome assembly GCF_008315115.2 of Sander lucioperca. Taxonomy (NCBI): domain Eukaryota; kingdom Metazoa; phylum Chordata; class Actinopteri; order Perciformes; family Percidae; genus Sander; species Sander lucioperca. The sequence continues at coordinate 34,077,293 of NC_050179.1, read as the reverse complement.
GATCTGCTATGAGTCGTCGAGTTTGCCGTTACGGGCGCAGCCATCCTGGTTGCGGATGTGACGATTTTAGACGAGAGGGAGGAGTGAGGCAGGAGCCATGTTACGTTACACACTTTCACTGGCAATCACATCATAGCCACGCCCTAAAACACCCCCTTTATCGCCAATTTTAAAATCAACGAGATCGTTATTCAAAAAATGAACATCATTCTGTGTTGCAGTAGACTTAAAACTAGTGATTGAGACCATCAACTCATTATGAAAATGTTTACTGAGGTAATAAATAAAGTGAGAAGTGGGTCACTTTCTCATAGACCTCTACAGAAACCGACCTCCTTTTGCAACCGCACGTGTTGCCCCCTGCTGGAGTTCAGATAGAATGCAGGTTTAAAGCACTTCTGCATTTGCAGCACTTCGCCGAACCGAATGCTTTGTCCATTAATATTTACAGTCAATGGGTCAAGGCAACATAACTACGTTAAGTTTAGGTTATGCATGTGACGCAGCTCCGTTTGTTCACCTGTGTGTTTACAAGACTGGAATAATATCCTGTCAGTCAGCAGGTTGGGAAGTTTTGGTGTGGAGTGATTTCAGTGACTTAAACTGTGTTTATTTTGATGCTGTTCTGAGTGACTGAGTTTTTTTGTTGTAACACAAATACACATCTGGTGTTGAGTGAAAGAAAAGAATGTAGTTTGATGGTATGAACAGTATGTACACCAGTTAGCTGCTTGCTAACCGAGCCTAGAACAAAAACACCTTTGTATTGTCTTATTGTCTTGATTTCTTTTCTTTAAACCTTTCTGCTACATGAGTTAATCAAGGTTTTACATTCTGAAATAAAACTATACAGTGTGTGTGTGTCTGTCTGTCTGTCTGTCTGTCTGTCTGTCTGTCTGTCTGTCTGTCTATGTGTATTTGTGTGTGTGTCTGTGTTTTTCTGTCTGTGTGTGTGTGTGTGTGTGTGTGTTCTGGTTCTCCATTGACATGCAAATATCCGTCCTGACCCAGAAGCCTGTCTGACCTGGTTCAGGCTCTTTGTCCTCTGGTGGAAGAAGCTCTGAACAACCAATCGCAGCGAGGAAAGAGAGAGTAATGTGACCGTCGACAAACCTGCTAACAAACACCGCAGCAGCTGGCTAGAACAACACGACAACACATAATTAGCAAGAACGAGTGAAACATCTGCAATGTTACTGAGACCCTTCATCATGCTGAACATCTGGGGTGTTTCCTGCTTGAGAAATCTGAATAAAAAAGCACTTAAAGGCTCTTCAAAATCAAATATGTATATAAAAAAAAGAACTGTTATACTTGGGTAAGGCGAGTTTGCTGGTGGTGCATTTAATAAATAATTGCTTTTTTTTACAGCAGCTTAAGCTTTAAAGTTACACTGAGGAAAAAAAATAAAGCTTGAACAGTCATAAACAGAACATAATAATTAATAATCAGGCGGTGAGTCAGATACAGGCAGTTTGAGGATGATTATTGGTCTTGAATAAAGTCAAAGCTGCTCTTATTATCTTTGTGAGGATTCAATGACTGTAATTAAAACCCATAACCTAGACATCCTAACCTTAATTGTAATGTAGTGGAAAAATGTTTGTACTCGTGGACATCTTGCTGGGAACAGGATTTAATAAGCAAAAGATAATTATGATAATCGGGCCGGGGCACCGTGGGTGGAGCTGCACCTTGTATCAGCCTTTTTAACTTTTTAACAGGTTGTAGCTGCACGTCAGGCTGTGTATTGTGTCAGAACTGAACAGTGGAAGCTTGGATGCCAGCCGAACTTAGCCCCGCCCACAACATTTGAGGTCAGGAAGTTGGGTCTGGACTTGATCCGTTGTGGAGCAACTATGCTCGAACCAGAGCTGTTCGGACCAATCAGATTGTCAGGGCGGGCTTTATACGATGATGGACCGATAATCAACAGTAACGTAATCAACCACGTCACCAAAGAGCGTTTGGGTTGAATTCGTTTACAACAAAGATGGCTGTTGCTGGAGAATTGAGATGTGTAGATTCCGCCATCGCGTCTGTTATAGAAGATATCGACAGCGCATTCATTTTAATTTTAAAAGAGGAACAGAGAACCGCGATCAAGGCATTTGCCGATCGGAAAGATGTTTTAGACGTCCTTCCTATGGGATTCGGCAAACGTTTAATTTATCAGCTGGCCCCGATGGTCGCTAAGGAGATGGGGCGCTCTGATTGGTTGTAGGTCTATCCAATTGAGTGCAGAGGCATTTTCTTTCCTGGTTGGGTTGAAACATGCCCCATAATCCCAGCCCAGTGGAGCAGTATCAGACTCATATTCTGACTAGAATCTGAGTATGACCACGTCAGGCTAGAACAGTGGATCACGTGGAGGCTGAATCATGGATTCCGATGAAAAGGAGTTGATCATTTCTTGTTTTTAAACTCCAAATTAAAGGATAAAATAACTCACTTTGAAAAGCCCAGCTGAAGGACACAAGAAAGTGTTTTCTGATCTCATGCTGCTGTAGATTCGCTATACATGCTTTCAAAACGGATGGAAATCATCATTTGAACATAAATCTGTGTTATGATCTGACAACGCTCTGCTTGAGGTTAAGTGAGGTAGAGGCACATACACAACTTGGTATATAGGGTTAGAGAACTGTTACATAGTTATAATTAAACTGATACAGTGCGGACATGTATTTGTGTTTATAGGACCCCCTTGAAAATAAGATGCTACATATCAAGGGGCTATCCTTTCAATCAAATTCAAATTACATGGACCAAGATGGATTGCAATCAATCGAAATTTGGGTGTAATTTAAAGTGTCTTAAATCTCATCTGGATTTTATCCAAATAGTCCTGAGTTTTGTCCAACCATCCTTCTCGACCACTTCCCTGCAACTTTTGTACAGTATAAGGATGTCGCACTTATACCTTTTTCACACCAGCTACCGGTACCGTTCAACCCTCCTTTTGGAAATTCAAACCAAGCCAGTCTACATGGGTATATCCCTGGTCATGACAATTCAGAGATCACCTGGGTCAACCTGGGAGCACTGCAAAACAATTACCTTAAGAAACAGAAACCAGAAACAGCTTCCAGTCTGTCTCGTCTCAGAGATGTTGTCGTCCACAGAGAGAAGACTTTAACTCTGAGCAGATGTGAACAAATCCACATGTTAGTCCTCCATCACACAGCAGCAGGATATATGAGCAGAGCCTCACATGTTGCTCACATTCATTTTGCAATGAAAGTGAAACAAAAAGCTTGAGGCTGTGGATCAGTTGGATGTAAAATGGGCTGCTGGATTAGATTTACTTGGTTTAGTTTGAGTTGCAGCTGACACACACACACACACACACACACACACACACACATGAAGGAATGAATTAACTCCTCTGTGAGGGATGATTTGTTTTTGTGCTGTAACACTTTCCGTACTGTATTTATTCCATCCATCATGTCAGCGTGTTCATTGTGTTTGAAAGCAAAGAGGAAAGCGGAAGCTGAACTCTTTCTTTTGAGCTGCAGTTGTTAGCAGAACGCTGCCGGCTGTATTCGAGAAATGTCTGCTTGAACATTGAAAAATCTTGGACATTGACCTCATGAGAGTTGTAAGAGAGAAAACTGTGAGCTGATATTAAAGCCAGAGTGCAGCTGCAGGTTATTAGCTTGTTAGCTCATAGAGCAGCACACCTGAAAGACCTCATTGCATAATTAGTTAGAGAGAGAAGTCTGCACTTGATCAGTTTGTCCATCTAATTAAAGGAGAATATCATCAACACCTGTACTCTTAGGCTATGTTTAAATGGAAACGATCTGAAGAGAAAACGCAAAAGTGGCGTGTGCGTTCTCACTTTTTATTCCGCGTTTAGACGAGCGTTTTGGGGGGGAAATCTGCGTGCATATGGTGACGCAAAAGTGTGTGAAATTTGATGTAGTATGCACACCAGGCGGCTAGGTGGTAGTGTGAAGCACTGCCACACAACACCACCAAGTCTGCGCCTGCGCAGAACCTTCCTTCTACTTCTCTCCCTAGTAGCGCGAAAACCAAAACATGGCGAAGCGAACAACAAAAGCTGACAATTTTGTCTGGATAGACGAGGAGGTGGAGTTATTGCTCCAAACAACCTTAGATTACAAAGCCACAAAGGCACAACAGGGCATGGACTGGGAGTCCTGCCAGTCAAAATATATAGACATATGGACCCAATTTCTTCAGTAGTATCCTGTACCTGGAGGGACGTCATATCCACACAAGAAAGACGCTATCTGTAAAAGTCAGATATCGTTAAAGCTGAAAGCCATCCGGACCAAGTATAGGCAGGCTGTGGATACCCAACGGCGGAGTGGCCATGGGCTAGTGATCACTCTATATTTTGATTTATGTAATGAAATATAGGGTGGGTCGCCAGCCACCACAACAATAGAGGCTGGTGTTGAAACATCAGAAGTGAACGCTGACTTTTGCGTTTTTACCCTTTAGACGGGAATGTGACGGTGGAGCGTTTTTAAGATTTTCACTCTGGAGGGTGGTTTCACTTTTTTGCGTTTTTAAGCCCCAAAAACACCATCGCCGTCTAAACGAAAGGCACATCTGATCAAATATTTTGCCGTTTTCACCCGCGAGCGTTGTCGTGTAAACGCAGCCTTAAATGCCTGTACATGATACTTATAGTTTAGTGTTGGCCATCATCCTTTTACAGCTGCCAAAAATATGCTTTTACAGTGAAAATAAAAGTCATAATTAAGATTTTGGAATTGTTGGAACTCCAACACAAAACTTTATTGAAATGCTTTAAGCAATTCTTTAATAAAGTAGAACATTTCAACATAATACCCAGTAACAGAGAGTCAGATAGTGTTGTGGAGGGACATTAAGTCAGACTCAGTGGTGAGTGAAACCGAAGCAGAGGGACAGACAGAGCTGTAGCCGAGCCAAAGTAGAACTCTTTTTAATTCATTAACTTTATCGGTTATCAGGCAAATAAAACGGCGATACACATAATCTGCAAACTGCCAAAAAGCGGCCCGATAGTCGACCAGAGCCGATAATCGTCCAGAGCCTATAATCTAGTCTATCCCTAGTAAATACATATTGAACCTTTGTCTCCTAGGTTTGGTTTTCTGACTCCGTGGGAGTGTTTTTCTTTAGAAGCTTACCGTAAAATCTTCTGATGTTGGACGGTACGATACCAGCTTAATCTGAACCTTTGTTTCTGTCTAACCCTTCAGGAACTTTAAATCAAAACAACTGGGCCAAGAAGTTTCCATCCTGCAGCAACGCCAAGCAGTCGCCGATCAACATCGAGGAGAACCTGGCTCAGGTCAAGCTGCAGTACCAGAAACTGAGGTTTGACGGCTGGGAGAGCCTGACGAGCGACAGGACGACCATCAAGAACGATGGCAAGACGGGTAAGAACTAGAGCTGCGTGATACGAGGAAAAATATCTAATTGCGATTATTTTGACTGATATTGCGATTGCGATATGATTCACGATATTGGAGGGAATCATTCTCATTTTCATTGAATATTATTAAAATTAAAAGAACTTAAAATGATGACACTGTAACAAACAAAGATTTTTTCTTTCTTTTTCTTAAGTGAAAGTCATATTTAAAAAATTGCTTTCCAATTCGTCCTACTGCCACGCAGCCTAGAATCAGTCTTTGAGTTAGACTAAGTGTTATGATATTGAAGCAGCTACAGCCTTTTCTAAAGCAGTTTTTTATTAAGTGACTATGTCAACTTTAAAGTTGTTTCCTTATTTCCTTCCTCCCTCTTTCGTGTCTCCTTTCCTCCCGTCTTAAAGTGCCGACCTTCTGTAATTCTCATGACCGTTTCTCCCAGACAGATAATGAGCGATGGGGCCTTTTCTTTTCTTCATCCAGTGGTGTCCTATTGTAAAGGATACAGTTACCAGTTTGTCATTTGACAGGATTGAGAGCCTTTTATACATTTCCTCTCTCTAAGTGGTGTGACACACAATAACGTACAGTGTGCTTTCAAGGTGATTGTTAAGTGAAATTGTAGACAAGAGGGATCCCGCCTCGCCTTTCCAGACGCTCCAAACAGACGAGTCCAGTGCTTCTTAGCAACGGGACTCTCAGCAAAATAAGAAGCACTCTGTTGTAGTTGTTGTTCGGCCGCCAGCTGCACCAAAGGCTTTCATTAACGGAGATGTTTGGTGGACAAGCTGAGCACGATTCAGGCCGACAGCACTTAAACCTGTTTTTATCAGCCCACAAATGGGCCCAGAGAAGGTTCAAGGCACAGACTGCAAACCAGTTCTGAAGAAAAAAGAAAGAAAGTTCCTCTACACACTCGTCACCTCTGCATTGGTTTATTTGGTCGGTCGATGTTTCGGTCCCGAGGACCTTCCTCAAGACACGTAATAGTAAAGTGATAGTGCTTAAATGCAATGCACAATTACCAGTGTTGTATGTAACTAAGTACATTTACTCCAGTACTGTACTTAAGTACAAATGTTGAGGTACTTGTACTTTACTTGAGTCATTTCTTTTCATGCCACTTTCTACTTCTACTCTGCTATATTTCAGAGAGAAATATTGTACTTTTTACGTCACTGCATTAATCTGACAGCTTAATAGTTACTTTACACATTAAGATTTTTGCACAGAAAACACATGTAGTTTATAAAATCTGATGTTTTATTATACATTAAACTACCCAACAATGTAACGGCCTACAAGTCCAGCTGAAATGATTAGACCATTAAACACACAACTGGTTGGATCCTTTCCACTTTCTAAAATGTGAGGATTTTTCTGCATTGAGTACTTTTACTTTTAATACTTTAAGTACATTTTCCTGATGATACTTACATACTTTTACTTAAGTAACATTTTCAATGCATGACTTTTACTTGTAACAGAGTATTTTTTATAGTGTGGTATTAGTAGGGGAGAGCTGGGACGATTGAAACGTGGGACGAATGAAACATTCCAGTTTTCTCCGAGTGCAATAATGATAGACAGACTTCCTTAGGTCAAAACATAGAGCATGTCAACCTCCTTCTATCAGCCAAATATATTCTTGTTATTTCCTTTTATCACGGAGTTACAGGCGATAAACAAGTTTTGATGGTCGAAAGTAAACTTCATTAGCGGTTACATTTTTACGAATATTAATGAGTGTTTTTCATTGAAAGGTTCGACTACATGCTTATTCAGTAGACCATTTAGTGTTCTCCACAATCCCAGACTTTCATATTGCATGCTTGTTTACATGGAAAGCAAAACAGGTTATAATGGCATATGTCTATGTCGGGACAATTAAAACAGCTGTTTCAACCATCCCGACCTGCCTGTAACTCCATGTATTTTAAGTAAATGCACAAATATCTGTGTTTGCATAATAATTTATGGAGGTGAGACATGGAAAAGCAGTTTTAGAAAGATGAAAATATATTTGGGCCCACCAGGTAGGGGGTCGAGTTTTCCCATGTTATCCTATGGAGACTGACGGGCTGTGGGTCGTTAAGGGCACTCTTTTGGATGTGCAGTGGCCTAACCCACGTAAAAACCTAGTGGAACGACATTTTCCACAATAGAAACATGGGGAAACGTACTGTTCTAGCTATAAAAATGGCATAATCATCCACAGTGCATGATATTTCAATAACCGCTTCATACACACTTCACGATGATGGCAATGAGTTGTTAACAGACATTCACAAAGACGTATAGCCCAGCAACAATCTATCTAAAATAACACCTTTTGGGAGTACCATTCATGATATGTAGTAAAATATTGAAGTTGTGAGAAGTTTATATGGCTTAAACTGTAAGGAACGAATGAAACATTACGCACGTCCCACTTTTGCTGTAATAATTCCTGAACGGTTTTGTTCAAAGCTGAAAATACAACTGTATTTGACAGATGACAGGTGTAGGTTGCTAGTGACAAAATATTAGCGTTCAGTGCGATACGATCGCTTTGTAAATTACGTTTAATTAAAAAGTGTTTCAACTGTCCCGGCTCCCTTACTTTTACTGAAGGAAAGGATCTGAATACTTATTTCCCCACTGATGATTACGTGATGATCCACAGTTGTGTTGGAGTTGTGTCCATGATCACACACCGAGAGAAAACTTAAAACACCAAAACCGCTCTGATAAAAACAAAACTCAATGGTACAAACACAAGACATAACTTAAGTATATAATACACAACTGCCCTTCTCTTGACTTCCCCAAAAAACTTGTTCAAAATCACTTGTTTCTCTGTATCTTTCAACAAACATGCAAAATGCATCAGTGGAATCCAAGGCTAGTCTAACTTTTAAACCACTGCAACCATGTAAACATAGTCTATTTCAAATCTTTTCCTCTTGTTTTTCCGTATATTTCAATAAACATGCAAACTGCCATCCATGCCCACTCTTTCAAAGCTATGGGGCAGTCAGGGCTTTACTCGACCACATAATGAAGATTTCAGTTTTAGGAGAGGAGGTGATGGTTGGAGCGTATGGATCTGTTCATGCCTTTTGATACGGGGCAAACAAACTTTTCAACAGGAATGAATCAGCGACAAGTTGGGTCAATATTTGCCCTTCCTTGTTGGGAAATTAGATTTTAGACAGGGTTAAAAGAAAAGAATAATAGAACATAAGACACACACACACAGACCGCAGACAACAAAGAGGACATGAATGAGGCCAAACACATTCAGATCAAAGTGGTGGAATGAATTCCAACCTAAAAGCAAACAAGTCCGTAATTTTCAGAATTTTCAGCGGATCGATGTTTCTGCAAAGACTGAATTTCTTCAGCGTGCTCACATGAAAAATATATTATCTGTGCAAGACAATAGTCTCGTGCTGGTTCTGTTTTGAAGGTGGTGGCCTGAGATGTACATTATAGTTCAGAAGATGAAAGGACTGAGAAATGCTCCACCTTTATTAGACCATCAAAGAAGGTTTCGACCCTTGAGGCGATCTTTTGTCCGGTCAAACAAAGGCCAACTTGAAGAAGATCCCCTTGTTGATGAAATCATTGTTTGATGGTGTTAGCGGAGCATTGTGTGGTGTGCGAGCTCTCATCTTTTGATCTTCTGTACGTTTATAATCCATTATTTTGAGTGAGAGGTCAGTCTGTGTTCCCTTCAATGCTTTAAAAGCAGAAGACAGACTTGATCTCGGTGGTAAAGTTTGTTCGCACGTGATGATTTAATGTCTCCTGTTGTTCTCGGGTCAAATTTGACCCATTTTTTAAAAACTTCTTATTCAGAAATTTGGTAGACTGGGAAAACCCTGACGAACTTCCGGCAAATTTGAGATTTGCTCTGCAAGTCAGTCTGGCCAAGAGCCCATTCAAGCCCATTTCCAATTTTTCCAAATCGAGGCACCAATCACAACCGCTGATGATAGCGCAGCGACGACAAGCAGCTTTTTGTTTACATTCAACATGGCGGCCACCGAAGTGCAGCAACCTGTTGATGCCGCTATCGCTGCTACATCACCCAGATCGTTGGTCTGATTGGTTGAAGGACTATCCAATTGCGCCCAGAGGCATTTGAGCGGCGTCCATTGGTGACGCCCCTTTGGAAATGGGCTGTGAATGAAGCTTCCCCAGACCCACTCTCAGTTACAACTGAGAAGGGTCTGGTGTCAACCAGGCTAGAAATTGGGGTTTCTTTTAACCAAATTGTCCAAAAAAATAACGTGGATGATTCCATCCAACGCTCTTCACAAGTAAAATAAATGATCAGTTCCATATTTTCATTGAATTTGGGTGTTTTTTTCAATTTCATAGCATATGAAAAAAGGAAGAACGGTCAAATAATTGACGAAAAATGTGACAAGAACATCGAAAAAAGTGATAAAATAGTCAGGAAAAGTAAGAAAAGTGTCGAAAAGACGACCAAAAAGTTTTAATTTTACATTTGTACCAGAAAAAAAAAGTTGTATGGTCGACGGAAAGACAACACAAAGGGTTAGACAAAGCTACAAAGCTTAGAGCTAGATAAGATTAATCGTTTAGTTGTCAACTAATTCATTTAATTAATCACCAATTACTTTGCTAATCAATCTATATATCTAATAATTTATAACCTTTTCTGACATTTTATAGACCAAACAAGTGATCGATTAATTGAGAAAATAATCGAAAGATTAATCAACAATGAAAATAATCGTTAGTTGCAGCTAGCCCTAAAACAATCTAGAAGAGCACAAGGAGAGTGCAGACCTCCGCTAAAGCCATGACCGATTTTTGCAATGTTAACGAAAGTGAAAACCAAATTATTTGTCTTTCCACCTGGTAATACAACAAATTCTCACTCCCTCCCAACTCGTCAACATATTGACGCTCGGTCAGGACCCCTTGGCGCCACTTTCAATGTGCAGGGTCAAAACACTTAGTCAGAGATGGGAAAAGATCGTGGGTAGGGTTAAAAAATGTACATTAAGGTGACACACTGTGCAAAAACTCGACACAAACCCCGGTCTCCTGGCTGAAAGTCCTGTGTTGTTTAACCCATCCATCACCCAAACCTGTGTCCTTTTGCAGATTTTCGGTCTTTCATACTACTTGCTACTGTTGTCGCTCTTCACACTACGTCATCTTACAGCACCGCTGTCGAGCTGCTGCTATGCCCGGTGTGTCCCATACAGACGCTATAGGGTGCGTCAGTATCTGACGCTGAGAGCCACTGACCAATCGTCACTATGTTGACGAGTTGGGAGTAAGAATGGCTTGTGTAATACAGATCCACTCCTAACGTTTCCGGCTTTTCCCTTGGCCCTAGCTCCACCCTTCCACCAAGTTTCCTGGTAATTTGGCCAGTAGTCTTTCCCTAATCCTGCTGACAGTCAAACAAACAAACCACATAACCTCCTTTGGAGAGGTAATAAAATACAGCACTTTCAGTGTCACACGTTTATTTGCTCTTGTGATTTCTGTTTTCAGTGGCGGTCAATGTGGATGGAGAGTTCTACGTCAGCGGAGGAGGTCTCAGGTCAAAGTTTAAAGTCGGACGTATCACCTTCCACTGGGGGCGCTGCAACGCCTCCTCAGACGGCTCTGAACACAGTCTGGATGGAGTCAAATACCCCCTGGAGGTAGACCACTTTTGTGACAAATAAGCTCAGGAATATCCCTGCATGTTTAATGTTATGTACAGCCTGAGTCCATTCAGTCTGTTGTTCAGATCTGAGGTTTATGCAGACGTGAATGAAACATTTTTCCTTAGTTAAACTAGATTTACTGGCTTCCTACAATAGCAGCTGCTTTAGAAAAAGTTTGCAGAGGCCCATGCATTTTTTTCTTAGTATTATTAACTGGCAGAACACATAAGGAAAAACAATTTATGTGATAGGTATATGCAGAGGTGGAAAGAGTACAAAAATATTCTACTTAAAGGTGCACTATGAGTTCCTGCATGGTCCCTCCATATTTCCGTAACTGTCATGACTAACTGTCACTAACCCCCACCCCCTCCCCCAACCATCTTGTCAAAGATTGGCTGGAGTGGTTTGTTGTATTTTGTAGGGCTGCAACTAACGATTATTTTAATAATCGATTAATCTGTCGATTATTTTTTCGATTAATCGATGAATCGGATAAAAAAACAAAGAAGCATTAATTTACATCAACTTAATTTACATACTTACATACATACTTGTTGTTTTTAGTTAATAGTTGTGCAGACAACACACACACACACACACACACACACACACACACACACACACACACACGTTCACTTGAAGCTCATTCATTAAATTATTACCATCATTGTAGTAAGTGCAAGTTAAGTTCATTTGTACACCACATTTAAACACAGCTTAAGATGACCAAGTGCTATAAAAGAACTTTAAAATGAAATTAAAAAGTACAACACACACAAATATATTTGTCAACAATAACTGATATGGGACAAAGCACAGAATATATATATGACAATAGATTGAAAAATGAATGGGCCAAAAAAGGCGAGTGAATAAAAACGTGTCTTAATGCCGTTTTTCCATTACATGGTACCTGCTCAACTCGCCTCGACTCGACACACTGTGCGTCCGTTTTCCATTGCAGATTTTACTACCGCGTGTGGCTGGTCGTCTTATATGCCGGCTCGACGCACACACCAGCGCACAAGTATAACATCATGCCCCTAGTGTTTGTTTGATGGTTACGACCCCTGTGTTGTCTCCGAGACCGGGCTTTTTCACAGTGTATTCAGGGGGCAGGCAGCTAGTTATCAAGGAGAGATGCCTACAATTTGAGACAAAAAATGAAATCGCACTGAAACCATGCAGGAACTCATAGTGCACCTTTAAGTAAAAGTACTATACTTTGATGAACTTTTACTTAAGTACGAGTAAAATTACCGATATAAAATTCTACTCCAGTAAAAATAAAGGAGGTCATTTAAAATGTACTCAGAGTAAAAGTTACTTAGTTACTTTTTAACAGTGGAGGGAGGGGGGGGAGGAAGCTACAATAATGTTGGAAAAAATCAATAAAAAGGTCAAAGAAAGGGACAAATGTCAGAAAAAGGGACAAAAAGTCCATGAAAAGATTTCTCCAGCCTCGATTTGACTTTGTTGACAGAAGCAACCTTTTTTATTTCCATTTTCTTTTTACTCAGAAACGCATGAGATTTAAAATGTAGAAAAGTACAATACTTTAAACAAAACATACTTAAGTAAAAGTCAAATTACAGATTTTTCAAAACTACTTTAAAAAGTAAACCTATGCAAAAAAAAGTAATTAATTGTAATTAGTTACTTTCCACCTCTGGGTATATGTTCTTTTCAACTAAAGCAATGATTATGACAATGTCTAAGTTGAAAGATTTTATTATCACACCAAACACTGGTTAGCGGTCTTTTCTTACTTTCTGCTTTTATTACACCTGATTTTCTAAAAGATTTGGTGCTCTTCCTCTGAAACCTCACTGGACTTAACATAATTCCATTATAAATTATTATCATTTAGCTGACGCTTATATCCAAAGTGACTTACAATTGCCATATATGTCAGAGGCTTGGGGCTGATGTGTCACAGTGGAAATTGAATCCAGATCTCCCACACCAAAGGCATGTGTCATATCCACTGTTGTTATTACACACAGTCCAGCTACCAATCCACAGTCCGTACTTCGGTCTGTACGGGGACTTGAACCAACGACGCTCTGGATTCCAACCCAACTCCCTATGGACTGAGCTACTGCCACACCCTACCGCCATTTCTCTGTTTTCTCCTACAGATGCAGATCTACTGTTATGAGGCGCATCGCTTTGACTCTTTGGACGAAACCATCAAGGCCGGAGGCAGAATCACAGCGCTCGCCGTGCTGTTCGAGGTGTGAATAAGATTGATAAGGCTTTATCTCAGCAACATACATCTATGGACCTTTTTCACAGCAGACATTTTGACTTGCCATAGTAGGAAAAGCACAGCTCAAATTGATAACCTTAACGATGGCTCAGTTCCATCAAGTGTCCCAGTAAGCTATTTCAGTGAGTCAGCATGCACAATACCAGGACCTCTCCTAAGTGGAATGCAGCCATCATTAATGGTCTTGAATACACCTGTGCTTTTCCTACTATGACATGTCAACATGTCTGCTGTGAAAAAGGTCTATGGACACAGACTAGCTTTACTTTAACTCAGGGTTTACAATACATACATACATACATACATACATACAATACAAGTCCTGTGAAAAGCCTAAAGTTTGTTAAATTTTGTTAAAATGCTTATCAGTTGTTTTTTTTTAAACATTTTTGATTTTGTCCTGAAACGTCAGAATTAACCCTGCTGGTGTGGTGTGGGCTTACAGTGGTTAGCTCCAGGCTAATGGTTTGAAACTTGAACCATTATTTGAAGAGCACTATTCTTGTACACCACACAGGAGTTTGGGTTGGTGCTTATTTCACAAAAATGTCTGATTTAACCAGCCAGATCTGAAATCCAAAAGAAAAGTTGGCAGCTTTAAAACACGGATGGTTCTATGGGTGACTTTGTGTTGGAGAAAGATGGAAAAAGTCAGACTGAGGGAATGAATCAAAGTCTTTCCGTGGCATCAGCAGTATGCTGCAGTAATACCTTAGTGAGTGTTCGATTCACATCTTGGCTGAGGATCATTGCCGAGCTCTTGTCTGTGTTTTCGTGTTCGCTGCCAGGGTTCGTAGCGAACATCACATGCATACCTTCCCTTTGTTTTGCTTTGTGCAGTCGCGTTGCCTCTGGCCGGGTTGACGTGTTCGAACTGACAGAGGCCGTGTTGGAACGAAATTCAGAAAAAAACTTCTGATGTGAAGCTGCAGGCTCTGTGTGCATGTTTTTGGGTGGAGAGCAGGGTGGGGAAACTACAAAACCGCACAAAAGAGCTAATAAATCTTAAATCTCTAAAGTTGCCAACCGGCAACCAGCTTTCAAAGTTTTGAACTCTCCGAAATTTGTTGAGGGGAGTCTGTTGGCTTAGTTTGGGAAGGTGAAAGTCCTGGGTTTGAATCTGGCCTCATCGTATGGTCTTCTGTACTTTCTCTCTCCTTTGGCAAATAAATATCACAAACTATCTGAAAAGTTGTACCAAATCCTCCCACATTTGTTTAGCTGAACACCCATACAGAAACCACAGTCCTTAAACTTTACCTCTCAATAATATTTATGTGTGTAGACTGAAGATGGAGTGTTGATGGATTTCTGCACTGATTTCCTGTCAGACTGGTTTAGGTGATGAACGCTCACTTTGGTGTTTTTGGATCTGACATCAAAGCCTGTTGCCGTTCCCATAAAAGCTTCACTTCCAGCCTGTCATAGAGCCTGAATAAATACTTACAACTGCAGCTTCATCTTACTCAGTGGTTCCATGTAACCAGGGGAACTTGTGTGGTTGCAGTTGCCAGGAAGTAGGTAGAAAGATGATCAACTAATCACAATCAATATCCACATATCGAGTCAGCTGCAGCGTAACTCTCGCCAAAATGCAACCTAGGGTCTTTTTGTGAATGTACCTGAGTCAAACTTTCGTTTAAAAGCATATTTAGGACGGAATCGCCACTTTTAAGATTTACCGTATTTTCGTTTTTCGGTCAAATGTCTTTTTGAATGGGAGTGCTAGGGGCACTTTTATGCTAGCCTCAAAATAGCTATTTTTAAAACACTAAGAAGGCTCGACACAACATGAAACTTTGCTCCAAGTATCACCAGGGGCTCTACACCTTAACGAAAGCATTGACAACATTGTTTGTGTACCCAGAGTTTACTAAAAAGAAAGGTTTTGAGCAACTCACGTTAGCAGTCGTCGTTTACGCTATCCGCCATTTTCCCAGTCAAAAATAGGCAATCTCCGAATGCGAATGAACGGACTCCATAGGAGGAAATGTCATTCTTATTGAGGCTCCTTTTTCAACTACAATGTCAATATTGTGTTTCACTAACGACAAAACAACGAATTATCCGTGCATTTATATTTTATATGGAAGTTTTTGGAGCTTTCCATCTTTACTCTCCTCCCTCGACTATTTTTGACTGGCTCGATAGACGGCAACCGGAAGAACAACAGCTACAGTGAGTTGCTCAAAACCTTTTTTTTTAGTAAACTCTGTGTACACAAACAATGTCAATGCTTTCGTTAAGGTGTAGAGCCCCTGTTGATACTTTGAGCAAAATTTCATGTTGTGTCGAGCCTTCTTAGTGTTTTAAAAATAGCTATTTTGAGGCTAGCATAAAAGTGTCCCTAGGACTCCCATTCAAAAGGCCATTTGACCGAAAAACGAAAATACGGTAAATCTTAAAAGTGGCGATTCCGTCCTAAATATGCTTTTAAATGAAAGTTTGACTCGGGTACATTCACAAAAAGACCCTAGGTTGCATTTTGGCGAGAGTTACGCTTTAAAGTTGCGATTGGGCATAACAAAATCTAGTTAGCAATACAATGGTGGAAAGTAACTGAGGCCATGATCACACTTGGCGTCTTTTTTGACAAGAAAAAATTGAATAGGGCGCTTTTGTAGTAAAAAAAAAAAAAAGAAGCTGGCAGCGTTTTTATTCCAAAAAGCAGCCGACTGCATCTTTTGTTACTATAACAACAGCTACTACAGTATCCTAGAGCGCAATGTAGAGCGGTGCTAACGTTAAATAAAACAAAGCGAGTTCCCTGAACAGGGAGCACCCGGTCATATCATATAACTCGCTGTGTTCCGACTCAATTTTTTCTTGTTGTTATGGAAACGACAGATCTGGCTACTCCACTTGTCATTTGCCAGCTGTCAAAAAAGCGAAGTTGAACTTTTTTCATCTTCAAAAAGACGCTCTGAGCTGCAGAAAAGAATCGTCGGTGGCGTTTTAAAAAAGCGCTCAGGACTCAAACACGGTTTACTCCGTAGGATTATGCTGCTACATTATGAATACAATCATATTGTTTGGTTAAAAAAAAAAAAAAAAAAGTATTATACAATAACATTTACAACCTACACACAAGAAAAGGAAAAGAGAAACCATAACTACCCTTTTCTCTTCACAGACGAGCAACGAAGACAATGTGAACTACGCTGCCATCATAGACGGGATCAGCAGCGTGAGCAGATACGGTACGTCGGTTTCTTCTTTCTCTCTCCTCTCTTTGCATCTCCTTCTGTAACGCTTGCATTAAAGCCGTCTCCTTTGCCGTCCAGGAAAGAGCGCAGAAGCTTTACCGTTTGCCCCGCGGGGTCTCCTGCCAAACTCCACGGAGAAATACTTTATCTACAACGGCTCTCTGACCACGCCGCCCTGCAGCGAGACTGTCGAGTGGATCGTCTTCAGGAACACGGTGGCCATCTCTGACGAACAGGTGAGGGATGGAAACACCTGTCCTGCATCGCCCTGTCGGGGTTCTAATTTGCAATAATGACCGTTTGACTCTACATTATCCCTTACATATAAAAGTGTTATAGGATTTAAGATGTTAGTGGAGGCGCTCTGTATAACCTCAAATGTAGGGTTGGGCATCGTTTTTTATTTTAACAATTCTGATTGCAATTCCAATTCTTCCTTTCCATTCTGGTTTCTTCTTTAAGGCAGGGGTGTCAAACTCATCTTAGTTCATGGGCCACATCCCCCTAATTTGATCTCAAGTGGGCCGGACCAGTAAACCACTCCAGAAAGATCAGAAACTTTATCTGCCACAGAGTTTCTTGTCAGCTTGATGTTGGCAATCGCAAGTTGCTTCTGCTACGACAGCGTTCTAAGGCTATTGTAGAGGGAAAGAAATGTTATGTACCTAGGAGAGAGGGGTAATATTCCTAAGTCATAAATTTACGGAAAAATAACTCCGATATTCTCTGAGATTTAAGTGGTAAATTTGGAGATGGAATTAATTACTTCTCTGCAATTTTGACACTTTGCAAAGTCAACCAGTGGGCCTGATTGGACCCTTTGGCGGGCCGGTTCTGGCCCACGGGCCCTGTGTTTCACACCCCTGCTTTAAGGGAAGGAGTAGAAATGGGTCACATGCTTTCACAGATAGAGAATAAGAGGAACATTTGATTTTGATTCAATGGTAATTTACAGTTTTACCGGGCTTTTTCAATGTAAAATAAAGCCAAACTTTAGAGCGCCGCTTGCTGTGCTCCGTGGCTGCAGCACAACAACCATCTGGAAGTACGGGTCGCTATGGAAACCATAACTTAATTAGATTACTTGCGTTAAATTTGGAACCGATGATCGGATTCTAAACCATATATTCCGAACGATTCCAATAAACAAACCATTCCATTGGAATCCTAACTTTTGAAACAATCCAAGTTGGAGCCGGTTCTCAATGCCCAATCCTACCCAGATGTGTCCTATGAAACACATCTGGGGCACGTTCAGTCCCAACAAAATGAAGCAAACCATTTATTTAAACTGAAATGGCGGTGCTTTGAACACCCTGCTGTCTGTGCAAGCGCAGTGCCTTACCATAATAACAACTTTACATACACGTTGCTGCTGATTGGGTAACATCTCTGACACACCCACCAAGCAAGAGAAAACCAACCTTAAAGCTTGTTGCACACCGTTTCGCACTGTTCTGAGGGAACAGAAGGAGATTGAACTTGCCCCATGTCAACTAAAACCTCCTGACACCATGAACATTGATAAACTACTTTTAAATGAACGGCAAGCGTTCATAGAAACTGTATCAGCACATGACAGAAAAGGATGAGTACACACACAATGTCAAACAAGTTTATTTTCATAGAAGCTGAAACAAATGGCTGCCTGAAAGGAAGGAAATCCGTCTGAAAACTAACGAGAGAAACTGAGAAATGTAAAAAGCAGTAATGTGAAGAGTGAGCACTTTGTTTTTAACTGTTTTACAAACCATGTTGAACCGTCTGTGAGGTCCTTTAAGAGCCGGACGTCAGCTTTGAGGGTTATCTTGAAGATGAAAAGGCTAGACACACAATTACAGACACGTCCGTAAACAACCTTTTAGAAAAACGTGTTCAAGGAGCTGAAAGGAGGAATTATCATACCAGAGCACAAGTGATGGGCGAGGCAACGTGTGTGTGTGTGTGTGTGTGTGTGTGTGTGTGTGTGTGTGTGTGTGTGTGTGTGTGTGTGTGTGTGTGTGTGTACTGCCCCGGGCCAAGCATGATTGACAGCCATACAGAGGCGGTCATTACAGCACACAGATATTGGCTTACAAAAGATCTTTACGGTATTTAAGCTGAAACACACACACACACACACACAAAAGGTTTTCTACAGAAGGGCTGGGGTGTGACGCCTGCTGAGGCCCAGACGTCATTTTCCACCAGACTCATTCACTCTTGACACACAGCTGTCAAAAGGCAGAAGGACACACACACACACACACACACACACACACACACACACACACACACACACACACACAACCAAGATGGTGTAGTGCTAGTCAAATGTTTGTTAGTGTTGGTGTGCCAATGTGTTCTGCCTTAGTAAGAAACCTTATTTATCGATACATGTGTAGAATGTCTGTCTCAGAAAACAGAATTCTACAAGCTTTAGCCCACCTTGATTTTACCTCTGTCAGGTAGGCATCTAGACTGTGGAGACACTGGCGCTCCTGTTTGCACATTACAGGGGAAAGTTGTTGACCTTTTATTAATTTATATGAATTGTACTGTATATTTATTCCTATATGTTCGTAAATATTGTCATTTTGAATGTACTATGGACCTTCCATTTGTGTCCTGAATAAAGTTATTAATATGATTATTATTATTATTAAAACCCCTGCTGCAGATCTTCCAGGGTTTCCAGGTTTCTCCAAACCTTTGTGACGTGCCGCAGCTGGTTTACATTCCAGCTCCGGTCCGCCTGCCAGACTTTAATGCTTTAGAGTCAAGATTTTTACAACCGCAAATGGCCTTAATGGGCTCTGAGCTTGGCTGTGCCGCAGTGTTGACTCTGTGTGAGTCAGATGCTGTGAGTGTTGTGTAACCGAAGGGCAGTGACTCACCTGAGCAGGTACAGAGGCGACAGGCAGGTTAAAGGACCGATCCAGCGTGAGTCACGGCTCCTTTACACCCATTCACTTCCAAACTTCTGAGAGAACTGCAGCTGTGTGATTAACACGTTATTTTAGTGCTCTAGACAATTAGAGTTAACGGAATGGATAAACGGACTATAACATGTTGAAATAGTCTGCACACATGAACGGTTCATGATATGATATTGTAGGGCCTACGAAATTAGGGCAACCGCTGGCTTGTCGCGTGGCAAACGGTCACATGACAAATTTTACTTTCTACAGTAAAATTTTGTCGAGAAAAGGCGACTGTGAGGCGGGTACAGGGCACCGCGATGTGCCGGTCGTTTTAGCAGCTGTTGCAAAAGGCTGTCCTGCGGCGACAACAGTTAAAGGTCCCATGGCATGAAAATTTCACTTTATGAGGTTTTTTAACATTAATATGCATTCCCCCAGCCTGCCTATGGTCCCCCAGTGGCTAGAAATGGTGATAGGTGTAAACCGAGCCCTGGGTATCCTGCTCTGCCTTTGAGAAAATGAAAGCTCAGATGGGCCGATCTGGAATCTTCTCCTTATGAGCTCATAAGGAGCAAGATTACCTCCTCTTTCTCTGCTTTGCCCGCCCAGATGCCTCTCTCTCATGGGCCCACCCATGAGAGAGAGGCATCATGGCTTTCAAACGAGCAAAGTCGCAGTTGGTCAAGGCCACACCCCCCCCCCCCCCCTTGCCCCCCCCCCCCCCTCGTCAATAGCTACAGACACAGAAATGGCACATACTAAGGAAAGCTCTTTGTGGGACTGGCTCTAGTGGCTGTAATTCTGCACCAAGGCTGAATTTCGGGAAAGAGACTTCAGATACAGTATTAGGGGACCACTAAGGTCTATATAAAAGAGACTTCAGATACAGTATTAGGGGACCACTAAGGTCTATATAAAAGAGACTTCAGATACAGTATTAGGGGACCACTAAGGTCTATATAAAAGAGACTTCAGATACAGTATTAGGGGACCACTAAGGTCTATATAAAAGAGACTTCAGATACAGTATTAGGGGACCACTAAGGTCTATATAAAAGAGACTTCAGATACAGTATTAGGAGACCACTAAGGCCTATATAAAAGAGACTTCAGATACAGTATTAGGAGACCACTAAGGTCTATATAAAAGAGACTTCAGATACAGTATTAGGGGACCACTAAGGTCTATATAAAAGAGACTTCAGATACAGTATTAGGGGACCACTAAGGCCTATAGAAATCATCCAAAGAGCACCATGTCATGGGACCTTTAAGTATAGGCACCAAAACAATTAGTTAAAGGACAATTCCAGCACAAAATGAACCTATGAGGTTAATAACACGTGTACCGAGTCAACCGTTCTCTGGGATTTGTTTTGTTTTCATGCTAATCGAATGTGTCTCTAGCTTGAAACAAGCTAGCGCAAACCGCTGATTAGCTTATAAAGCTAGTAGTCAGGGCACTGGTAAAGTAAATAGAAATCGCTATTTCTATACCACTAACAAGGCTCAAAATAGCACCACACTTCAACTGTAGCATAATGAGGGTCCCTACATGTAAACTGAAGCATTGAGAACTTTGTATGTGTACAGACAGTTTATTAAAAAGATAGTTTAGAAAGACATTACCGTTCGCGTATACAGGCAGGCGCCATCTTGGGAAAACAGTCATGACCAGTCAAACCACAAACGCCCTGCTTGAGCTATGTTACTGGTTGCACGGCGTTCGTGGTACGACTGGGCATGACTGTTGTCCCAAGATGGCGCCTGCCTGTATACGCGAACGGTAATGTCTTTAAGATAAGATAAGATTGGGGTTTGGGTTAAATCACCGGCCCCTTTGAGTAGGACTCCCGGGACACAAACACCCGTTTCCTGGGTGAAAATTGTGTGTTTTCCCCTTAACTTCTTATGGGACACGACCTCCGCTGCCCTGCTTGACCACTTATACCACATGTGTCAAACTCAAGGCCCGCGGGCCAAATCTGGCCTCTCGCAAATTTCGATCATGCCTGCAAATCAAAGTAGGTTCACAATCAATTTTGGCGTGCCTAGTTGTGCGCCAAACCAAAAAGACAGGAAACTGTTTTCAAACTGCAATTACGCGACACTCAAAGCAGAATTTGGCAGACTCAGAAATTCCCACACAACCATATTCAGGCCTATAAAACAAGTTGTATCGACTGTGTGGTAGCCTACTTGTAAAATTGTAATCAGAATGCATTGTTTTGCTTGATTTGTTAAATTCTATGAGGGCTAAAGAACTTTCTTGCTGACTTTAGCGCTTTATATCGACCAAACTCTAAGTGAGAAGACTATATGAGACATGCAATAATACAGTCAAAAATATTTTACTTTTTCGATAAAATAAAAGCATGGTAATAAACTATACATGTCTGGCCCTTGATGTGATTCTCAGTTTCCAGTGTGGCCCTTAGAGAACTTGAGTTTGATACCCCTGGCTTGTACCATACAATTTCCCCACTGGAAAGGGGAAGGGGACTTCGCTTCTCTACTCAGAGTGACTGAACCAGCATCACGGTGCTGTTTCTTAGCAGCAGGCGCCGACGGTGCTGACACTGGTTTGTTTTGGCTTCGCAGCTGGAGATGTTCTGCGAGGTGATGACGATGCAGCAGGCCGGATACGTGATGCTGATGGACTACCTGCAGAACAACTACAGGGAGCAGCAGCAGCAGTTCATGGGTCAGCTGTTCTCCTCCTACACCGGCACCGAGGAGGTCCTCACACCAGGTAAGCATCCAGAGTCTAACTCTCTTCCTGTTTGTCCGGTCATCACCGTCTGCAGGAGCCAGGTTTATGGAGGAAAATATGAGTGTTTTTTTTTTTTACCAGTCCCTAGCCTGACAAACCAGACTCACATCAAGATGTTGGGTCTGGGAACTCACCATTGGCATGGCTCAATCCGAGGGGCGGGATAAACGGTTGTCTTTCAAATTCCGAAAGACCGCTGTTCGCCAGCAGCAGCAGCCATCTTCTTTGTTTTCAAGTAGCAGGGAATTCACGCGGAGCCGTCACAACTCTGCCGTCGTAATGTTAAGCCCGCCCCACCGACTCTATACACAATGTGATTGGCCTGAGTAGAGTTTGGTTTTTCCAGCTCGCAAGCCAACGGAGAGTTGCTAGACGACCCTGGCTGCAAATTACATTTGCTGCCGCTAGGGTGCGTCTAAATTTCAAGGCTAGTCAGTCCCATGAGCATGGGCCTAAATTTCATCCAGCAGATGGGGAAGGGGCAGAAAACATAAAATTTCTTAAGAGCAATTATTAAAGGGGACACAAATTATACTGTCAGATTTGTTCTTGTAACAGGATATGTGTAGTTGTAGAACTCCAGTAAGTAGGCTGGCAAAGCTATTTTATTCACTTTAAACATTGGATGAAGTGATTCTTTTCTCTAATACAGATGATGCTGAACTGAGAACTGAGCCTCCAAGCAAGCAAGCTAACTAACTAGCCAGCCAGCCAATAAATTAGTAAAGTTTAACAACTTAATGTCATTCACACACTTTTGTCACAGCGTAGGAAAGTACAGTGCTCTCGCCAGATGAGTGACAACTTTGTTAGGCTCATTTTCTGTAACTAGTGACAGCACGTTGGGTGGAATTAGCATGCTAACGTTAGCTAACTAACTACTCATCAAGCTACCAAACAAGCTAAGTAACTTTATGACTGCTAACATAGTGTACACGTGAAAAAATACAATTGTTTTGTCATGACTAATTTATTAATGACTCAGCATAATTTGTATTAGAGGAAACAATAACTTCATCCGATGTTTAAAGCGAATAAAACAGAAACAAAAATTGTTCTCTCCCACGAGTCCCACAGACTTTTGTGTACCGTAAACGTCAAGGGAGATCAGGTGGGGTGGTTCCTAATCCCCCCGACCCCCCCTGTGATTTCTGCCTATGTCCTTGAGTGTCGACTTTAGGCCGACACACATGAATGTCTCACCTGGCTGCTTCCAGAACGTAGCGTGACGCCGAGTATGAAGAATCGCAGGTTAATGCTCATTACATAAGGTCTCTGATGGATCAGAGACAAGTGGATCACAAATGACGGGACAAAAAAAAGACAGAGGGACAAGAATAGAACTCCAGTGGCCCAAATAAAATCTCAGTGACAGCAGGAGGAGGTCAACTTGGTTAACCATCGATTTTCCCGCTGCAGCACGCTGGTTGTTTTCAATCATTAGTAATGACGTGGTATTGATCTCTGGGGTTTTTGGAAGGGCTTGTTCTGACATTAGAGACCAGGAGATCGTTTGGTGTTTACAATTTATTAGTTTAATTTAACAGGGTCATTGACTGTCCCAGAATTAGGCCTCTTTCACACTGGCTGCGTGGCGTGAGCGTGTCCGTTTTTATTTTGGCTCCCATGTCATCAGGTTAGAGCTTGCACACTGCCTGAGCCGCGCCGAAAACGCGTGCATGCTACAAAATAGGGCCGATGCCTATTTGTCACGCGACACGCAAGCGTGTTGGAAGCGTTTCCAGGCCAAATAGAAAAGATGTTTATATGTCATTTTGACACAAATACATTTAATAAATGACATGTTGATGTTTGAAAGTCTCTTAGGTTTTGACATAAATGCAGATATAAATGTAATTTAAAAAAATAATAATTATCGATTTTCAAATATTGCACCTGTCAATACGGAACCAAATATTCTGTAGCCTATTTTGCCGTCAATACTGCCGACGTTGTCTTTGCTGTAATCAAATCAGTATATATTTATGTTTAACGTGGTATTTCATTTTATCAATGGGAAACATACATGTGTACAGACAAGGCTAGCAGCAGCGGCGCCGCGTCAGACACGTTTCTGGTGTGAAAAGACATAGAAAACGCCACGCAGCCGCCACGCAACTGACATGCAACCGAAACGCCAAGCTCACGCCACGCAGCCAGTGTGAAAGAGGCCTTTAGAGACATTAGCTTAATTTCACCAGCAGTCCCTGGGCAGGCAACTCCACAAAGGAGTCATGTTAAAATGTTCCTTTAAAAAGTGTTTGTACGGCGGATTTGTTTTGTCGAGTGACACAGCTACTCTCTCCGATTTTCACTGTATTTGTATAAAATGTGGAAAGATCTCTTTTGGCTTCGATGTTTTACAGTTAAAGTAATTTAATTTATAAAAGAGGGGCTAGATGTTCAGTTTAGTTGTGTGAAAGATTCATCTGTGTGTGAGGAAATAACTTCTAATACTGTATAGGGCTGCACAATATTAGGAAAATATCTGGTTACACTTAACTTAAAGGTATCTACATAAGAGTGACATGGCACTATTATGAGCACATTACACTGTCATGACACAGTCATAAACATTGTAAACAAGTCATAAACGTTTATGACATAACGCTTCTTTCATTAAGTGTCATTCGGTTTTTGTCATGACAAGTTATGGTTAGGGTTAGGGTTCATGTGTCATGACTGTGTTCCTGACAGTGTCATGTCACTCTTATGTAGATACCTTCAAGTAAAGTGTTACCACATAAGTAATGGCGATTATTTTGACTGACATTGCGATATGATTCACGATATTGGAGGGAATGATCATTTTTGTATCATTATTCACAAATTCTCAAAAAAAAAAAAAAAAATTTTAAAAATGATTGAAGTGTGATTTTTTTGCGGGGATCTGTACCAAACAAAGATGTTTTCCTTTAGTCTATAGCAGGGGTTTTAAAATTGGGTGAATGTGAGCCTCCCCTTAGAGTAGGTCAGGACAGCCGAGCCCCCCCTTCCCCAAAATCCCGTCCGCCTGCCCTTAACACACACACGCCTCTGCAGTAAATGCCATCTTTTGTGTGTCCCAGACAATGATAAGTTTGTAAATATTTTTTATATTGTATTTGAAGACATTTTATTTCCACAACTTTTTAAAAAGTGCATTCATAAACGATTCTTTGCAACAGCAAATCATTTCTAACTTCATGCAGGCCTAATTGAGGCTACTTTTAAAATCACTGAACATCAGTGGGCCTATCCACAAGTCAACAAAACATGCTTAACATGTGTTATGATGGGTGGGGTGGGTCAACCCCCTGAACATTTTGAGCATTAAACACTTCATTTCCTGCATTCTGGTGAATTTGTATGCACCTATTTCTACCTTTTTCTGAATCAATTTATGCTGGAAATATCTTTATGTAAAGGGAAACATAGATTACAATCAAAATCTAAAAACATAATGGAATATTTAGCAGTAAGGCTCTGAGGCATTCTGTATTGCTTTATCTATTTATTCTCCTGTAGATCGACTTTTCTAATTATATAATATACACATGTAGCCTAGCATCATTTACTCCTCCCTCCTCTTTTGCTTCTTTTGTTGGGGAAGTAACCTCCTTAAATGTGCATATGACCTCAATGATACATTATTCATTTTAATTTATTAATAAACTCTGTGCACATTCACATTCAAATATATCTCATCCCATCTGTGTTCTCTGAGATTTGGAGGAGTTGTGATATTTTGAGAAAAATAGTTATAATAGGCTATTACAAGAATACAGTCACTATATTTCTGAAAATAATCCACCTGCACCGTAGCCTGCTGTGCATTACGTGATTTCTCTGCTGATACGGTAGATCTCAGACCTCCTGACAGACTCAGAGCCCCGTTTGGGTCTCTGGTCTCTGAATGAGACAAAGTTTAGGGAAGTGGCTGAACGCTGCTCTACATCGGAGGTTGAAACCCGAAACTACGACAGAAATACACGGAGCACAAATGCAACACATCTACCGCAGCATGTCGACAGCAGAGCGCATCCATAAACCTGAACCTGCACAGCTTTTTACAGCGAGAGTGGACACTAAGCGACGTCCGGTTTCATATTTGTCAGTCAACTTTTCAAAATACATTCGGGGCTGAAGCCCCGGCAAAATCAGCTGACGCCGCGTCTGTCAGTGGAAACAATGAGGCCACTCTTTTGATGCGCAGAGGTGTTGGATGCGGGGCTGCACTGCAGAGAGAAATAAACGCAAGTCGTCCTCCACCTGCAGCCTTGATCTGTATTTGTTTTTAATCAGGGGCAGTGCGGAAAACCCACACTCACACAAGTAGGTGGAGGTGAAGGGGATTAGGACTTTCATAGCCTTAGTGGAGATCTGGGGGAACTCGCTCTCCACAGACAACCGTAACGCGTGATGGACATTTCTCCCGGTCTCTGTCACACCGCAGCAGAGGACCCCGACCAGGTGAAACCTAACTTTAACTCAGGATCATATTTCCTTTCCTCATATTTTTTTGCTGGGTCCTGTCTCCTCCCTTAATGCTGACTTCTGTTGACTTGGGACAAGGAAACGATGCACTTTAAAGCTAATACACGCATGCACAATTACAGATATCAATAGAGCTGCATACAGTTATTTTTTCTTCACGTGTCGCGCCTCCCCTGTAGCTCTTTGGGGCCCCCCAGGGGAGGCGCGCCTCACCTATTGAGAACCTCTGGTCTATAGGATACGATTTGTACGCCGGGACGTCTCTGCAGCACCACAATACTTTATTTGAGAATGGTTTGACACATATTTTGCCTTTAACAAATATTGCCCCCCCCCCTCCCAATTTGAGGGACTTGTACTTTACTTGAGTCTGTTCTTTTCATGCCACTTTCTACTTCTACTCAGCTACATTTCAGAGAGAAATATTGTACTTTTTACTCCACTACGTTACTAGTTACTCTACAAATTAAGATTTTTGCCCACAAAACGCATGCAGTATATAAAATACGATCTTTTATTATACATTAAACTACCCAACAATCTAACGGCCTACAAGTCCAGCTGAAATGATTAGACTGTTAAACACACAACTGTTTGGATCGTTTCCAGTTTCTACAATGTGAGGATTTTTCAGCATTGAGTACTTTTACTTTGAATACTTTAAGTACATTTTCCTGATGCTACTTACAGACTTTTACTTAAGTAACATTTTCAATGCAGGACGTTTACTTGTAACAGAGTATTTTTACAGTGTGGTATTAGTACTTGATCTTGATCTGAATACTTTTTCCACCACTGCCTATGAGGTTTATACCTCATAGTGTTCTGCTGGCTCACTCCGCCCCCTGCTGGTTGAAGGAGTCTTTCTTTGTACACTTATCCTCAGAGAGGATAAAGGTCAGAGGTTAGCGAGAGCAGGTTCAGGCTCAGCTCGGAGCCATTAAAGGAGGAAATGTGTTATTGTGTGGATAGATGGAGGCTCCTCCTGTCTGTTGTCATCCACCCTCAGCCGCCTTTTTAATCTGAGTTAATCCAGACCTCCGAGTGTCTGTCATCTGCTCCTCTAATCGCAACTCTGACCCAGAATATTACTGTCAGGGTGCAGGAGGCTGATATGTATGGTTATATATATTTTATAGCGATTCATAAGGAAACAATGTGAAAGAAGCGTTTGAATGAAATGAATTGAATGAATTTATGCTGGTCTGTGTGCTCCTGTCAGTGTGCAGCTCGGAGCCGGAGAGCATCCAGGCGGTGCCCTACAACCTGAGCAGCCTGCTGGTGACGTGGGAGCGGCCGCGGGCGGTGTACGACGCCAGCATCGAGAAATACTCTGTCACCTACCGAGTGGCCAACGCAGAAGACAACGCCCCGTCTATATACCTGACCGACGGAGACCAGGATGTGGTGAGAGGGAGAGTCCACACTTTCATAATATCAATAACTGTTTCCTTAAGGTAGTCTGTGATGCATTTTCCATCCAAAGCCATCAGTCTACCACCGCTAATAGTCCCTCAACTGTCACCATGTTGCTCACTGAAAATCTAAATGCATGTCAAAGTGATCAGCTAAACATTGGAGACACAACTTTACACTACTGGGGGGACACTAAAGGCAAAAACTTATTTATTTTTTTAATTTTGAGGTTTTCCTAACCTTCCAAACCATACAACAATATGGGTCGTTTGTTCCTACCCTTAAATAGAGTACGACCCACAGGAGTGGTTTCTGTCCTCATATCTAAACCAGAGAGCGTCGGTCGCAGGGTTATGTTTTTTATTATTTTTGGGCTTTTTATGGCCTTTAATTGACAGGACAGGACAGAAAGGGGAGAGAGAGAAGGGACGACATACAGCAAAGGGCGGCGGGTTGGATTCGAACATAGGAATAGTAGAGAAGTAGAGAAAGACTGAAGCTATGGAAGCTGATTCACAACAAAATAAAAGACAAAGATGAAACTTTTGTAATGACAAACATTGAGTCAAAAGTGTGATTGACTAATTTTAGCTTAATTTACTACATAATGATTTTGATTTAATATCTCAAAATAAAGAATTTAAAGAAAGTTTGATAAGTATTTAAGAACTTAGTCAAAAGTTGGTGTTATCTTATACTTAATACTTAAGTATATATATACTTAATATGTAAAGGTTTACATCTCGTAATTTCAGTCCAAAATGTATTATATTAAAATTGTGACTTAAAATGGCAAATACTTTACCAAGTATCTCATTTTTAACCCTGAATTTTGAATTTGTAATTACATAGTTACTTAAGTTATTCATTTTGACTTCCCTTCACTCATTTCCAATTTTTGTTATTTTCCTGTCAGAAATGGGCTTCCATATTAAACAGCAGTAATACCAGATAACAAAAGATTTTCATTTTACACCTAGACAATCTAGCACAAAGTGCTTACTGAAAGCATTGGGAAACTACAAACAGAGTGAAAAATATACCTAAAATTACAAAATTATGAGGAACAAATTTTCACCTTAAGTGTGTTCATATCAATATCAAGTCCTCCAAATCCTTAAATGACAGTACGACCCACAGGAGCGTTTTCTGTCCTCATATCTAAACCAGAGAGCGTCGGTCGTGGGGTTATGTTTTTTATTATTTTTTGGGCTTTTATGGCCTTTAATTGACAGGACAGCTTGAAGACAGGAAAGGGGAGAGAGAGAACGGACGACACGCAGCAAAGGGCCGCGGTTCGGATTCGTACACAGGCCGCTGCCAAGGACTCAGCCTTCATGGGGCGCACACTCTACTGGGTGTGCTAGAGGTCGCCCCGTCAGTCGCGGTTTTAAATACATCTGTTTGGTTAGGTTTAGGCACAAAAACTACTTGGTTAAGTTTAGAAAAAGATTGTAGTTTGGGTTAAAATGAGACGTTACTTCACGTCAAGTTACACACGTGTTTAAGTTAAAAAAAAAACCTTGCAGTTTACTTTTATTTTTAAACGGGACTCAATCCCCGCTCTCCTGGTTGAAAGTCCTGTGTTTGGCGCTCCTATACTTCGTCACCTTACTTCCTGCTTATCTATATAATTATTATGGCCACTAGAGGGCACCATCACTATAAACGTAAATACAGGTCGTTTTTGCTGCTTGAACAAACAGCCTATGGAAGCGTTTTTCGGGGGGAAGAAAGTCTCAATATTTTCCCAATTTCACCTGTATTTTCTCCTCTTAAAGTGCTCATATTGTGTTTTTTGGCTTTTTCCCTTTCCTTTATTGTGTTATATATCTTTTTTGTGCATGTTATAGGTTTACAAAGTGAAAAAGCCCAAAGTCCACCCCAAAGGGATTTACCATCTCCAACAGAAAACACTGTTCAAACAGCTCTATTGTAGTCCAGCCTTTACTTCAGAGACAAACGTGGTCACTTTGGAACACACGTTATAATGCTCGCCTAGCTGCTAGCGTGGCACTCCTTCATACTCTGCTTCTGACTGGCTAGTAGTCCTTACCTAACTTTTGCGCATGTGCGACTCCCAACAAAGATGGAACAGAAGTTGAGAGGTCTCATTCTGTAGCTAAAACAGAGAGCTCAACACACAGGGTGAAAAGAGGAGCTGCAGCAATGTGCAGTACAACAAAAATATGGTGTTTTCTGAAAATTAAACCACGTAAACCTATTCTGATATAATCTCTAAATACAATTATGAATCTGAAAATGAGCATAATATGAGCTCTTTAAAACAATGAATAATACCCTAATCATCTTTGTGGTTGTTCAAAGCTGGTGTCATTCCTTCTCCCTCTAACAGGGAGCGATACTGGATGACCTGTTGGCCAACACCAGCTACGTGGTCCAGGTGGTGGCGGTCTGCACCAACGGTCTGTACGGACGTGTAAGCGACCTGCTGACGATCGCCATGCCCGTCGACGACCCTGGTAAGAGTGACTGAGACTGAGACTGAGCGTAGAGTTCGGCAGATGAACTGTACACATATTTCTCATTAGGGTGCAATTTTTTCTTTTTTTTTTTTATGGAAAAGTTAAAAGACGGAAAACTGCTTCTCTGGCTTCTTAGAACGGAGCAGAAAAGACTTTAAACAAATCAAAGAGTAGAGAAAGACTTAAGCTATAGAAGCCGATTCACGACAAAATAAAAGACAAAGATGAAACTTTTGTAATGACAAACATTAAGTCAAAAGTGTGATTGACTAAGAGTAAATTATGACTTTATAAATTGGAACTTATGAGATAAGTCATATTTATGACTTTCTAAGTAGAAATTATGACATTTTAACTTGATTTACTACATAATGATTCTGATTTAATATCTCAAAATCATAGAATTCAAAGAAAGTATCATAATTCAAAAGTTGATGTTATCTTATACTTATGTTTTAATATCTAAAGGTTTACATCTCGTAATTTCAGTCCAAAATTTGATTTATAATCTCAAAACTGTGACTTCAAACGGCAAATACTTACCAAGTATCTTGTTTTTAACCCTGAATTTTGAATTTGTAATTACATAGTTGTGTAAGTTATTAATATGGGCTTCCATACTAAACAACAGTAATACCAGAACAAAAGGTTTTCATTTAACACCTAGACAATCTTTAGCACAAAGTGCTAACTGAAAGCATTGGGAAACGGCAAACAGAGTGAAAAATATACCTAAAATTACAAAATTATGAGGGAACAAATTTACTGGCGAAACTTAAGGACAGACTTCTGAAATGGGTTAGTGTCAGTCGTGCTGTAAAATTCCCTTCTTCTTCTTCTTCTTGTTTTCCTTTTCTGGTCATATGTTTAATCACCAGTCACATTTATTTTTTTGAAACATTTCCATCTTCCCACTCATCCTTCCTCGGAATTTATTTATTGTTGTTCTTCCTCTTTATCTCCCTCTTTACCCTCCCTTCCCGTCACTCTGGGGTGTATATTCTGTGTTTTGTGAGAATTTAATCGCACAAACACACACATGCAGAGCTCTTGTTTGACTCATCTTTTTCTGTGTTCAACTGTTTCACACGTTTCTCTGTGTACTCTTCAATTGTGCTTTCTCTATATAGTATTTCTATATTCCTAAGATGATAGAGCATGTTGGTTTGGGGTCATTTCTAGAGTCGTCCATCTTTGTTTTGTTTTCATTGTGTGGCGTCCGTTCCATCTGCCTCTCACAGTGAGAGAAATGTTTGCATGTGTCGCAGCAGCATTTTGTGTAACATGGATTGCAATGATAATCATAGTAACTTTGTATTTCAACTGAACCTTATATTAAATAAACTAATATGTCTGGTGACAAAAAGAGAAAATACCCTGCATCCTGTTTCAGTGTCAGCATGCATGAATGGGTGATATTCTGCAACATCATTTGTGACACCATTATCTATGTAGCATGTTTATGGAGCTAGAACAGTGACAGTAACCTGTGGTATTGAAAATAAAATTTGGCATTGAAACAACATATATTGGCACTGAAAAATGTTGAACTGAAATATAAAACACAAACATCAAAAAGTTATAATCTCACAATGCTATTATTTTATTTCACTTTGAAATTTGTTTTCATTATGAGGTTTTTCAATGTCAATCTATATTTTTTCTTGATGTCTGTCTTTTTTCAGTGACAGTTTATTTTTTATTTTACGCAGTCAGGATTTTTACAATGTCACTGGTTTTCAGTTTCAACTTTCTGTCACCGTTTTGGCGTAGAACCGCGCCCTCTTTGTCCCTCCCCTCAAGCCCCTCCTCTCTACGCTAAAACAAAACTGAAAACCAGTGACATTGTAAAAATCCTGACAGCGTAAAAAAAAAGACTCACTTAAAAAAGACAGACATCAAGAAAAAAATATAGATTGACATTGAAAAACCTCTCATAATGCCAAAAATGTCAAATTGAAATAATATAATAGGATTGTGAGATTATAACTTTTTGATGTTTGTGTTTTATATTTCAGTTCAACATTTTTCAGTGCCAATATTTGTTGTTTCAATGCCAGTTTTTATTTTCAATACCACAAGTTACTGTCACTGTTCTAGCTCCATACATGTTGGCTAACTGAACATTACAGCCCCATATTAGCTGCACTTAAAAAATGGTGCAGCTTTTGCCATATACTCCGTAAAAGTCCGAGGACAAGCTTGCATGATGGCAGCTAACAAAGGCGTTTGCTGTTTAGAGCGGTCATAAAGATACGATAGCTTAGCGCTACAAAAGCTAGGTTCACTCAACATTAACACTAGCTAGGTCTTTAGCTGTAATTATTAGCCAATTAAACCGGTTCTTGATTGATTAATACATGATTAAATAGAAAGAATACTTCACGTTTGCCTGTTTCAGCTTCAGACATCTGCAGACTTTGGCTTTTTTTTTTTTTTTAACCCTCGCACCAGCGAGTCCAAGCAATGTTTGACAACACTCCTACTCAAAAAGCAAATTGCAAAATTAAATTTTTTATTTCATTTATATATTACGCTACTTTTGCGAACCCAAGACTTTTGTAAACTCATTTCAAACACCAAAACAATTGAGTGTAGGTATGTTTTCACAAGAGATTTGAGAAATATGTCCGCTTTAGCGCCAAATAATGTCTTTACACATTGCCCTGGAACTAATTTGGGCGTCACTATAAAGAAAGCTGAGTGTGTTCTGAACATTTTGATGTGAAACATGGGGATCCGTTATCTGCAAATACCCTAAAAAGGAGAATTTAAGAAGATATCTAAAAGTGCCCTCAGACCTCAGAGGGTTAATATCAGGATATCGTTTTTATTTCCAACTCATTTCAAAACATTAAATTAAAAGCTATTACTCATTTTTATAAAGTTAAGGAAAGCATACAAAATAATATACCTTTTTTGAAGCTGTGACATTTTTTTTCCTGTCATTGATTTTATTTATCAAATAAACTTCAACAAGAGCTTCCCACTTTAAAAAATAACGTTTTTAGAACTTTGCGTCGTTCTGCGCCAAACCCAGAGTCATCTCCCTCTTCTCCCATTTCATTAAACTTGTAAAAGCTCACCTCATGCTTCACACACCAGTCTGATCTGGTCTCCATGATGTGTGACTTAGCCTCAGACAGGTAAGACACCACCCACCACCACCTGTCCCCTGACATGCCCGCTGTGTGCTGTGCGTCTGAGCTCGCTTAACATATCATCTGGCAACTCTTTTTGCCTTTTTGTGTTTTACAAAGAGGAGGATGAAACAGAAACATGATTAATTGCAAATGCTTTTTGTTCAAGGTTTTCTGGACAGACAGAGACGGACAGAGAGAGACAGAGACAGAACAAGACAGACCGAGAGACAGAGAGAGACAGAACGAGACAGAGAGAGACAGAAAGAGACAAAGTGGGCGCCTGGATAGCTCAGTAGAGCGGGCGCCCATATATAGAGGTTTACTCTTTGAAGCAGCGGCCCGGGTTCGACTCCGACCTGCGGCCCTTTGCTGCATGTCATTCCCCCCTCTCTCTCCCCTTTCATGTCTTCAGCTGTCCTATCAAAATAAAGGCCTAAAATGCCCAGAAAATAATCTTAAAAAAAAGAAAGAGACAGAACAAGACAGAGAGAGACAGAGAGAGACAGGAAGAGAAAAACAGACTAACACAGGGAGAGAAAAAGAGACGAAGAGACAGAGATAGACAGCAAGAGCAAAAGAGACCGAGACCGACAGACAGAGACAGAACAAGACAGAAAGCGACAAAGAGAGAGACCGAGACAGGAAGAGAAAAAGAAATGGAGAGAGACAGGAAGAGAAAAAGAAAAAGAAACTGAGAGAGACAGACGGAGACAGAGAGACAGAAAGAGACAGAACGAGACAGAAAGAGACAAAGACAGAGACAGGAAAAGAAAAAGAGACAGACGGCGACAGAATGAGAAAAAGACAGATACAGAGAGAGTCAAAATGACAGACTGAGACAGGGAGACAGTAGTCGGTAGGACGTTACAGTGCTCAGTCAAAAGTTTTTTCTGTTTGCTTTTTGTCCATGCATGCAAGTCCAAATGTGTCTATGTTGCATGGAAGTGTCTGTCACCATTTCTTATTGTGTTTATCATGAAGCCAAAATACTGCTTGAAGTGATGTGCGTACAACCTTTCCCTCTTTTCATCATGAAGATCATACAGAGTAGTTTTAGGTTTAGAGTAAACAAAACTGAACCGAGTTTATCTTTTCATTTTTCTAAAAACTATCCAAAAACACAGAGTCCCAGGGGGTTTGCCTTTTCCTCTCCGCGATGTTCTCATCACACGGTTTTCAAATTGTTTAACCCTTTGTAATGCGTCTCTGCCCTTTGGCATTGGTTTTCTTACATTTTCAACCTCAGGAAATCAACACCAACATAAATACACCTCAGAGAAATGCAAAGGTCAAAATAGGCAAGAGTTAAGCTGTGTGTATTTCATGAGTTTTACTTTTTCTGAGATATTTTAGTTCTTGTTTTGAGTAACTTTGGGTAACTAATGATGCAACATGTGCCTTTTTTTTCAGAAAATGCCCTGGATCCAGACTCCGATGAATTTGACGATGAGGTAAGGAAACTTTGGTAACACTTTACTTGAAGGTATCTACATAAGAGTGACATGACACTGTCATGACACATGAACCCTAACTCTAACCCTAACCCTAATTTTTTGATTGATTATTTTAATTATTAGTCCATTATTTTCTCGATTGATCGATAAGTTATGGTCTATAAATTGGTGAAAAATGTCGATCAGTTTTTTCCAAAGCAAGATGACGTCCTCAAATGTCTTGTTTTGTCCACAATTCAAATATATTCAGTTTAGTGCCACAGAGGAGAGAAGAAACTAGAACATATTCACATTTAAGAAGCTGGAATCAGAGAATTGTTTTACTTTTTTCATAAAACAATCATTCAAACCGATTAATCGTTGTAAAAAAATAGTTGACGATTAATTTAATAGTTGACAGCTAATTGTTTTATCTTTGCAGCTCTACATTAGTCTGGCTATCACCAGACCAAGCTCAGTCTTTTAAGATTGAACATTAGTCTGGGGAGTCTGCTCTGCATTTTCTACTGCACAAGAGGCGTGATCAACGGGCATAGTTCAAATGACTCTGTACGCAATTGGATAGTCCTTCAACCAATCAGACCAACGATCCGGGTGACGTAAATTAGGCTTTTACCAAAGCCGGTCGGTAGTAAGGCAAACACATCCTTGTTTTGTAGGAATTGTTCCAGGGCAAGTTTCTGTTCCGTTTTCAGAGAAACAGCAGCGACAGCGGCAACAACGGGTTGCTACGCTTCGGTGGCTGCCATGTTGAATGTAAACAAAAAGCTGCTTGCCGTCATTTCTCTATCGTCAACGTGTTAAATCCGCCAATAGTGCGCCAGGTGGATAAGCCAGTTTGTGATTAGACCCCGCATCAAATTGCCGGCAGATCTGGCTGGGTTTACCCAGTCTAGCTCTACATGTCATTGTTTAGTTAAACCTCTTTCTCACCAACAGGGCAACTATGAACCTGATCTGTCTTGGAACGAACCAGTCCAAACCGAGGATTACGATCGGGCCTGGATTCCTACAAACTCACCGAGAACCGTGACTTCGACCACGACTGGATCACCTCTTTTACCTTTACCTGGCATCAGAACGACAACAGCAGAATCTGTTCGGAGGAAAACCACCACTGACTCAGTTTCCCCAGTCAGATCTACCCAGTATGGTCAAGTCTTGAGCCATTCTGAAGAGACAGCGCACCGCAGTACCCCCACGCGTCCGCCAGAGGTCGCCCTACAACCCGAAACAAAAGGAGACGCTCAATTCAGTGG
This sequence comes from Sander lucioperca, assembly GCF_008315115.2. Classification (NCBI taxonomy): domain Eukaryota; kingdom Metazoa; phylum Chordata; class Actinopteri; order Perciformes; family Percidae; genus Sander; species Sander lucioperca. The sequence goes on along the minus strand of NC_050179.1, from coordinate 34,040,822 downwards.
CAACGCTCCCTTTTACTCCACAACAACAACCAAGGAAGCCTTCATTTCCACTCCCACTACTCCTGTATACCCCAATGCAAAGACACATGGCGTTCCTGGAGTCATAAGTCCAAAAGACTCCTCTGAAAAAACAAAAGGTGACGTTAGTGCCACTACTCCTACACTCACCAGTGCAAAGACAAAAGGTGGTAAAAGTATTTCTTCACACAGCACCGTTACCACGACACTGCGGTCTCATACCAGCGACACGAGCAGCACAACAACATCGTCGTCCTTCATCCACGCCGAGACCAGCCGAGGCTTGGCGCGTCCAATGAACGAAGACACCACCACTGATGGAGATGTGTCTGCTGGACCCGGAGGTCTTCCAGAGATCCAAACTCAACCTTCCTTCTCTGGCAAAGTTGTTCCACGTAGGCCCACAAGTCCCAGCATTCCTCCTTTTTCGTCTACCACGACTTCTGTCCGGCTGAGTGGCGTTCTCTTGCAGACCACACAGCCAATGTCCACTGGTGAGCGCCCCTTTGTCCTCCCCTCCACCTCCACCTCTTCTTCCTCCTCCTCCTCCCCTCTGTGTGACACCGCGGACCCCTCCATCTGCCTGCATGACCCTCCCTCCTCGTCTCAGCCTGTGTTGTCTGCCTCTGCGCTGGACTCCCAGCATGCCGCAACCGCTTCGCTCTCTAGCAAAGACCAGGCTTCTCCTTCAACCCCCACACTCCCTGCCTCCACCCTGCCTCACCTCCCTCACCCCTCGCACCCCCTGTCTGGTTGGGACCCTGTCTTCCCCGGTGTCGGGTTCGATGATAATGATAGCGATGGTGATGGTGATTTGTTGTCTGGGTCTTCGTCTTCGTCGGTCTCCTCAGGTGACCCCTCAGTGTTTAGCGATACCCCTCCTCTCCAAACGGTGCCGGATCCATCTGCCACCACCGCCGCCGCCGAGCCGTCCGAATCCTCCTGGGATCTTTCACTCTCAACGGTCTCACTGTCTCTCAGCCCCACCCTCCAGCCTTCAGTTCTCCTCTCCGACTTCACCCTTTCCGGCACAACTCCGGGCATGTCCCGTTCTTTCTCCCTTGGGTTTGAGGACGCAAGGTACGCCACGGGGAACACAATAGAGTCATTTCTCCCCGAGGTCAGTGGTGATGGGTTTTCTCTAGCTAGCGACGTGGACCACATGTGCGGCTGTTCTCTGGAGCCGTCGGCGTCCGCGTCCTGGTTGCATGCCTCTCCTCATGTCCCCCTGCCGTCCTCAGCCTGGAACTCTGCTAGCTTAGAGCTTTACTCTAGTGTGGGCTTCCCTTCAGCCTCTGGTGTTATAGACGATCTTCCACACTCTTTGTCTGTGGCTGTGTCTGACAGTCTGTCCTTAGACCAGCCTCTGCTCTCCCATAGTGCTATCTCTCCCTCATCGTCCTCTTCACACTCCCTCCTTCTCCGAGTCACCCATAGTGACCTGCCCGTTTCTGTTGCAGCCGAAGCGTCTGGCGCCAGGGACCCCTGGTTCTCGGCATCAGACGGGACCCCCGCCCTACAAACCTCCGCCCTCCCTTCCTCACCCACAGCCTCCCCCTTCACCCCCACCCCAGAAGGACAGGCGTTAGACATTAGCAGCAGTGCCTCCGGCTCGGCTCTGTTCCCCGACTCCCAGGAGGGCGTAGATCAGGAGTGGGACAGGGTTCAAACATCGGCCTCTGGAGAGAGCGTGTTCACTTATTCAACTGACGTCGCTAACACCATTCCCCCGTCTGCGACCTCTGAATCCGGCCAGGCCCCCGATGATTTGGATGAACGCACCTCGGCGTTCTATTTTGAAAGCGAGAGCGGCAGTGCCATCGCCTCAGAGGTAGAAGGCACGCCGGCGCCAACCACTCCTGCTGTAACCTCGGCTTCACCCTGGTCGCTGGGCGGGGAGGAGGAGAGTGGCTCAGGGCAGGGTGACAGCCTGTACGACAACGAGACGTCCTCTGACTTCAGTATCTCCGAGCGCACAGAAAGAGAGTCGGAGACAGAGGAGCCAGTCGCAGGTAAAAAAGCCGTACAAACTGCATTTCACCTGCAAAATACCAAGGGATCAGGAAAAGTTCTTCTGGACATCAAAAAGATGACTAATCATCATCTATCAACAACAAAACTGCATTTCATTTTTGTCTGTGAATGCGAGAAAATTCATGCATGCAAGGTAAAACATCACCCATTACAGTCACCGAAAAGGATCCAATCATTTTAATGAACGTCCCATCACTATCTTCATCATCCACTGAGACTCCTTAATGTTATCACTCATTCATCCATTTTCCTATCCACTTATTCTGGAGTCTGTCCCAGCATGCATTTGGTGAGAGGTCTGGTCAGGATGGCAGCCTATCTCAGAGCTCAGTTCTACGCCATTACGCTGAATTAATCCATACGTTAACAAAAGGCAAATCTTTAGTGGTAATAAGAAGAAAAAGTCAACTCATAATTATTACTATTACAAAAAAGCTTAATGCTTTTATTATCTTTGCTCTGCATTGAACATGTTGGCCATCGTGGCCGCTCATCCAACATCATTAAAGATTCCTGTCGTGTTAAAGTACATAAAATGATGTCCAAAATCCCTCAATTGCAATTTGAGAAACTTTACAGCTCAGTGTCAAAGTGTAAAAGATCCTTTCTTCCCAAAGTCTTTAACCCTAACCAGTGTCCTGGCCGAGACAGGCAGCGGTACAATCACACAGAGTACACTAAAACATAAAACAACAAGGAACGCAGCAAATATTTATAAGTCAACCACAGTCATGAATACAGCAGGCAAAACATCTACAGCCAGATGTGTCAGCCTCCAAGTCATTTAGCATCCTCTTAAAAGCGACCGATGAGAGCAGCTTGTTAAGTTTGGAAGGTTTTCTGTAACTTGTTCCAGGTAGAGGGAGCAACGCCTTTTTTACCAGTTCAGTTGTGACCTTTGAGTGCCATGACAGATGTTATCCGTCACGGCCACCAGAGTGCAGCAGAGCTCTTTGAAGCCTTTTCTGACTACACTGCACCGTTTTGTCAGAGTCAACTTCTCTGAGGGCCACACTCGAAAATGAGAATCACATCAAGGGCCAGACATGTAGAGTTTATTGACATGCTTTTATTTAATCAAATATCTTTGACTGTATAATTGCATATCTCGTATAGTCTTCTCACATACAGTTTGGGTTTACATAAAGCCCTAAAAAAAGTGTCTTAGCTATCACAGAGTAGCAAGCAAGCAAAGCAAGGATTACATTTTTAAAAGCAGGCTACCACACAACCTGAATATGCAAACCGACTGGTTGTGCGGGAATATCTGAGTGTCAAAGTCAGCAAATCTGCCAAATTCTGCTTTGAGTGTCGCGTAATTACAGTTTGAAAACAGTTTCTGGTCTTTTTGGTTTGGCGCACAACTAGGCGGGCCAAAATTTACTGTGAACCCAAATTGATATGCGGGCCGGATCAAAATTTGCGCCGGCCCACAGGAATTAAGTTTGACACATGTGGTGTACAGTCTCAAAAAAGGATTTATAGTCCTCAGTAAAGTGATAAAACTCTCGCTGACCGTTGTGTCCAGTGGCTCCTTTATCTCCTTTTTAACACCTTTATCCCTTTTAAACTGCTTTTTAAATAACCAAACCAGGAGAAGTTGGTGGTTTTCCACATGAATGGTCCCCTTGTGCCTGCTCTAAACAGTATAGTTTGTTAAAAATTCGTTAAAAAGATCTGATTCTGAACAACATTCCCACAATAGGTTTAGTGGGCGCACTGGTCCTGATGCGCGGGTTTTAAATAACTATTCAGGGGTGTTTGCATGTTGCACCTCATTAACAGGTCATGTATGACGTGACGTACTCAGCAGAACTTCAGACCTTTTTCTAAGGAATACATTTAATACCAAGGTTGATTTTTAGATTGGGAATCAACTTAACTCTAAATCATTCTATCAGTTTGTAGACTGATTTTCTTTCTTCCAGGCAGCAATTATTTTTTTATCTGCAGACAGATAATCCATCAGGCAACAAAAAGCTGCCTGTATTTACTTCAAGGACGCTCTGGGTGTTTCTTGTACATGCGAGAAACCTCTAAATTCCTGCTTTTATTTGTATTGTATTTATTTATGCAATTTTTTCTTTTTGTTTGCTCGTCATACTGTACGTTTTGAGTTTCCAGCGACAGCAAGCTCATGAATGTCCTGCGTTTTGTTTGGAAAGCACAATAAGACTTACAGTGGCACGCATAAGTTTATGAACCCATGCTAAAGTTGATAAAAAAAGAGGAATAAAAAAAAAAATCATCTTTTGGAAATTGATCTTAATGCCTTAATTTAAAAAATCCAAACCTTTAAGGACACCAATTTTCTTTGTGAATGAATAATGTATCGTAAATAAATAAATGTTCTTCCTTAAAATACAGGGGGCATAAGTATAGACACCCATATGTTAAATTCCCATAGAGGCAGGCAGATTTTTATTTTTAAAGGCCAGTTATTTCATGAATCCAGGATACTATGCATCCTGATAAAGTTCCCTTGGCCTTTGGAATTAAAATAGCCCCACATCATCACATATCCTTCACCATACCTAGAGATTGGCATGGTTTTATTTCAGTTAACCTAATAGCTGGTTTGATTTGCATTGAGAGATGATTTTATGGAAAGTACCCCATGCCAATCTGTAGGTATGGTGAAGGGTATGTGATGATGTGGGGCTATTTTAATTCCAAAGGCCACCAACGTTTGATTTTTCCTATTTTTTTTAATTAAGGCATTAAAATCAATTTCCAAAATAGTTTTTAATTCCTCTTTTTAGTCAACTTTAGCATGGGTTCATACACTTATGAGTGGCACTGTATTTTGAATGGTGTCTGTATGTAGCTTTATTACAACATGACAAAGACTGGTTTGTCACATCCTCCAAGTTTAACACATGGAGGATAAAACTAGTGAGCCGTTCACTGTGTAATAAGCAGGGCTACACGGAATCTGCGGATGCAGAAATCTCCAGAATTCTTCTGCAGATTTTAAACACATTTATTTTATTTTAAATAAAACTCAGAATGTTAATACATCTCCACTCCAAGCAGAAGAACAGTACAACTAAATTCTGCAGATTTTCATTCTGCATCACCTCTGAAAACTAAAAAAAAAAAAAAAAAAAATCCATATCCAGGGTCTAGTAATAATCCGTCAGCAGCAAGTTTAAAATCTCTTAATATGAACTAGTGATCTAAGTCCAGAGGGCGCTATATGTTTAAGGCAAATTTGTGGTATGTGATTTTGTGCTAAATAAATGCTCTGAAACCAATGGCTGCCTGGAAGGTAAGATTTTTAGTATTATGTTGGTGTGAAACAGGCAAAAACACTGATATGGTCACTTAAATTGTAATATATTGTATTTCTATATCCGTGCCCTTGGCATTCTGACAGCCAGATGTACAAAAACCTAACTCCTTCATGATTTAGTTCGTCTTTTCATTTGGAACTTTGAATGGGAAGTTTAATTCTCATCCGATCTTCTACGTGTCACTTTGTCTCTTCGGTCTCTGCACCAAAACAAATAACTTTTTCCATCTTCTGTCTGAGCTTTTTCTTTTCCTTTTGCCCATTATCATCTTTATCAGGGTGTCCAGGGTTTTAGAGAGGCAGAGAGAAATCGGTCGGATGGATGATTGAATGAATGAATGAATGAATGAATGTGTTGTACCTCTGAGGGTGCACAGAATAGAAAGCAGGCTCTTTATGAACTAGTCAACAGGGCTGACCCAGCCATTCACGGCGGATCTGAGTCAGTTTGTGCAGAAAGAGGTACATTCAGACAAACAGCCTTCCAGTCAAGGTTAATCCATACTAGTGTTTTGCTTACTGGGTATCCGATGATAAAGGGAGGATTCAGCGGCATCGGCTCAGCAAGGTCAGGTTCCGCCGTCAGGTTTTTCTTTTTTTTATTCAAAGTTACAATAATGGCACTTAATTGACTCCAGCTCAGCTTTGCTGCTGTTTGATGAATAGGTTCTCGCTTGCTCTCCGATGGATTATGATCCTTTGGGCCTCTCTGCGTTTCTTTCAAGAGGTTTGGCAGGTTTGAAAAAAATTGACGAGTTTAGTGAACATGGTGGCACATCGTGTTCGACTGCTGGGCTGTTAACACGGTTTGTGTTGCGTTCTGAAGGCTCGATGGTGTTTTAAGCCCCCAACGTCGACTTCAAGGCAGTGCTGCGACCGTCGACTTCAAGGCACCTAACCCTAAAGGCCATTTTATAGTCGTGCGTAAAATCGACGGCGTACCCCCGCAGACCACTCTGCGTCTACGCCGGACCCTACGCCGTAGCCTGACGTGCACCTCTCGAAAAATGTAACTACACGTCGCTGTGACTCGCGTCTGTCGGCCGTGGCTTGGTAGCGTTGCATTCCCCCCGACTCATTTCCCCTTTCTCCTTCTCCATAAACAATATGAAATCAAGGAGAGGGTTAACTTCTCCTGCTCCAGATTTTCCACCGTGGTCAGAAAGAACAGGGGAGACACTTTGTTTCTCTCACTCTAGAGTCACTATTCACTCCAAAGCTAATCGCCGTCACTCTCTCACATCTCCCTCGCTCTATCACCCACTCCACACACACACACACACACACACGCACGCACACACATGCCGGCTCGACGCACACACCAGCACACAAGTATAAACTTCAGGCCACTTACGTAAGATACGGCGAAAGCTCTGCGTGGAGCCTCCGCAGAACCATAAAACAGGCTTAACCCTAACCATTGCCTAATCCTAGTGCCTTCCAGGTAGCGCTGCCTGGAAGACAACGTCGGGGGCTTAAAACACCAAACACCGTTCTGAAGTAGATATTGGATATTACAGAGTGTTGGGGTTTTAGTTCTGCTAGTCTATATCCTCGACGTTCCACTTCCGCATTGCATTGCATGCATTCTGCCGGATGCATGTCTTTTCACCGATGTCCTTCCTCTTTCTTTGTGTTGTAATTTTAAACTCTGGTGGATTTATGAGGACTATGGTTAACTGCTCCTCAGATCTCTGCTGGACTATCTGTCCAATCTTGAGTTTTCTCTCGCACAACTATTTTTGCAGCGGCTCCATGCGGAGCTTAGCGACGCCCAAGGCGATTGTGATTGGTTTAATGAAATGGCAGTAAACCAGAGCATGTTTTTCTCCCATCCCGGAATGCTGTGTGGACTAGCCAGACCCTCCTCTGCTCTGCAGCGTGTGGATGGTCTGGCAAAGCGAGACTATAATTCTGCAAACGGTTCAAGGAGGCCAAGCTGCTCTGGTGGCAGAAATGAGGTCATCGGTTGACTTAAATATCATCTTAGGTCATCCTGTTTCTTCTCACACGTTTTGGTTTTTGGTTCCAAGTCATTGGGTGGGGCCACCACTAAAGACGTGTAGGGACATTTTGAAGAAAAAATCCCATAAGAAGGGTAATGCATTAGCAATCTGGCCTGATGCTATGAATGGCCCATTGGATGTAGAGTGTTACAAACCATAATCATGAGAGTAGTTGCTTGCTTTGTCTTGATTTTTTAGGGTTCTTTGGTCTATGCTGAGTTATGTGCAAATGTTTTATTTAATCCACAAAGATGTACACTGTTTTTGCTGTAACTGGCAATTTACGGTTCCCATTGGTGGTGTAATGGGTTGTTAGTCTCATTGTTTAGACGACATTGTTGTTCCTGCATTCTGGCGAATTCAATTTAATCTAAATTTATATTGATATTGAATCTAATTCTCCTGTATAGTTCAAAACTTCCTGCATATAGATGCAAAACATCTAATGGATGTTTTTTTTTAGGAATCATTACATCTTGTTAACCTTGTTAAAGCCATAAGTTCCATACGTTCAAATGTACATAAAAGACATGATTTATCCCCCCTGTGTAGCTCAAGTAAACGCAGTTATTATTTTTTCTTTCTTTATTGAAAAGAAAAGAGACGCAGGGTCTGTGCTTTGTGACAAGGCAACACAAACGTGCCTAGGCGTAATTTACAGTAATTTAAAGCTATTATAATTTACATAAATGAAGATATTTGCACTGCAAATTGATGCAAACAAAGGCACAAATTGTTGCAGAAACATTCACCAGAATGCAGAAAATGTTTCAAAAAATTCTCACCCCCCCCAATGTTGAACCCAAAGTTATGCCCTTGCGAACGTGCACTGCAAGGTTCACGGTTGAAATCATTGGGAAGGATGTAGACATGTGAGCGCCCTGAACGGTTATTTTGACCTCTTTTGGGTAGTTTTACATTTTATGAGCGGGACAAATCTACCTCTTCTAAATATTGGGGGGGGGGGTGTTTGACATATCCCCTGCATCCCCTCCAAAATCTACGCCAATGAGTGTAGACAACAGGTGATGGCTCTGTCTTCTCTCACCCCTGCAGTATCTTTAATTTCTCTCCTCTTCTGTTCTTCCTCTCCAGATGCCAGTAACAGCAGCCACGAGTCCAGAGTGGGTTCGATCCGGGACGGAGAGAGGAAGGCTGTGGTTCCTCTGGCCGTCATCTCCACCCTCACCGTCCTCGGCCTGATCGTCCTCATCAGCATCTTCATCTACTGGAGGTCAGAACTGCTAATAAAGCCTGATTGTTTTGGCCATTAGAGGCCAGAAGAAGTCCACAGCTGGGCTTCATTCTTGTCCTATGAAAGGGTTTTTGCAGTTTTTCCATTTACACATCCAGCAGGCACGGAGCAACGTGGCTATTATGAGGGTTCAACGTTTTTTTTTTAGAAAACAATTACTACTTGATTCTACTTTTTACTAATCCATTTTTACTGGCCCCTATACAAATTGTTTTAGGACATGTCATGGCTTTTACTGCCCAGTCAGAACATTTCCAAACAACTCTGTTGTTACGTTCAAAAGTACGTTTTAGTCGTGCAACAGAAAACTCAGATTGGACAGATAGTCTAGCTAGCTGTCTGGATTTACCCTGCAGAGATCTGAGGAGCTGTTAACCATAGTCCTCAGAAATCCACCGGAGTTTAGAACGCCAACACAAAGAAAGAGGAAGGTAACGGACATCCGGCCTAAAAAGAGTGATATAATATAGTCTAGTCTACACTAACCTGCAGCGCCGGATTTTCAAAATAAAATGGGTGTGTATGTAATGTATGTCAGTCTGTTCAAACGCAGTTGCTTCTCACACACAGTTTATTTTCTGTGAGTTTGACTAACTTAATGACAACATCACAGTTGGGCAACATTACATTAGACGTGATTGGCCAACAGCATATTCAAATCAAATCATTCAACAAGCATTCACCGACGTGGGTGAGGAAATGGGGCAAGAGCACGATAACGTCATTTTTGATACTTTTATTTTTTCATTCACTTGCCCAACGTGGTGTTTTACTTGTCCTGGGCCATCCGGCAACCCTTATTGTTAAACTGTGATTACACAATGAGATCTTTTAGCTCTTTCACACTTTTCATACATATAACACTATTTGATTTGTATAAACCAAGGTACAGTAATTGCGAGCCAGAACGTGCAGGGCTGCCTCTGTGGAGGAAGTCAGGTGATGTAGTTTAAAGAGCGACAAATTCTGTGTAGAGAGGAGGTGGGAGTGGATGGATGAGTCAAACAAACGCAGGACTTTCACCCAGGAGACCGCTGTTTGTGCTGCTTACTTTTATTACATAACTTATGTACTTAACCCTTGTGTTGTCTTCCCGTCGACCATGCACATGTTGTCCTACGGGTCCAAATTGACCCTGTCTGTTTGTTGATTTTTGCTCTGTGTTGGCCCTCAGCGGAGTTCCCAGATTTCAGCTTTATCCTTATACCTTACAAATTAATGTCAAAAAGGGCATTTTTGCTTACTTACGTTTTGGATGCCTCTCAGCTGACCTTGAGAGATGCTGTTTTTTGTTTTTTATTTATTGAGACGTATAAAAACTGTTAGCCAGGATCGACTCCAGCTCCCTCAAAGACCCTGAAAAGCATAAGCAGTTATACATAATGGATAAATGGTTGGAAAACTGAATTTGTAGCAAACAAATGTTTCTTTGAGAATGTTTAAAACATTTTTTTTGTATGCCTATTCAAGACATAAAGCTAAAATATATTTTCTTCTCGTGCTGTAAACATCTTTAGCTGTGCAGTATGCCCTCTGCTTCCCGCTCAGACTGTGAAATAACCAACTTCAGAAATCCAATCAAGGACACGCTGTCAAATGCAGTGTAAACACTTTCCGTAACATTTTGTACATTTCTCATCTGCCGCGCTGGAGATTCGGCATATTGTTCTTGTTTTTTGCGCTCTGCTTGTTGTTGTATCTCCAAGATTGAGCAGTGCTAAGCTGGTAATAATCTGGGGAGCAGGGGGATTAATGCTCGGTGAAGGATGTACCTTGGCTGCAGGCAACCCGCGCTGCGGCGAGCGTCCACTCAGCCGAGAGCATCCAGAGAGGCTCGGGGGATAGAAAAGGACATCCGCGAGATTATGTCGGACAGAAGGAAACGTGTCAGCGTCTTGTAGGGCCGAGCAGCAGGAGGCCAAACTGCGCTAATCTGGCTGCTGTGGTGTCCTTGTTTACTCCCTCCTAACAACACAGTGCTCATTTGGACACTGCTGTGCATTTGAGGTCAAGTAGTTTGAGGGGATTTTTGAAAGTTCACAACAAGATGAGAGATGAACAGCAAGTTAGCACGTAGCTAAATAGTGTTTAAAGGCATCGCATCAATTCCAACTAGGGCTGGGCAATGTATCGATATTATATCAACATCCATATACATGGATTTTTCGGCAACGTCATCACTACTTGCGCACGCAACCGGCGGGGCAGAAAGAAGACATGTTTCGTGTAGCTAGTAGTAGTAGCAGCATAGCGTAAGTCAAAATGCCAAGGAGTTGTTGCGTGGTTAATTGTAGAAACGGAGCCAGTAATGGGTGCCTGATGTTTAACATATTTAGGGGGAAGCATGCTTTTTCCAAAAACTTATGGCTTCAAGCCATAAGAAGGGCAGGTTGGGGTGATATGCAAGAGTCAGGCTCCCTTGTATCAATCAGAAAAGTTGCAGCTTGTTCAGTTGCTCAGCTAAGTGATATTGTAGTAGTAATGTAGTATTCCAGTCCGGACCATAGACAGTTAACGATCCGGACTCGAGACAAGTTTAGACTGCTAACTAAAGCTACGCCGATGTTTTGCTAACGTTAGCCTAGCCTACTAGGAAAATATTATGACTGCCTTCGGAGTTTCTTATATCCGCGTCCACGTTGTCAACATAAGACCTGTAGCGTTAGTGCTCCTTTTGTACCATAATTTTATTGAATGAAGTAGAGTTTCGGCAAGCTAACCACAACAGTGTTGTCTCCCTCTCGCCCACAATCAACCTCTGCTGCTAAAAACAGTCAACCTGCAGTGATGTTTTGAAATGGAGACGCACATATCGTACCTTTTCCCGGAAATCCTGGCCATTATTTTAAGGCATAAACCAACCATAGGGGTACACTCAGGGGTAACCCTGCTGCTAACATTGGCTATTACATTAGCTGAAATGATAATTATAGCCATACATATATATATATATATATATATATATATATATATATATATATATATATATCACAGTAATACTGCAAAATTAAAGACAGACAAACAGATCCAACTAAAATCACGTTTTATTGAGTCAGCAGTTACAGTATATACAAACAATAAGGAAAGCTTCGATACTTAATGTTGTTGCAGTAGTGGACCAGCTCACCAATCTGGCTTTCTGCCCCTGGTATGCGCACGCACCCTGTAATGTTTGTAAACAGGAAATCCGTGTATATGAGGCTAAATATCGTCTTACATTTTGGATATTGTAAAATCGTGTTGTCCTTTCCTTTTTTATTATATTATTTTATTATATATTTTATTTTCTCCATATCGCCCAGCTCTAATTCCAACTTTATGTATGTACTCTTGTACAGTGCTGGGTAGTAACTACTTACATGTAACGGCGTTACATAATTTAATTACAAAATAAAGGAAGCCTAACTTTAATCCATTAGTTACTGGGAAAACGTGTAATTATATTAGTTACCTATGAAAATGTTCCTGATTACATTGGGGGTTACATCTGAATAATTTCTGTTAAAAGCTAGGCTATATGTGCTTTAAAATTAAATAATTATAATCTTAATTTATGTGATGAAGGATTTTAAAAGGAGTTTGACAGCAGTCAGTCTAGAGTACTACTGTAAAGTTAACACTGCCAGGTGTTTTAAAAATGGTTAACAGCTGAAAACATTCATTAGAAATTTAGAAAAGTAATCAAACGATAACTTACATTGCTTTGATACAGTAATTAAATTAATTACCCTAATACATTTTAAATAGGGTGACTTGTAATCAGTAACCTATTACATTTCCAAAGTAACCTTCCCAACACTGCTCATGTATACTTCATGGAGCAGCTTTGAGTGACCAAAACAAGACCAAGACTTTGAGGGGTTGAGACTGAAAGAATACCAAGACTTTGAGGGGTTGAGACCGAGACGAGACCAAGACTTTGAGGGGTTGAAACCGAAACAAGACCAAGACTTTGAGGGGTTGAGACTGAGATAAGACCAAGACTTTGAGGGGTTGATACCGAAACGAGACCAAGACTTTGAGGGGTTGAGACCGAGACGAGACCAAGACTTTGAGGGGTTGAAACCGAAACAAGACCAAGACTTTGAGGGGTTGAGACCGAGATAAGACCAAGACTTTGAGGGGTTGAGACCGAAATGAGACCAAGACTTTGAGGGGTTGAGACCGAAACGAGACCAAGACTTTGAGGGGCTGAGACCGAAACTAGACCAAGACTTTGAGGGGTTGATACCGAAACCACACCAAGACTTTAAGGTGTTGATACTGAAACGAGACCAAGACTTTGAGGGTTTGAGACCGAAAAGAGACCAAGACTTTGAGGGGTTGAGACCGAGACGAGACCAAGACTTTGAGGGGTTGAGACCGAGACAAGACCAAGACTTTGAGGGGTTGAGACCGAGACAAGACCAAGACTTTGAGGGGTTGAGACCGAGACAAGACCAAGACTGTGAGGGATTGAGACTGAGACAAGACCGAGACTTTGAGGGTTTGAGACCGAAAAGAGACCAAGACTTTGAGAGGTTGAGACCGAGACGAGACCAAGACTTTGAGGGGTTGAGACCGAAAAGAGACCAAGACTTTGAGAGGTTGAGACCGAGACGAGACCAAGACTGTGAGAGGTTGAGACCGAGACCAAGACTTTGAGGTGTTGAGACCGAGACAAGACCAAGACTTTGAGGGATTGAGACTGAGACAAGACCGAGACTTTGAGGGGTTGAGATAGAGATGAGACCAAGACTTTGAGGGGTTGAGATAGAGATGAGACCAAGACTTTGAGGGGTTGAGACTGAGACAAGACCGAGACTTTGAGGGGTTGAGACCGAAACAAGACCAAGACTTTGAGGGGTTGAGACCAAGACTTATCAAGATCCAAAAGATCCCAGTTCTATAAAAAAACAACCACAGAAAACACATTAAGCTTCTTCTTCATTCACCTATTTTATTGCCATAATTGTATCATAAGAAATGCCTCGATAAAATAACTTAAAAAGCAGTTGTGGAAATGAACATGTTTAACCCGTAAGGTGTCACACACACTCTTTAAATGTTCTGGAAAGTTCCTCATTCAGCTTTATCCTTGATTTTAACTCATGATGTCCCTAAGTGACACTCACGGAACATCCTGGTAGCGCTCATGTGACTGTTTGTCAATTTGTGTTTCCATGACATTTCCAAGATGGCTGTGGGCATGGTCAACAGATTTGACATGTTTTTGTTTGTTTCTAAGGTAAGATTCAAGTCATTTAAAGAGTCTAATGAATGACCATGTTTAAGAAGTTCAGAGTGCTGAACAGGTCTAACTTGACGAATGGAAATCCAGCTTTCGGTGGAAATAAACACTCTTCAGACTCGCCGAGAGAATAACTGTTTGTGTTTACTCCAAAACACGTCTTTAATCTCAGAGCTCAACCATTTTACTGTGTGTGTGTGTGTGTGTGTGTGTGTGTGTGTGTGTGTGTGTGTGTGTGTGTGTGTGTTGGTGATAATCCTTGATGCCCATTTCTGGCCGAGACAACGCAGGTTCATCAGAGGCAATCTCATCCGTTTAAAAACTTGTCAAGGATTAACAGAACATCTTTTTTTCCTGTGTTTTTCGGAAGATTACTTGTATTCTCCAAAATCTGAGTCACATGAAAACAAAAGCATCTTCTGCCTTTCAGTTGATCCTCCGCTCAGATTCAGTACAGGCTGAAGCATGGCATCATTGCAGATATATACAGTATATTCAGTATTTGTATTTTCAGTTTAGGATTTTTTTACACAACATATGTTTCTTTGATTTTAATTACTTTCATTGATTTTGTTATGGACACTTCTGATTTTCTTCCAGTATGTATTTAAGGTTAACGTCTCACTATATTTATGTAAAACACTAAACCATGTCGTCAAACCTAAAATATACAGTAGATCATTTGAAATTAACCGTTTATTTCTTATTTCTTATATTATTATTATATTATTATTTATAAGTGACTGCTTTATTTAATCTCAAACATTTCATGGTTTATATTAAAATGAAAATACATTCTGATATCCCTGTGTGTGTGTGTGTGTGTGTGTGTGTGTGTGTGTGTGTGTGTGTGTGTGTGTGTAGGACCTGTTTTCAGACGGCTCACTTCTACATTGACGAAAGCTCATCACCCAAAGTCATCGCTGCACCATCCACTGCTGCATTGACATCTGGTAACACACACACACACACACACACACACACACACACACACACACACACACACACACACACACCTGTTTACATTTCAGGACCCACAACATAGACACAATAAATTAAAAGGATCAAGTCCAGCAAGTTTTATTTATTCAGCCCCAAATCACAAATTGACTCAAAAGTCTTTACAATCTGTGCTCTCTCTCTATACTTAAAATAGATTCAGGTAAAGAAAAAAAAACCCAAATGTTCGTGAATAGGTCTGAGTTTCACATTTGAAAATGCCATTTTTTAAAATTGTCCTCACTCTCCTAAAAATCCTCCCTTTCAAAATTGTTACGTTTTCTAAAATCTATTTTCCTTTTTAAAAAATAATATATAATATTATATATTATATATAATTATAATATAATCACAACATTTCTAAAATGTCTTTGATTTCTCAATACATCCGTATGTTCTAAATATGTTGTTCCCAAAATGTCTACAATTTTCTTCAAGAGCAAACAGTTATTTTTTTATTTAAATAATGCAAAACACATTCACACATCTTTAGACATCTGGATTACCACTTTCTCTCCTATGGGTAGTTCAGTGTTGTTTCCTGTTTATTGAATTTCCCCTCTGGGATCCATAAAGTATATCTTCATCTTCTTTATTTTCCAGACGAACAAACAGCTTTTCCAGTGAAGGAGTTTGTCAAACACGTGGCCGAGCTTCACGACACGCTCGGCTTCCAACGAGAGTTTGAGGTACAAAGACCGGATTGTTTTTCCGATTTCCAACTGAAACTAAAACACATAATATTTTTTCAAATAATATCTCTACTGCCTTAAGGCACGCTCACACATGTACGACAATGCAGGCGAGTGACCATCGCGGGCATCGAGGTAATACCGTCTGGTTAGACACAGCAAAAATCAACATCTCCTCCATTTTCGCTCACTCGGAAAACTGCAAACCTCAACTCAACCAAAGTCAACCAAACACACTGCTTTACTGTTGGCTGAGGTTATGATTTCGCCGGTCAAAGTTCAACAAAGTTTAACTTCATGCAATGTGAAGATGCAAATTTGTTTTGCCACCGGAAGCAAATGTTTTATACGTCCCTTCACTCGCAAAGAATGGAAATGGACGGTATGAACGCTGTATCCAGTTCATATTATACATCCGTGATGTGTGACCGTGCACTTAAACTTGACCCTGGTGTGTGTGTGTGTGTGTGTGTGTGTGTGTGTGTGTGTGTGTGTGTGTGTGCGTGTGTGCGTGTGTGCGTGCGTGCGTGCGTGCGTGGGTGCGTGTGTGTGTGGGTGTATGTGTGTGTGGGTGGGTGGCAGTGTCTGACTGTCATCATGTCGTTGTCTGCGTCCTGCATGATGAGCTGTGATGATGTGGCTGGATACACTTTGACGCAGGGCTGCAACATTACGGGACTATTTTGGATTCTCTGATCGTAATTTATCAGGAGTTTATTGTGAATGACAATAATTCAATTTTGTGAACATTAAAGGAACTTTATCCCAACCCTCGCGCTATGGAGCCTGCTGGTCACAACCGGACTCAATTTTTGAGCATCCCAAGTCCCTCAAAAACTTGATTGACGGTTGGGCCCTGGCATTACAAGTGCCCAGGCCCTAATAATAATAGTATAGTGTAATTTACAGTGTATTGTCAGTTGTGACATGATGACTTAATAATCAGTGGGAGGGTGAAAGTTGCAGCCCTGGTTCGTCTCTTTGTGTGGAGCCTTCGTTCATCGTGTGAGCAGCGTGTCACTTGTCTTTTACCTGTCGACTGTCAGCAGAACGTGACGTCAGTCACTTCATGAATCAAAGCTCCACCTCTTGTTCTGAAACTGCTGCTGAAGTAAAAAATCAA
This sequence comes from Sander lucioperca, assembly GCF_008315115.2. Taxonomy (NCBI): domain Eukaryota; kingdom Metazoa; phylum Chordata; class Actinopteri; order Perciformes; family Percidae; genus Sander; species Sander lucioperca. The sequence goes on along the minus strand of NC_050179.1, from coordinate 34,024,170 downwards.
CACAAAGACAACGAGGCTAGAGAGGGACGGAGGGACGCTACTCAGGATACCCGCGGGGTCTTAAAAGTCTTAAAAATGTCTTAAATATAATATTTGAAAATTAAGGCCTTAAAAGTCTTAAATTTCTTTAAAAAAGTCTTAAATTTCATTCACAAAGGTCTAACATTTGTATTGCCCTTTCATAAGATTAAATTACTCCTTGATTGTTTCGTCACAAAGCATGTATTGAGAACTACAATACAATGTTGTATAAAGTTCAAGTACTTATTTTTATACCCTAAAATCCTTTCTGATATTCCATTATATCCTACATACTTTTGCCAGAATGGCCATGAAGTTGGTATTAAATGTAATTCTAATTGGTATTAAAAAGGCCTTAAAAAGTCTTATATTTAACTTGTGGAAACCAGGGGGTACCTTGACTACTATTTCACTTTCTCTTGATCACCAAAAAGTATTTCCTCATATTGACGATGATGGTGGTGTTTCCTTATCAAATTAGAGTGAAGATAATGCAAAGATATTCAAACTTAATTTAGAAAACAATCTTAAAAAAACTGTGAAATGTTATTATACATAAATTATTATATATTTATTATATTATAAACAGGTATGTTTTTTTGTACAACCCCTAAAATTCCCAGAATGCAGCATGTTATGCAGAACCCATAATAAAAACAATCATGTTTCCATTTCTTTTTATAGATGAATTTGAACACTGAATTATTTAACCTTGTTTTCCTTTGTGTTGGTTTGCCCTTTGTGTTGCAGCAGCATGAGCTGCACTGTGAGATGGATTAGTTGTTTTTTTGTGTCGTCTTGTAATTTGTATTTTTGCACCTCTTTGGTTGTGGTCCGTGTTGTCATCGAAACGTCCTGGCTGCCTGCTGCTTCCTCACCCTCATCATTAGATACTGAAGGAGAGTTACGAGGTAAGACGCTCTCCTCCTGACGCCTTCATTCACTTCATCGACACTGCCGCACTCGTAGCTGTGTTTTTGTCTCGCCTGTAATGCAAAGTGTTTTTTGTTCATGTGGAACTGTGGATGTACAAACGCATGATTTGTGTTTGACACCAGTGGAAGAAGTCATGGATGTAGTATAAGAAATGGATACTGGACTCCAAAATGAAGCCCATTCTTTACAAACGTGACCAAGGCTATGTCTCAGTTCGTTAAATTGCATCCCCTACCTTACTCGCCTCTAAGTCCGTCCCACCGAGGAAATGAGGAAATGTGTTTTTTAGAGGGATGAGACGTCCTTACCTCTGAAGTGTCATGTGAATTCGTCAGCTGTATGGTCAGAGTTAGCAACCTTTTCAGCTGCACGGCCTCCAGGAAGGGTGCTCTCGTGTATCCTCGCTCATACCTCCTCAGAGATCCCTCCTCCATCCTCACTCATAGCTCCTCAGAGATCCCTCCTCCATCCTCACTCATAGCTCCTCAGAGATCCTTCCTCCATTCTCGCTCGTAGCTCCTCAGAGATCCCTCCTCCATCCTCACTCATAGCTCATCAGAGATCCCTCCTCCATTCTCACTCATAGCTCCTCAGAGATCCCTCCTCCATCCTCACTCATAGCTCCTCAGAGATCCCTCCTCCATCCTCACTCATAGCTCCTCAGAGATCCCTCCTCCATTCTCGCTGGTTCAAGTGAGGAGCAAGGAAATATCAAATACGAGACTTGAGAAGCAAACATGACATCATGAACATAAAAATAGCTTTTCTAATCCCTGGGGGATGTTCACATTTATTAAACTTTTGTTGTTAAAAAAATCATAATATAAAGATTAATCAGTTTTACAGATTTTACAGTCTCCTTTATAAACCCAATCACAAAGTTTATTTCCTAGGGTGGTGAATGACGTCTAGGTTTAGGCAAGAATACCAGGGTAAGCCAATCAGAGGCAGAGTAAGGCAGAGTAGGGCGGGACACGCCTTCGCCATCGCAAATTTGTGTACAGGATGCAACGGTCTATGAAGATGAAAAAAAATGCTTTCTGGGCTGCAGGGGAATTTTTTGTTGCAGTTGGCCACTAAGGCAAACTCAATGTGTTGTATCCAACTCTCTTAATACATCCATGGAAGTAGTCATTTTGAAGTAAATGACATATCACAATTAGACAATTCCACACACCGCTTTAGATAATGTAGGAAACTCTTTGTCACTTGAGCGCAGTAGATGTTTTGTCTCTGGCTTGGTATCAAACCTGAATACTTTTATGGTTCCCACGAAAATGTGTCCTGAACACCGAGTATCAAAAACAGCCAAGTGCTGAAAGTTATTATAATGTTTTTTTTCTTCAATCAGTTAATTCCTGATTTTCAGACTGTATTTTATCTAAACAGAGCTGCTTGTGTTCGGACAACATTCAACTTTTGAGAACTTGAAAAAACATGTTTGTATTCCTCAAAATAAGATATAGGGGAAAAAGTATATTGGTATTGGTACTGAACCTCAGGTGTCATATTGAAAACATTATTGAACATTTTCAAATGTACCCAGCCCTACAGAAACGTAATATTATACAAGTAATATGTCATCTTGTGTGGAATGTAAACTCTGAATCTGCAAATTACAGTAGCTGTCTGAACTGTACTCAAATACAGTAGCAATACCTCTAAACTGTACCGAAGTATGTAGCTAAGCTCCCACCTCTCCTCTTCCAGGGTCTAAAGCTCTTCTTTGTGTGTGTTCAGGAGGTTCAGACGTGCACGGTGGACATGGGGATGACGACTGACAGCTCCCACCATCCTGACAACACAACAAAAAACAGATACAGCAACATCCTGGCCTGTGAGTACACTTCATTGTGTGATGTTACAGAACATAACACTACAAAAGAATGACAGTTCTGTTGTGTGTGTCTTCACAAAAACATTTTTTTTTTTATCTCGTAAGCCACACATCTTTCAGATTGCAGTTCTGATTAGGTTTGATCATTTTAACTGAATTTGGGCTGCTGAGAACCGCACGGTCTGCTACCGTTTGAACATTTTAAGTGTTGAACATCAGACATCACAAGCATACTTCCTCAGTTATTTTTTAAACTACCAAGTCAAAAATATGGATCCAAGACTTATGGATCCAATCTCTGTGCCTCTCGTGCAGAGATAGCTTCAGGATGTGTTTAGCCTAGCTTAGCACATAATACAAATGAACACACTGTTATACTGTATTTTTTAAAACTAGAATATGAATGGTCTGAAAGATGTTTTGTGTATTTATATTATAAATCTGGAGATTTTCTGATTAACAGTGAATGGCTCTACCAACAAGTAGTGTGTGTGTGTGTGTGTGTGTGTGTGTGTGTGTGTGTGTCTGTGTCTGTGTCTGTGTCTGTGTCTGTGTCTGTCTGTGTGTCTGTGTCTATGTGTAATAAAGCCTGATTAATCTTCTTCCTCGTTGTTGTTAAAAACACATCAATGAGCCACTTTGTTTCACTGGGTGACATGTTCCTATATTATGAACTCACACACTGTCCACACAGCGTCCTGCTGCCACACATACTCACTAGAGCACCAGATGTGGATTAATCCACTGGAAATAGTCCCCAACAAATGCATGATTTCCTCCGGTTTGTTTAATAAAAACTACAGTGACTTATACAATGACTGATGAAACTATATGTTTGTGTTTTTAATTCACATCCTCAGTAGGAACCAATGGGCTTGGAGCCACAGACAGGAAGTCAAAAAGTATTTAGTAACATAACACATTGTTGGTGTTAGTCTTTTTGTGAGATTTGTTAATAATAAGAACAATTTTAAATTAAAACTGCACGCAGCGATGAGCGGGCCCTCGCACTCCACACCAACGGACGCAAGATTTAAAATGAATTCCCTCCATTTAGTGCATAGCGTTGGAAATTACATATTTCAAATTGTGCACCACTTCCTTTGTCCACTATGTGGCGCTAGAGAACACACTATTTATATGTCATGTTGCTGTATATCATGTTTAAACAACATCTTGTAAATTTCAGGTAAATCGAATGATTTTCATAAGGGTATACTTTCTGTTGCCAGTAGGGGGCACTATGACTATACCTCATTGTTGACTTATAGATTCCAAATGACCCCAGACCAATACTTAATAAAAAAAAATAAAAATGTTTTCCACATTAATCTGATCACGTCTTACTCTTTCTCTTCAACCCTCAGATGACCACAGCCGGGTGCGACTCTCGCCGCAGCCCGACAAAGATGGGAAGACGAGGGATTACATCAACGCAAACTACGTCGATGTAAGGAAATCTCTGTTTGAACGTGTTGTTATGCCTCCACGCCGGCAATAGCAGTGACCGGAGGCATAATGTTTTTGTGTCGTCCGTCTGTTCCATTCTCGTGAACGCGATATCTCAGGACGGCCAAAAGGGAGTTTCTAAGGTCTACCACTAATGTCTATATAAAAGAGACTTCAGATACAGTATTAGGGGACCACTAAGGTCTATATAAAAGAGACTTCAGATACAGTATTAGGGGACCACTAAGGCCTATATAAAAGAGACTTCAGATACAGTATTAGGGGACCACTAAGGTCTATATAAAAGAGACTTCAGATACAGTATTAGGGGACCACTAAGGCCTATATAAAAGCATCCAAAAAGCAACATGTCATAGAACTTTTAAGGGCCATAACTCAAGAATTCTAAACTCAAATTATGACACAATTTCAATGTCTAACAGGATACAATGATGAAGTGATGACATTTTATATCCCAAAGGTCAACTTCACTGTGACATCATAATGATCTGCATTATTCAACGCCCGTGTAGATCTTCTGTGTTGCTGGGTTGATCCACATTTTAGAGGATGTAGCCTTTGCAACAATGTTGCACGCCGCGAGCTTCAGGCAACGAAGTTCAATATCAGTGTTAAAATAGTCCCTAGGTAAAGACAGCATGTTTGTCATTGGAAATGTATCAGGGCAAGAAGACTTTATACAATTTCAGCAACCTGTCAATTCAAAGTGCTTTGCATAAAACATTAAAGAGCAGTTAAAAATATAAAAACAGCTAAAATAGAATAAGACAGATTTGAAATAAAGATTCAAGAATTAAGTTTCGAGAGTTTTTTTTTTTTTGTCATATGCACAGTAAAGATAACTTACACCATGCAATGAAGCATCGCTTTGCCAGTCTTCCTTACACAATGAATAAAAAGGAGAATAATACAATAAAGCTTGCAACTTACAAAGATACATAACAACTACAAGTGTATGCATTATACAGGATTGACCCTATTATACTTTGACAGGAATTGATAGGTCAAACAGCAAACAGCCACCCACAAATAGTCTATAAATCCTTAACAAACAGCCATGTACATCGGCTCTTCCAGTCTCTCCACTGCTGGTTGTTTCAATTTAACGGGAGAGAGGAGCAAGAAAGGTTAGGATGGTGACCGGCCTCTGACGAGCTGTTACCGCCACCATCTTCAGCCAGAGAGGACATTATTTCTTCAGCTTCTTCTTACGTTGTCACCCCGGCGGGAGGTGAATCGATCGTGCTATTAACGTCATCGCTACACAATTTCTTAGTAAAACCAAAATCAATTAAACTGCCTTGTCTTCTTTTTGCCATGGCTACACGATGCTAACTGCAGAATGGATTTCCAGGACTTTGCGCACCGATTAATGGCCTCCAACGTTTATATTTTTTCTATGAATGTTTGAGTTAACATGTACTACACATGAGTTGAATTTGTACTGCAGCGCCACCACGCCTTGATGCTCATGACAAGAATAGCATATAGTTATCTTTATTCAAGGGAATTAGGTTTAAATCGCTGTCATGCATGAATGAATGATATTTTTGCAATTTTACACATAATAATCCGCGATGATCACATTACACAAAACTGAAATTGCACGTCAAAATGACACATTGTCAATATTTTTAGAGACCACCCAAATGTTATATTTTAACAGGGGTAATTTTAACTTTATTACGAACTTTAATTACGAACTTTAATTCGTTCAGGGTAGATGTAGTGATGAATTGACTTCTGAATCACTTAATAAATCAGAATTTTTAATTGAACCAGGCTTCATAACTTGGGGGTACTTAAATTAACTGTGGGGGTGCATTTGTGCGTTTTCTACCGAACCAAAAAATCAGGGGACAGTGTGTAGTCATAGATACTGTCGGCCTCTGAAGACTGTCTCAGTTGTCGTTCGCCTCACCTTTATTCCTGGAGGCTCATTTTTGGCGTTGTGGCTTCACCTGCGTCGTTGGACAGAATTCACCCACCCTAGAGGTCACTCACTTGTGTTTAGGGGTAACCTGACAAAGTTGTTACAATGTTGAAAGTCTTCTTTCCACCAGACCAGAATTACAGCTCCTCAAGGTGCTTACCTTTTTTTCAGCTGTGTGCACGGGCCCCTTTCATCCCAGGAAATAAATATACTGTATATGGTTACTCTTCTGACTGTGCAGATAATTTTAATTCTTCCATTTTGGCAAGTCAAATTGAAGCACACTGTTCTCATACTGTTCTTTGTAATTGTAGAGTAAGTTAGATGTGTATATACAGTGTTAGTTCCACCTTGTTACGCTTACTTACAGAATAGCTTCAGGGAACACGGGCTGTAATCTAAAGCAGTGTTATGGCAAGTGATAGGAATAACGGCGTTATAAATAACGCCGTTACTAACGGTGTTACTTTTTTTCAGTAACGAGTAATCTAATTGATTACTCTTCCCATTTTAATGGGAAGCCGAGAGGCAAAGACTTGTTTTACTGTTCTTCCTTGGTTAGTGGGCAGTGCACGAGACAAGCGCATAAATGCTGACGATTGGCTGAGGTTGAGTAAAATGTCATGGTAAGCCAATCAGAGGTAGAGTTGGGCGGGTGTTCGAAAGCACGCATAGTCGGACACACAAGAACAACACACACGAGTCAGTCAAGGAGAGAGAGACAGGTATGGCGTTATGAAATCAAGGAGAGGGTTAACTTTTCCTGCTCCAGATTTTCCACCGTGGTCAGAAAGAACAGAGGAGACACTTTGTTTCTCTTACTATGACTCTAGAGTCAGTATTCGCTCGAAAGCTAATCGCCATCACTCTCTCACTTCTCCCTGCTCTTTCACCTACTCCCCACACACACACACACGCACACACGCTGGCTCGACGCACACACCAGCGCACAAGTATAAACATCAGGCCACTTACGTTATTTGCACTACAAAGAGTGTATATATTTGTTATTTATTTTTGGTATAGTGCTTAACAAGCATAATTTAATTTTGCCCAGTTGTGGCCTGTTGTGGTGTTGTGTTATCTGTATCAATCAACATAATATCTACATACATGGCATTTGATTGGAGGTTAGTCTCACTTTGTCCCACAGCAACATTAAAATAGTTTAGAATTGTGTACATTGTTTCTGTTAATAATGTATTGTATTAAGGTTCCATTTCATTATAATATTCAGATTTATCATAAATAATTGAACGTGCACATGTCTTTTAAGTTCCATTAAAGAGGGGTAGAGGTGGGGTCACATTTGAGCATTTAAAAATGTACTTGAAAGTAACGCAATAGTTACTTTCTGAAGTAACTAGTTACTTTTATAATTTGTAACTGAATAACTAATTTAGTTACTTTTTGGAAGAAGTAACTAGTAACTGTAACTAATTACTTTTTAAAAGTAACTTGCCCAACACTGGTTATGGCGCTTACCCACTGCTAGTACCAGCTCTACTCTGCTCTGCTCTACTCGACCGCGGTGCCCCGTCCTCCTTTTTCCATTGCAGATTTAGTACCGCCTCATGCCTGAGGCGAGCGTGGCTGGTCTTCATAGCGACGCCGCAGGAAACTGCCGTGACCTAACACACACACAGAACATCGAAGGTGTGTTGTTTTTGATTCTCAGCATGTGGCTGTTTGCCAGAAGACAAATTTAGTTTCAAAAGAAGCTGGAGGCAGAAAAAACCACCGCTGGCTAAACTATTTAAAAATGGCGGGTTTGTTCAGGACACGCCCGTCTGTCGCTAGCAATGATGACGCAGTGATTAGTGACGATTCTCTCCAACCAATCAGGAGTCTGCAGGTTTTCACATCACCTTTTGGTATCACCTCAGCTCGCTTGGAACCTCGACGGAGGTGATACTAAAAAAAGTAGGGACTTTTTTTTGTAATGGAAAACCAAAAAAGACGAGTCGAGGCGAGTCGAGCAGGTACCATGTGATGGAAAAACGCCATTAGTTCCCCCCTTGATAGGCTTACTTACAGGATGGCTACAGGGAGCGTGGGCTATATTTTAGTAGTGTTAGTTTCCCCCTTGTTATGATTAATTACAAAATAACTACTAGATAACTACAAGATAACTACAGGATAACTACGGGGTAGGAGGGCTGTTATCAAAAGCAATGTTAGTTCCTTCATTTTTTTTTTTTTTTTTACATCCCTCTTTTACAAAGACAATGGAAAAATTATTAAAGGGTTAGGGTTAGTGGGTTAATTTCTTGTATAGTGTTGTGTCAGCTGGTAATGTAGGCTCTCAGGTCAATGGTCATCCTGATGCATCTTCTTGTGGATACTGAGACTTTCCTGATGCTGTTCCTCCTCTGATGGTTTTCCTTACTGTGAGGAGAGTCTGTTAGGTCCCGGAACAGCTTCAGCACTGAGCATCAGGTCACTCAGACGACCTGTAAAACATTGCCGATTTAGTGTTCGATTATACTTCCATATAATTTCAAGGTGATTACAGATACAGACAAAAGGTATAGGCTAGTTCACCACATCATCATAGATGTGTAGTTATGGCAACAGCTACAAATAGTGTTGTTGCTAGGTAGCATGCGTCTCTGAGGCATTACATCGAAAAGGACACAGTAAACTGACTATCCATGTGTCCATTATTTAACATTCCATTCATCAAAGTTGCAGGGAAATATGAATTATTGCTCGCCCCTTGCAGTTCCTCCAGCCTTTAGAGGGTGAGGTAGCTCCATCAACTCATCGCTCAGTGGGAAAAATGCATTATACACTGTGTATTATTGTCGAGTGTTAAAGCTACATCATTATGAAGAAACAGATATGTGGGTTTCTTTAACTGACGAGAGAGGAGAGGGACATTGTACTATTTAGACAGAGAGGACATTACATTTTTGTTATCAGGATCTACCACAGTTAAGTCAGGTACCCAGTAGGTAAAACATTACTACAGTATAAGTTCTTTGTAAGATCCCAATTGTTCCCCCTTTATTCCACAACTTCATATCTTGTTTCCCACGTACTGTAGTGGTACATTGCTGGCTGTAATCTAAAGCGTGCCTTTTATTAAATCTTTATACTTTATACTTATATACTTTATATTAAATGAGTCTGGACAGAAATGGATGTAAAAACTGCAACTTGACGGAGGCATTCAACTGCGAGGCAGTTATTCAAGTTTTCAGTTTCATTTTAAGCTCCATACAAACAGAGGCCTTCATCTTCACCCCGAGCCTCGTTTCTGTCAAACACGCAATCAGAACGTATTATTTCATCTTTATTCTCAGAGCCACTTTTCATGCCTCTCATGACACATTCTGTTGTTAGCGAGGACCTGCGAGGCTCTCCAATATGCTCATCACAGCACCATTAAAATCTCATTTCCAGCATCTTGTCATTTTGTGAAAAGCAGACAAAAACAGACAAAAACCTTTCACTGTTACAGCCTGAGTTACTCTGGAGAGCCTACGTACAGGTTACAAAGTTGGTAAAAGCAAGTCGAGGATCTCTCCACACTCACACCTGTCTTCGTTTTCACAGCATGTAGGCAACTTCAGGCTGTCAGTCATGTGAAGGTTATCAAACTATTAAAGTGAGTGATTGAAAGCTGCCCTCTGCTGAGAATAGGCGACACTTCCTTGGGCCTTGTGGAGTTTTCTTTTATACAAACAAAAGTTATATTCACATTTAGTGTTACCCACTCAAATTCATTGTGTGAATCCTTGACTTCTAAAAATGTATAAAATATTTTCCCTTCCTCGTGAAATATTTGGCAAAGTCGATTTATAAATCTAGCATTTGATGCTTTTTACACTGTAATGCCATGAGAGGTCACGAGGAAATTGTAGTTTTATACTCCAATAAGCAAGTTACAACACACTGTCTTCTTGTTCTCTGCCTTTGCTGTCGCATTGCAGCATGTCTTGCAGTGTTACTGCCATCTGTAGATCCGTGGAATAGTGTGTATTGCCCTGGGCGCTGTAACAATTGCTGATAGGATGGGTTAAATGTGGAGTTTGAGTCCCACTATGTTGTGCTCAGGGGTGGGGCTAGAAGAGGGGCACGGGGTGGCACCCGCCCCCCCTGAAATATGATTGCCCCCCCCCCCCCCAATCCATTGGGTAGAGTGCTGTCAATCTGATTTCCATTGGATCAGAGCACTGTAACTTGGCTGCCTGTTCTACACAATCTTCCCAGCCCTTGTCACATGACCAATTACTAACTGATTATTGATCCCCCCTTTGCCACCCCACTCAAAAAATCCTGGAATCGCCCCTGGTTATGCTGTGTATTATAATACATTATATATATTATAATTTTTATATATATATATATATATATATATATATATATATATATATAATACAAACTGGATACAGCGTTCGAGTTGCTCGAAGGCCATTATGAAGCCACCATGGAGCCAAAACCGCCTATAAAATTACCCAGGTGGTCGGCGCTGCTTCCACACTGTGCTGCCCATAGAGCAGGCAAACTAGAGACCGCCACCGGCCGAGCCGACTACTTCCGGTTTAGCGCTCTGCTTGTCTATATTGACGACATTTCACTTCCGGGATTGTTTAGGTTCCGCCGTTAATTCCGCCGGATGTCAGTCACCTTCCACTTTCTTTGTGTTGGCGTTCTAAACTCCGGTGGATTTCTGAGGACTATGGTTAACTCCTCAGATCTCTGCAGGGTAAATCCAGACAGCTAGCTAGACTATCTGTCCAATCTGAGTTTTCTGTTCCACGACTAAAACAATTTCTGAACGTACACATGTTCCACCAAAACAAGTTCCTTCCCGAGGCTATTTTACAGCAGCACAGATGCTCCATCCGGCGCTTAGCACCGCCTAAGACGATTGTGATTGGTTTAAAGAAATGCCAATAAACCAGCGCTGTGGAGTCTGGCAATGCAAGACTAAGGAACAAGTAACTTGCATCAAGGGAACGTCAACATGTCAATTTGTCCAATACTTTGGTTTACTAAAAAGCCGCTGTGTTTTTATTTTTTTTCAGGGTTTTAAGAAGCTGCGGTCGTACATCGCGACTCAGGGTCCTCTGAGGTCGAGCACCGAGGACTTCTGGAGGATGATTTGGGAGCAAAACATCTGCGTCATCGTAATGATCACCAACCTGATGGAGAAAGGAAGAGTGAGTGACCAGGGCCCGTATTTAGCCTATCAAGCTTCTCAAAGTGCCATTTCAGTCTTAAGTGCTGAGAATTCATGACATTTACTCCTACTTTCAAACTTAAGTATAAAAGCAAGTTATCAAATTTCTTAAAGCTAAGAATCACTCTTACTCTCCCAGTTATTTAAGTGGTTAGGAGTTGCCAGTACGAGCTTGTGATAGCACCGAGGAGACAGAGACGTGCGCCAATCTTTCAAGTATGTTTTTGAAATGTTTGACGACAAGCAGTTAATCAACCGGTATCGTTTGGACAGAGCAGGCATAAAATATCATAAAATCTAGGCTATATACAGTGCTAAGCATAAGTGAATACACCTATGCTAAAGTTGACTAAAAAGAGGAATAAAAAAATCATCTTTTGGAAATTGATCTTAATGCCTTATATACAAAAATGAGGAAAAATCCAACCTTTAAGGACACACATTTTCTTTGTGAATGAATAATGTATCGTAAATAAATAAATGTTCTTCCTTAAAATACAGGGGGCATAAGTTAAGTACACCCCTATGTTAAATTCCCATAGAGGCAGGCAGATTTTTATTTTTAAAGTTATTTCATGGATACAGGATACTATGCATCCTGATAAAGTTCCCTTGGCCTTTGGAATTAAAATAGCCCCACATCATCACATACCCTTCACCATACCCCCACATCATCACATACCCTTCACCATACCTAGAGATTGGGGTACTTTCTATAAAATCATCTCTCAATGCAAATCAAACCAGCTATTAGGCTAACTGAAATAAAACCATGCCACTATCCAGTATCCTGGATCCATTAAATAACTGGCCTTTAAACATAAAAATCTGCCTGCCTCTATGGGAATACAAACAAACAGACACTATGTTTTTACATTTGAATTTCAATTATATCCTTATTTTTATTCACATGGTATAAACAAATTTCATTTGCATTTTTCAACATAATTCCTAACATTCGATCCTCAGAGGAAGTGTGATCAGTACTGGCCGGCGGACATGCAGGAGGAGTACGGCAGCTTCCTGGTGACGGTGAAGAGCAGCAGAGTGCTCGCCTACTACACCCAGAGGACGTTCACTGTCAGGAACACCCACGCCAAAAAGGTCAGACAAACAGCCAATCAGATCACAGAGTGACTGAGGTAGGTGCGTGTAGAAATCTGATTATTTATGAGCCGAGTGCACATTAAGCCTCCTGTTGTCCTTGGGTCAAATTTGACCCGTTTTCAAAGTTTTTTTATATCAGAAATATGGGTTTCTTTCAACCAAATTGCCCAAAAATAACGTGGATGGTTCCATACAATGTTCTTCGCAAGTAAAATTAATGATCAGTTCAATTTTGGGTGTTTTATTCAATTTTATAGCATTTGAGAAAAAAATTTAAATTTTTTAAACCATGACTAAACTTTGAAAGTCTGTGATTATCCATCTTAACTAGTCAAAATAATTCATAATTTCAAATTTTTATTTTTTCATTTAGCCTAAATAAGGTTTATTGACCATGAATTCAAAAATAAGTGTAAAACTAGTCGCAATAAGTTGGTGTTAGTGGTGTATAAAATAGTGGTAGTAAACATAACAAGCTCCAAAAACGTCAAAAAAAAAGTGACTAAAGCTCGAAAAGTGTGGACCGTCTACAAACTACAAAACGATACAAAAACATTTTGCTACGTGTTGAAATCGACCGGAATTCTCCTTTAATTATGGTTCCGCTTGTAGGGCTCCCAGAAGGGGCGGATGAACGAGCGGACTGTGACTCAGTACCATTACACCCAGTGGCCTGACATGGGCGTCCCAGAGTTCGCTCTGCCGCTGCTCAGCTTCGTCCGCAAGTCGTCCAAAGCCAGGACGGACGACATGGGGCCGGTGGTGGTCCACTGCAGGTGAGATCGGATTTAACTTCAACTTTCATTCACATTAGAAACAGAACAGTAAATAAAAACATGTTACTGTACAGATACAAGTAAAAATGGAATAAATAAATAATCAATCCAAGCTATCTAACACAGATATACAAAAAAGCAAGCAACTTGGGGTGCCTGGATATCTCACCTGGTTGAGCTTGCGCCCCATGTAGTAAGGCTCAGTCCTTAAAGCAGCACCCGCGGGTTCAACTCCGACCTGCAGTCCTTTGCTGCATGTCATTCCCCCTCTCTCTCCCCTTTCAAGTCTAAGCTGTCCTGTCAATAAAGGCCTTAAATACAAAAAAAACATGATCTAAAAAAGAAACAGGAATGTTGATTAATGTGCATTTTCCTATTAAATAAAAAATTAAAAAAATCTTACATCCTTGGATAGCTCAGCTGGTTGAGTTTGCGCCCCGTGTACTAAGGCTCAGTCCTTAACACAGCAGCCGTAGGTTCAATTCCGACCTGGGGCCCTTTGCTGCATGTCATTCCCCCTATTTCCACTTTCACATATTCAACTATCCTGTATAATAAAGGCCTAAAATGCCCCAGAAATTATCTTTAAAAAAAGTAAGCAAACAGATGACATAAACCGGAGCTTTGTTCTCTTCAGTAAATCCTGGATTCATCTGTTTCTTCTTTTCTCGTTGCTGTGCAGCGCCGGCGTGGGCCGGACGGGCACGTACGTGGTCCTGGACAGCATGCTGAAGCAGATGAGGGACGAAAGCACCGTCAACATTACAGGCTTCCTCAAACACATCCGCACACAGAGGAACTTCCTGGTTCAGACACAGGTCAGAGGTCAACTGTCTGTCTGTCCACACACATAAAGACATGCACGCTAGGTAGCTAGGACTACAGTGGAACGTCAGCCGTCTGGCTAACACTGGCGCATTTACAGAAATGTTGATTAATGGGACGCCTGGGTAACTCACCTGGTAGAGCGTGCGCCCCCATGTACAGAGGTTCAGTCCTTGCCGCGGCGGCCGCGGGTTCAACTCCAACCTACAGCCCTTTGCTGCATGTCATTGCATGGGCTTTTGCAGTTAAGGCCCCCGCCCTCTGGAACTCTCTCCCTGAAGAGATCAGCTCCTTATCCTCTTTTAAATCCCTTTTAAAAACACATCTTTATAAGGGCGCTTTTACAGGGTATGTGGCCTGAATGATACTTTTATCTGTTTAAATCTATATTATACATAATGTCATTATCTAAACCTGTATTTTAAATAACTAATATTGTTGTATTATACTTATTATCTTGTGTTGCAACTTTTTTTTTAAATGTAAAATTTGTAATTTGTTTTGAATTATTTTTAGAATTTTTGGTCGGCCATGTTATTATTGTCTTGTTAAGCACTTTGTAACCTTGTTTTAAAAAGTGCTGTCTATACATGTATACAGCAAACTATCTTACTTAATCTACAATTATTATCGTTTGTATTGTTGATTTGCCATCGCAGTTATTGTCACCCCACTATAGGATATTATTTGCAGGAAAAGTTTATGAATGAGGAAAGGTACATATGGAGCAGACAAATGTATTAATTTTTATAGCTGTTATTTTCTATCTTACTCACTGCTGTATATTTACCTATTTTATTTATATCTATTTTTCTTGTAGTTATCACTACCACTTCTTATTTTTTGGAATCTTAAATTCCATACCAGTCCAGAACCAGTATAGAGGTACTGTGATGTGAGAGAGTGTGGGTGCGTTTGTAATGATGTGAATTTTTCTTTCCTGATCAATGGCATGTATACAGACTTAAGAGCAACATGTATAGCTTAATTCTCTTTAAATAAAAGTTTAATAACAAAAAAAAAAAAAAAAAAGAAGTGCTGTCTAGGGTGCCCGGGTAGCTCAGTTGGTAGAGCGGGCACCCATATATAGAGGCAAGGGCAGCTTTATTTGTATAGCACATTTCAGCAACAGGGCAATTCAAAGTGCTTCACGTAAAACATTAAAGATCAGTTAAAAACGATAGAACAAATTAAAAACAGATAAAATACAAGAATAATAGTTACAGTGCAATATAAGAACAAGTTAACCGAGTCCAACTCGGCCCTCCCAGAGCCCGGGTTCGACTCCGACCGGTCCTTTGCTGCATGTCATTACCCCCTCTACCTCCCCTTTCATGTTGAAGCTGTCCTATCAATCAAGGAAATAAAAGAAAAGGGAATGTTGATTTATGTGCATTGTCCTAGCAAATAAAAAATAAAAGAATCTTACATCCTTCC
This sequence comes from Sander lucioperca, assembly GCF_008315115.2. NCBI lineage: Eukaryota > Metazoa > Chordata > Actinopteri > Perciformes > Percidae > Sander > Sander lucioperca. Next base: position 34,008,637 of record NC_050179.1, on the reverse strand, counting down.
AGTTCCTTTGTTGTTGTAACTGACCGCACAAACAGAGTCTGACCTCAGCACTATCTGTCTCCTCGTCTCTGCAGGAACAGTACGTTTTTATCCACGATGCCTTGGTGGAAGCCATCTTGTCCGGAGAGACGGAGGTGCTGGCGGCTCACCTGCACAGGTACGTGGACGAGCTGCTGATCCCTGGGCATGCTGGGAAGACGCGCCTGGACAAACAGTTTAAGGTGAGCAGCTCATCAAACAGTTGCACTCTGCGTTCTCTCAACTTTTGCAAAAGTTGAATGACTCCTTTAGACCAAATATCAGTGTTTGACAATTTGTTTTGACAAGATGCTTGGTTACCATGTTAACAATGGAGTTTTTTTTTGGTTCTTTCCTTCATTATTTTTCTTGTTGGGACTTCTTTAAAGCCACAACCAGCTAACTGCTGAAATAGCCCACACCCCAAAAAGGTTGGATTTTTCCTCATTTTACAATTTCCAAAAGATGATTTTTTTTATTCCTCTTTTTAGTCAACTTTAGCATGGGTGTATTCACTTATGCTGAGCACTGTATGTATCTGTTATCAAAAACACCCAAGTACAGAATGAACATGCAACACATTGAAATAAATGCAGGACGTCATTTCAAAATATTCAAATTTAGTCAAGGAATAATGAAAAAGACCTCACAGTAGACATAGAGTGTTTGAGCGTTGCTTCTTCAGTCACTAACAGATGTTCGGTGTTTCCCACAGCTGGTTTGTAACTCCGAGGTGAAGCAGTGCGACTACTCTACAGCGCTGCAGGACTGCAACCGCAGCAAGAACAGGAGCTGCTCTGTGGTACCTGGTGAGTCTGACATGATTATCCGCTCAGGAGCTGCAGCGCCTGTAGGAAAAATAACGCCAGTAGCCTGATGTTAAAGGTGCAGTAGGTAAGACTTATAAAAAAAAACTTTCTGTCATATTTGCTGAAACTGCCCCTATGTTTGAGTAGAACTACATGAAGCAGGTCATTTAAAAAATAATTCGGCTCCTCTGGCTCCACCTACAGCCTGTAGCGCGATTTGCAAAACTCCACCGCTCCCTGTTCAGATGCACCAATCAGGGCCAGGGGGGGTGTCTAATTGCGTGACAATCATTGCTCATGCACATGCATTCATTCTCCCTTGTGGGGGGAGGGGCTTAGGAGACTGTTTTGGGCTTTAGCGGAAAGGGGGGGAGGGACTGAGAAGTTGTCGATGTTCAAATTTTTTGGCTAAGTCCTGGATCTTCACAATCCTACCTACAGCACCTTTAATATTGAATGTTTAATTTCAGCAACAGTTTCGCTGAAGTTAGATGTGGAAAGATGGAGTTGACTCTGAAACGTTAACTCTATCTTCGATGTGTCTTTGCAGTTGAGAGGTCGCGAGTGCGCCTGTCTACAACGGCGGGGGAAACGTCAGACTACATTAACGCATCATACATCACAGTAAGAACAAACTACAAATCTTCTCCATGTCCAGGATGTGTTTGGCATTCTGGTCTGATTCGGAGTAGGATGGCCAACAAAAGAGTTTTCTAAAGGAGTCATACTGTTCCCTTTAACACACTTTAAGCAAATCACTATCTTTACACCCGTATAGAGCTCAACAGTGTAGTTCCAGAAGTAAAAATCCAATTTATTTCCTCCATAAGGATTTTGATTATCAGCCAAAATGTCTAAACCAATTGAAGATAGAATGACCACGAGCTCCGAGGTTGTAAAACACAGGTTTACGCGCCTGGAGAAGCCACAAGTCTTTATGAAATCAACCTTGTTTTAAGAAAAAATTTAATTTGCGAGCTTATGGAGAAAAACTACACTACCCACAATCCTAAGGCCGGCTTCACACTGCCTGCTTGGCGTGATCGTGTCAGCTGCGTGGCGTGTCCGTTTTTATTTCTGTTCCCATGTTAACAGGTTAGAGCTTACACACTGCCTGCGTGACACGCACGTCTCAGGCGCAGCTCGAGCCGCGCCGAAAACGCGTGCGTGCGTGCTAATAGGACCGACGCCTATTTTTTACGCGGCACGCAAGCGTGTTGGAAGCGTTTCTAGGCAAAATAGAATACGAAAAGATGTTTATATGTCATTTTGACACAAATACATTTAATAAATGACATGAATGAACTGGGGTAGACGCTCCATATTCATGCTCCATCTTGAAATACGTTAGCCGGTAAGGGACATACAGGACATACTGCTCCGCCTTTCGCATTTTCACTGTCACATGATAAACTCACAGGTGCTGCTAATGCTGCTAATGGGTATAAGTATAAGTTTGAAGAAAGAAACATGGAGCACCACACGTATTCAAAATCCAAATTTCAGGAACTTCTTCGCCCAGAAAAAGAAAAAAGGATATTGAAAAGAGCAAGAGAGCGGCTTTTTGAAGCGTGAAGGCTACAGTAGCTGTAATACGTACTTTGAATTGCGTGGTGCGAGAGAGTTGATTGTGATATATGGTCTTAACGCTAGATGGACAAATTCCTACACGTTGGACCTTTAAAAAGGTTTTTAAAAAGTGGGCCGTCACTGTTGAGCTCTATAGCCGTAATATTTGTTCCTTATTGATTGGATCGGCTGCACTTAAGTGCCATAGCTTCACACCAATATTGTGCAGTTAGTTTGATAGTGATCAGTAGACAGAAGTGAAATGTATCTTCCTCCTCTTGATCTGAGTTTTGTAAATCGGCCCAGTCACCATGTGGAGGTCGAAACAGAAGCAGGGACATCCTTGATATTAAGCCCTGGTTGTTTTCCCTGCAGGGTTACAGGCAGAGCAGCGAGTTCATCATTACCCAGAATCCTTTGCCTGGCACCATAAAGGACTTCTGGAAGATGATATGGGATCACAACACCCAGGTCATCGTGTCGCTGCTGGGGTCAGGCGAGGTGAGGACTTTGTGGTTGTGTTTGTTATCTGTGTTGTGCAAAGTCAATAAAACATTTTGGGAAATGCACGTATTGTTGTTTCAGAGAGTGAGGTGTTAAGATGGATATCAACTCATGTTGGGTGTGTTGACTACAGAGCTGGAGTCAGGGAGTGGTTAGCCTAGCTTAGCATAAAGACTTGAAGCAGTGGGGAAACAGCTAGCTTAAATCAGTCCAAAGTTTAAAGCTTACTAAATGCTTCTGATTGGCTGCAGGCCAGAGTGTGACACCTACTCAGTAGTTCCTCAACTTTTTTTTTTACATTTTCCGACATACTATACTATGTCTTTTTTATTTTTATTTTATTTTTTTACTTTTTTTCAACACTACTATGACTGTTATGACTTTTTCGACATACTATACTATGACTTTTTTTTACTTCTTTCGACATACTATACTATGACTTTTTTATGATTTTTTTCGACATACTATACTATGACTTTTTTATGAATTTTTTCGACATACTATACTATGACTTTTTTTACTTTTTTCGACATACTATACTATGATTTTTTATGACTTTTTCGACATACTATACTATGACTTTTTTTATGATTTCTTTCGACATACTATACTATGATTTATTTATGATTGTTTTTGACATACTATACTATGATTTTTTTTTGACATACTATGACTTTTTTATGAATTTTTTCGACATACTATACTATGACTTTTTATGACTTTTTTTTACATACTATACTATGACTTTTTTTTACTTTTTTCGACATACTATACTATGACTTTTTATGACTTTTTTTTACATACTATACTATGACTTTTTTATGACTTTTTTCGACATACTATACTTTGACTTTTTTCGACATACTATACTATGACTTTTTTATGATTTTTTTCGACATACTATTCTATGATTTTTTTATAACTTTTTTGACATACTATACTATGATTTTTTTATGACTTTTTCAACATACTATACTATGACTTTTTTTACTTTTTTTGCCATACTATACTATGACTTTTTTATGACTTTTTTCGACATACTATACTATGACTTTTTTTTACTTTTTTCGACATGCTATACTATGACTTTTTTTACTTCTTTCGACATACTATACTTTGACTTTTTTAGACATACTATACTATGACTTTTTTTTACTTTTTTCGACATACTATACTATGGCTTTTTTTCGACATGCTATACTATGACTTTTTTTTACTTATTTCGACATACTATACTATGACTTTTTTTATGACTTTTTTTGACATACTATACTATGACTTTTTATGATGTTTTCGACATACTATACTATGACTTTTTTTTAAACTTTTTTTGCCATGCTATACTTTGACTTTTTTATGATTTTTTTCGACATACTATACTATGACTTTTTTTTACTTTTTTCGACATACTATACTTTGACTTTTTTATGATTTTTTTCGACATACTATATTATGACTTTTTTCGACATGCTATACTATGACTTTTTTATGATTTTTTTTGACAAACTATACTATACTATACTATTTATGCTAAGCTAGGCTAACCACATCCATGTCAGCCTCTGAGTTTTAATTCCAAATTTGTAAATTGTGATGTGAAAAGAACTACAGGAATAGTCAACTGGTGGTAAAATAACAACAACAACAACAAAAAGCCACCATTGTTGGCAGTTAAATCAAAATAAAATCCATTTTTAGCAAACAATCGATTCAGCTAATTTAAAAGAGTCTGTACTGAGTTTGTATCTGGTTTCAATTGTTTACGAACTGCTCAGGAGTGAAAATAGCAAAAGCAGCTTATTTAGGATAGTTACATGGAGTGACCACAAGGCTACCATTGGGCTACCCATTTGGAAATAACGCGTGTTATGGCGGCGTGCGGTCTAGCAGGTGCTGCCTCACTGCTATCCAGCTTCAAAATCCTCAAAATTCATCTCTGAAACAGCAATGCCGTAAAAGTGGTGGTGTATCCAAAGGCAACTTACTTCATGTCAAGATTACCACGTTGATCACCATCTATATTGTGGCTCTTTTCGCCAATTCAGTGCGGCTGTGCTTCAATGCACTCGACTTTACTTGTATATGGAATTTTTCATGGTATGGCTCCCCCTCCGCTCAACAAATTCATTCAACAAAATCTAAACTCAACCACCAGAGCATCTACAAGAGGGCATTGTAAAATACCATGTAGAAAAAGCAGTTTTGGACAGTCAGCTTTTTCCTTTCGAGTAGCCCATACATGGAATACCATACCCACAGAACTAAGGACCATCACATCTGTCAAATCCATAAAACATTGTTTATTGACTAATCAAATATGCTGCCATGATCCAGAATAATGTGTTTGTCTTTGTCGCTATAGTAGTGTCTCTGTGTGTGCTTATGTGTTGATGCGTTTTAATGTGTGTCTATGCACTTTCACCTGTGTCTACTGTGTATGATACTTGTGTTATGTTTTTCTCATGTCATCAACCTGTCAGTTGTCATGATCTGGAATAGTGGTTGTGTCATTTTACTTGTCTATGCCTATGTGTTTCTTGTTTTATGTGTATGTGTTATATTGTTGTAGCTTATCTATTGTTTTAAGCCATCAACCTGCTAGGCATTGCAGATGCCTGTATGGCTAAATCTGGCACATTTACACGTTGGACTCTGTATTCATGTTGATTAATATGTGTTGTCCCTTTAAAAAAAGGAAATCTAAAAGAAAAACACTCCCAAGTCGGAATAATGTAATTTTTCCCCCATTTTTCTAATTCTGCCGATATGTTGTCAGCATTAACAAACAGACATGATAATGAAATATATCTTCTCATCTCCCTCTCAGAAATAAAGTAAATTATTATTAGAAAGTACTTCCTAAAATGTTAATTGATTCCCTTAAAATTCACATAAGCGTGTTCTGTGCGCGCTCAGAATTCTATGATTTCTAAAAACAGGATTACAAGTAATAGTCGTAGTTTAATCTCGAGAGGGCCGTTTGCTCTTCTATCATCCAGTGTCGCAGCATGATTTCTTTCCATCTGTAGTGTTGTTGGATCAGAGTGTGATGTCTGTCCGTCTGTTGACTTCCTGTGTTGTTAGACAGCGGAGGAAGAGGAGGAGGGGGCGGAGCTGTGTGTCGTCTGGCCCCGCAAAGGGCAGCCAATCAGCTATGAGATGTTCACTGTCACTCACAGGAGTGAGAATCACATCTGTCTGACCAACGAGGACATGCTGGTGGTCCAGGACTACGTACTGGAAGCTACGCAGGTTAGTGCAACCTGGAACATGACATCACTGACATCACAAAATCATTAAAAAAACGGATAATACTATGACTTTTTTTAAACTTTGTTTCAACACTATACTATGATTGTTATGACTTTTTCAACATACAACTATATATAACTTTTTTATTACCTTTTTTTGACACACTATACTATGTTTTTATGACTTTTTAGACATACTATACTATGACTTTTTTTATGACATACTTTTTCATGATTTTTTTTACACTACAATTTGTTTATGACCTTTTTTACTATAGTATGACTTTTTTTCGACATACTATTCTACAACTTTTTTATGACTTTTCTTCGACACACTATACTATGTTTTTATGACGTTTTAGAGATGCTAAACTATGACTTTTTTATGAAGTTTTCTACATATTAAACTATCACTTTTTAATAATTGTTTTCGAAATGCTTACACTTTTTCATGATTTTTCGACATACTATACTATGACTTTTATGATTTATTTTCGACATACTATACTATGACTTTTGTGACTTTATAGACACACTATACTATGGCGTTTTTTCTTTCTATGCTTTTTCATGATTTTTTTATATACCATACTATATGTTTACGACTTTTTTTCGACATACTATACTATGACTTTTTGAGACTTTTTTCGACCTACTATACTTTGATTTTTTTCGACATGCTATACTGACTTTTTGTTGTTTGTTTTTTTCGAAATACTTTTTCATGATTTTTTTTATATACCATAATATGATATTTTTATGACTTTTTTTCGACTTGCTATACTACGACTTTTTTTCGACATACTATGACTTTTTTGGACATACTATACCATGACTTTTTGTGACTTTTTTCGACCTACTATACTATGATTTTTTTTGACTTTTTTCGACATACTATATTCTTTTAATGACTTTTTTCGACATACTACACAATATGTTTATGACTTTTTCGACTTGCTATACTATGACTTTTTTCGACATACTATACTAAGACTTTTTATTACTTTTTTCGACATACTATACTATGACTTTTTTATGATTTTTTTCGACATACTATACTATGACTTTTTTCGACATGTATACTAAGATTTTTGTATGACTTTCTTACATACTATACTAAGACTTTTTAGTGATTTTTTCGACATACTATATGGATTTTTTTTCATACTATAATGACTTTTTTCGACATATACTGATTTTTGCATAGTACACTATGAAGTTTTTCGACAAACTATGCTATGACTTTAATGACTTATACTTTTTTGACATGCTATACTATGAATTTTTTGACTTTTTCGACCTACTATACTATGACTTTTTTGTGCAATTTCTTTCGACATACTATACTGATTTTTTGTGATTTTTTTCAAAATGCTATACTTTGGAATTTTTTAGTCATACTATACTGTGATTTTTGTGACTTTTTTGTACATACTATGACGATCCCTGGCCCTGCATTCCCATGTCAAAGTGTCCTTGGGCAAGACACTGAACCCCGAACTGCTGTGTGAATGTTTTTCTGATGAGCACCTTGTATGGCAGCTTCCTATACTATGTAAAATCGCTTTGAGTAGTCGTTAAGACTAGAAGAGCGCTATATAAATACAGTTCATTTATGACTTTTTTATGAATATTTTTATGTTATTCAAGTGTTTTATTGTCATATACTCAACAATTACAAAGAAACAGTCATTTGCAATGAAAATCTTAAATCATCAACAATGCTCAATAAATATGCCACACATGTAAAAAAAAAAATAAAAAATGACATTAGCAGTTATGATCTGAGTGCCATCTTAAGGAGTTGTAAGTGTTGTAGTTTAGTTTTAATTGTTCATCAACAATGCAATTTAAATATGTCACAAGTAAAAAAAGATAATGTAAGACAGAAAATAGTGTAAGTTAAAATATATGGACAATATAACATACAAATTAAATTTGTGGTAGAGTACAGTAATTGCAAATGAATGAACTGTAATGTAAACAGGAATGGAGTGAATGTACTGTATATGTGCAATGCCAAGTTTATATATATATATATATATAAGTCAGCAGCCAGAACAGTTTGTAGCTAGGGTGGTTGGGCTCTCTGGTAATCCTTTCATCCTACACCACTGGGTGTAGAGGTCCTCCGTTGATGGGAACTCCATCCTTGTGATGTGCTGAGCAGTTTTCACAACCCTCTGTAGATCCTTGTGGTTGAGGGTGATGCAACTGCCATAGCAACGGTGATGCAGGCCGTCAGAATACTCTCAATGAGGCACCTGTAGAGGAAGGAAAAGTGCACACATCAAACCAAATATCTTTTCCATCTCACTTCCACATTAAACTGCAGTTATCCACCAATATGCCACCAGTAGCATTTAACAAGTACAGTAGTCATTCCTAACCTGACAGATGCTTGTTCGGGGGGGCGCAGTTGGACACAGTAGCCAAGTAGCGAATTAAATGTAAGCTAGTGAAAGTTTTAAGATGGCCCGTGGATGGTTCAAATACATTTATAATGCATGCATTTTATGTCACGTTCAGGGGCTGCACAAGACGTTTAAGTGTCACCATGAGCCCGCAGTTTGAACTTTATATTATTAGCTTCATTTTATAGCACCTTTAAAAACAATAGTTTACAAAGTGCTTTGATAGAGGGAACAAAAGCACATACGAATACAAACACTTTTTATACGAACTATAAATAACGTATTTTACTTTCTTTGACATACTATGCTATACTATGACTTTTTATGATTTTTTTTCGACAAACTATATGACTTTTTTATGGCTTTTTTTGTATATACTATAACTTTTTAATGACTTTTTTTCAACATATTTTACTGTGACTTTTTTCGATGCTGTATTATGATTTTTGACTTTTTTTCAACATGCTATACTATGATTTTTTATGACTTTTTTTCGACGTGCTATACTATGATTTTTATGACTTTTTTCGACATACTATACTATGACTTATACGTTTTGATGACTCTTTTTATACCATTCATTTTTTATGTAAACGTGTGAAGCCAGATTATTCATATACTGTTAATTTTTTTGTTATACGATTACTAGCTATTGCACAGTATAAACCGATATTGGACTTCTTGTTTTAGGGAGTCACTGACACTCACTGACAGATGTCTGCTCTCTTCCCCTCTGTATCCTGACAGGACGACTACGTTCTGGAAGTGAAACACTACCGCGCCCCCTGCTGGCCGAATCCAGACAGTCCCATCAGCAACACCTTCGAGCTCGTTAACCTGGTGAAAGAAGAGAGCGCTGCAAAGGATGGCCCCGTAGTGGTCCACGATGAGTAAGACCTTCACCAAGCTGTCAACCATTAGAATCACAACATTTAGAGGGTTTTCTACTCTGATATTTGTTCTGAGTAGGGTTGGGTACCCAGACCCGGTGCTAATATGGCACCAGTGCCTTAACGACAGGTATCTACCAGACCGAATAAGAACGCAGATTTTGGTGCCTCATTTCATTAGCACTTAAATGCCTGCGCTTCTCTCTGATGCTCCGAAACGGACGTTAGAGGCAACAGAAGCCTCGCTGCACGTGACGCTAGTTAACACTAACGTTACACTTGGCAGCAGGTAACAATGACTTTAGCCTACCGTTAGCTAGTAGCTGTATTGAACAAGTTTAAAATGCTGACAGCTAAACAGTGTAAAGTGTGACTGCATTTCACTGTAGAAGATTCCAACACTGGGACGTACAACAGTCTGCAGCTAAAGACGCAAACTAGCTGCACTATATGGCCACTGCCTGCCGTTGTCGGAAAAAAACAGACGGAACAATGGTCCGTTTACTTGACACTGGTAAGCCTCGCAGTGCATTCAAAGTTATTGTGAAAAACCCATTTCCCATCTAGTGACTGTTTTTGTCGTTTACCAGCAATTTTACTGATGAAATAAGTTACTATTATTATATTTAAATTTGACCATACGGCCTTAGCAATTAACAAGCCGTTCTTTGACGTCGCCGACTGTCGTTTAGTATCGGTTCAGGCACCGTTTAGGCACCGGTATCGGAGAAAATCCAAAGGATACCCAACCCTAGGTCTGAGTGCTCATTCTTTTTCCAGTGTGGGTGGAGTCACGGCAGGAACGTTCTGCGCTCTCTTATCTCTGACTCGTCAGCTGGAGGCCGAAGGTTCGGTCGACGTCTTCCAAGTGGCCAAGCTGACAAACCTGATGAGACCAGGAGTCTTCAGCAACATCGTAAGGCTGTTGATAATGTACTGTACTGTCTGTTACGCAAGTAGTATACACTTGAGAGCCTTTATGCTTAAAGTGTAATTCCAGCTTATTACAACTTGGGTGTTACTTTCATATTTTTGTCCATCTCTTTAATCACTAACAACTACTTTCACCAAGGTAATAGCTGAGATCTGGGAACATATTTATATAAAAAAAAGTTGGGTTGGAAACAAACCTCCACGTCAGTCAAAATATCTGAAAAACTCGACATCTTATACTATGCGTTTTGACTTTTTTCGACATGCTATACTAAGATATTGGAAAAGGTCATAGTTATAGTATGTTCAAAAGTCTTTTCAACATGCTGACTTTTTGTTGACTTTTTCGACATGCTATACTATGACCTTTTTTTAACACACATACCATACTATGACTTTTTCCCAACATGCTATACAGTACTATGACTTTTTGTGGACATACTATACTATGACAAACTTATTTGAAAGAGAGTCTGGGAAACAGTTTTCAGCCCCACTTCTCTTTAGCGTGTTCCCAGATCTCAGCTATTTAAAGGTGCAGTAGGTAAGACTTATAAAACTAACTTTCTGTCATATTTGCTGAAACTGACCCTATGTTCCAGTAGAACTACATGAAGCAGGTCATTTAAAAAAAAATCTGGCTCCTCTGACTCCACCTACAGCCTGTAGTGAGATTTGCAAAAATCCACAGCTCCCTGTTCAGATGCACCAATCAGGGCCAGGGGGGGTGTCTAACTGCGTGTCAATCACTGCTCATGCACACGCATTCATTCTCCCTTGTGGGGGGAGGGGCTTAGGAGACCGTTTTGGGCTTTAACAGAAAGGGGGGAGGGACTGAGAAGTTGTCGATGTTCAAATTTTTTGGCTAACTCCTGGATCTTCGCAATCGTAGGATTGACCTACAGCACCTTTAACTTGGCGAATACCATGTTTTTCTAAATTACTGATTAAAGAGAAGGACAAAACCATTAAAAAACACCTAAGTTCTAAGTTTAAATAACCATGTAAATCACGGATACAGTGAAAACATTATACATTGAGGTATATTGAAATAAAACCTTCAATCCTGTCATTGTCTTATTTGAACATAGCAAAAAATTAACACTGAACACATCTTCACATTTTTTTCTGCAAGGAAAAAGGGGGCAAACGTCAGCGCAGGGGGAATGAGAGGGGGAAATGCCAGAGCACGGGGAATGAGAGGGGGAAATGCCAGAGCACGGGGAATGAGAGGGGGAAATGCCAGAGCACGGGGAATGAGAGGGGGAAATGCCAGAGCACGGGGAATGAGAGGGGGAAATGCCAGAGCAGGGGGAATGAGAGGGGGAAATGCCAGAGCAGGAGAGAGTTTTATTAATTTTCACTTTCCCCTTCTTAAATAAACTAAATTGAATTGGAAATATATAACAAATACTTACCTGTGGTTTTACAGGAGCAGTACCAGTTCCTGTACAAAGCCATGCTGAGTCTCATCAGGACGCAAGAAGACGAGCAAACCCTCCAGTCCTCCGACAACAACGGCACCATCGTGGTGGGAACCGCCAGCGCCGCAGAGAGCCTTGAATCCCTGGTGTAAAATTTAAAAAAAAACCACAACTTTTACAAATGAGCAACAGCATTTTGTCCTTCCTCCTCAACCACCAACAGAACTTCTCCTGATGCAACACACTCGCACTACAACTACATAAATCCAAAATCCTCATTGTTCAGGACTGTGTGTGATAGTTTGAGGCTCGCACGTACCCAACGAGGTTTTGTAATGTGTGCCTTTTTGTATTTTTTCATCCTGTACTTCTAACTTTGATACGAGCTGTAGACTAACTGTCCGATGTTTTAACGCTGTACTGCCATGAGACGTTTCACTCAACTAACTAAACTTTTCCTAAACCTTTGTATTTATTGGCACTGAGCCAAATGGGGAAAAAAAGGGAAAAACTGCATCTTTCTACATCAAATGAGATATTTTGTTAGCTTGTCTTTTATAGAGCTCCTGCACTGAACTCCTTTCTGTAAATACCATCACAAAAGTAGCAGCAGTGTGCTATTCAAGTCAAATATAAAACAAGGGCCTGGAATATTAAAAAAAATAATAATCTAATGTATATAATATTATAGTAATCAACTCGATGGACCAAATTTCTATTTATACTTTTAGATGATTTTTATATTTTACCATTTTTAGTGCATTCAAATGTTATGGTTTAATTCTAATTGCTTAGTTGGAGAACATTAATGCTTTTATATTCTGGATTTTGTAACAGACTAAATGTGATGCATGGGGTACTGACATGTTTTTTTTTTTTAGCTGGACATGAAACACTGCTGGATTATTAGATAGGGGATTAAATAAGTGAAAGAACACCAAAGAAAGAGCCTGTTGGAGTGTTTTGTTAACTGTGTGCAGAACTACAACCTTAACCTGCTGCGAAGAGGCAGCAACACATCTTCACCAACAAAACGGTTCATTTTGCTGAAGGCAGAGGGTCAGAAAAAGCTAACATACTTGACTTTGACTCTCAATTGGCTCCTGATGTAGTGCACAGTCAAACAATTTATACCACAGTCTTGGCCAACCATCTCACAGCACACACAGACATTCCAGTCGCTCAGGCGTTCCTACAGTGAAACCCAAAACGCACCAATTTTTTACACCTAAGTGCCGCTGCAAAATAGCCTCGGAAAGGAACTTGTTTTGGTGGAACGTGTGTACATTTAAAAGTTGTTTTAGTCGTGCAACAGACAACTCAGATTGGACAGATAGTCTAGCTAGCTGTCTGGATTTACCCTGCAGAGATCTGAGGAGCAGTTAACCATAGTCCTCAGAAATCCACCGGAGTTTAGAACGTCAACACAAAGAAAGAGGAAGGAGACGGACATCCAGCCGAAAATGATGGACATCCGGTGGAATTTCTGGCGGCACCATATTTTTACTAATAAACTAAACTAAGTGGCCTAAATGCCACAAGCTAAAAGTGCTGGCATTAGCAGGTTGGTAGGACCATAATACTGCGATAGGCAGGCAGGCTACACCACAACATCAAAAGTAAGTCATATTTGAGTCAACGTCAATAAACCTCAACCTAGTGACCCTGGGACAGGCTTGAAAGAATGGAAAGGACAGTTTAAAAAAAAAAAAAAGGTACTATGATTGCTGCCAGGTTACTCACTATAGTTTTTTTGCCAAATTTTATAGATATGTAGCACACTGAAACTATTTTGGTTTTCTAGTCAATTTCATCATAACAGTACGCTCAGTTAAAATAAGTTGCTTTTTGTACTTTTGTTAATTCATAGTTTCTTTATGACAAGGTTAAAAACATGATATAGTTTAAGGCTTACGGACTGTAAAGGAGGGAAAAATGTTGTACGTGCCCTTTAGGAGAGAAGCACTATCTCTTTAAGAGAATCAAAAGCCGACCGTGTGTACAAAAAGACAGAAACGTGCTTGTGTTGAACCGTGGCTATATTTTCTACTAAAAGTTGCAAAAATGAAGATGGACATGTTTCTGGCAGTTCATTATTAAGGGTGCGACAGATACATATAAAAAAAATTAAACCTGTATAAAGGAAAAAAAATATGTATTCGACAAAGTTGCACTAAAGATATATCACATAATTTAACCAATTATTATGCATGTGACTAAAGGCAGAGGATCATAAAGTCCGTTCGACGTCACGCGGTTTGCATCCTGTGGGGACTATAAATATCCACAGCAAATTTCATAATAATAGTAGTTGAGATGTTTAAGTCAAGCTACGTTTTCACAGATAAATAGCCATCTTCTACTAATACAATTTTCATATCTGGGATAAAAGTCCCAGATGAAGGATGAAGACGCAATCAATCAAACATAGGCTGAGAAAGCGGGTTACATTTACATTTTCTTTAGCCGTTTATTCAGGGTGACTTACAGCAGCAGAATGAGCCTCAGCTCCTCCATCAGCGGCCTCACAGACGTCCAACAGGAAGGCAGTCAAAGGTCAGAGGTCACTGTGGCGAGACAAAAGATGGAGCAGACATCCCTGTGAGCCTGACAGGAGAGAGGTGTTAATGAAACCAACACAGCAATAGAGAAAATAAAGACGTGGTCTAATGAAAACCCGAGTGCTGTCCGATCTACGGATTACATATTTTCCCTTTATGGAGTCATGTGTTAATCCCTGCACTGAACTGGTTATTCCAATTGATTTCCCATGTGTTAATCCGGGCTAAGACTCGGCAAGAAACGCGCCTTTTCAGGACAGAAAATAGGTCAAGTGTCCAGACGGTGTCTTGACCGACCGCCGTGTCCACACCTTCATTTGCATTTTTTGACTTTTCATAATTACATGCCCAATTATCCCCTGCTTGGTGGCCTAGTTTGCATGGCTGCTTTCAAATTGAGTGGAAGCAAACGGGCTGATTGGCTTTTTTATTTTTTCAAAAGAGCTGCGAAGATGTCAGAACTACAAAATCCAGAGTCCAGGCTCTAGTTAACTAAATCTTTGACTACGGCTTAAATCTGAAAGTCAGACTATAGATATAGACAGTGGTGGAAAACATTCCGTTGTTTTACTTAAATAAAAGAATACCACACCACAAGTGTACCCAATTGTAAGTGATAGTTCTGTATTAAAAAATTAACTTAAACTTTTACTTAAGTAGAAGTACATACATATTATAAGCAGAATGCACCTGGAATCAAGAAGTGTACATGTACAGTATATTTGGTTTGTTTGAAATATCAATCTAAAAAGTAACAAGTAACAGATGTTACATTAGGTGGACTTTAAGCATTTCAGTATTTACAAAACTTCAGAAAGTCAACCAAACGTGAGTAAAGTACCAACAGGAGCTTTAAAGTGCCCATATTATGAAAAAATTTTCTGGGATTTGGGGTGTTATTTTGTGTCTCTGGTGCTTCCACACTCATACAAACTTTGAAAAAAATCCATCCATGCTGTTTAGAGTGAGATACGGTTTCTGAATGTGTCCTGCCTTCAGTCTCTGGGTGAGCTGTTCAAAATCGACACGGCTTGTGACGTCACAAGCCGAAACAGGCTAACCACAACCATTAGCTCGTAGCGTTAGCATGCTAACGCTATGGCTAACGCTAGCATGCTAACGCTAGCATGCTACCTCGTTCTCAATAGCAAAGCACTACTACAACACACACAAGTTCACCATAATCTACAAAAGAACTACTTACATGTGCGCCCTCATTTAGAAGTCTCCCAGCTAATCCTGCCTTGTAACTGACTGAAGTTGTAGAAACAGCCTTTCTTTTACTGTCTATGGAGCTAGCTAGCTGACATGATCTACATCTGAGCTACTGGGCATGTGCAGTGCAATCAAAGATAGTACAGAAGAAGAAGAAGAAAAAAAGAGGTCTCACTCTGTAGCTAAAACAGAGACCAGCTGAAAAGAGGATCTGCAGCAGTGAGAGAGAGCACTGCAGTACAACACAAATATGGTGTTTTTTGAAAATTAAACCATGTTAACTTATTCTGGTACAACCTTAAAATACAATTATGAACCTGAAAATGAGCATAATATGGCTGCTTTAAAGATGTTCAGAAAGTTTGTCAAAATATGATGTATAAAAAGCTTTAAGGTTCACCCAAATCCCAACCTAAAAACACATTTCACTTACCTGTACAGGCATGCAGACCGTTTGGTTTATTTGCCGGTTTGAGATCTCCAATATCTCCCAGACCCGGACACTGTGGAGCTCAAAACTTTAAAAAGTTTACATTTGAAATTTGTTCCCCAAAACTAATTAAATATGAATACATTTTTATAAAGAACAAGTATGGAGGCTGCAATGTGCCAATAGAGTAATTAAACACGACATTTTGATCATAATGAATTAAAGGTGCAGTAGGTAAGACTTATAAAACTAACTTTGTCATATTTGCTGAAACTGACCCTATGTTGCAGTAGAACTACATGAAGCAGGTCATTTAAAATTTGGCTCCTCTGGCTCCACCTAAAAAAAATCCACCATTCCCTGTTCAGATGCAGGGAGGGGGGGGGTGTGTGTCTAACTGCGTGTCAATCACTGCTCATGCACACGCATTCATTCTCCCTTGTGGGGGGAGGGGCTTAGGAGACAATTTTGGGCTTTAGCAGAAAGGGAGGAGGGACTGAGAAGTTGTCGATGTTTATATTTTTTGGCTAAGTCCTGGATCTTCACAGTCCTACCTACAGCACCTTTAACTTGGCGAATACAATCCTTTTTTAAATTACTGATTAAAGAGAAGGACAAAACCATTAAAAAACACCTAAGTTCTAAGTTTAAATAACCATGTAAATCACAGATACAGTGACAACATTATACATTGAGGTGTACTGAAATAAAACCTTCAATCCTGTCATTGTCTTATTTGAACATAGCAAAAAATAAACACTGAACACATCTTTGTTATTTTCACTAAGGTATAGCATAAAAGTAAGGCTTTATTTAATAAGGCTTAGGAGACCATTTTGGGCTTTAGCGGAAAGTGGCAGAGGGACTGAGAAGTTGTCGATGTTCAAATTTTTTGTGTAAGTCCTGGATCTTTGCTACTATAAATGATTTAATTGCATTTAATTGCATCAAAGAGATGCATCAATAAATGTAAGTGTAAGTAAAAACAATGCAAAGATTATTACATTTGCAAATTCTTTAAATGAAAGAGGAAGAAAGACCGTAACAGAATGCCTTATTCATGTAACATTTATTACACTTTTATTAAGCAAAAATGGTTTTATCAAAACAAGCTTTCACAAACAAGTGTGTTTTGTAATCATAAATGTCAGCTCAAGCATTAAAAGACAAAACAATAAAAACCGTGTTCATGTTGGAGTTTTACCGGGAGGTAAATTAAACCAATACTCAGATCACTACCGTGTTTAAGTGCTGTTCTCTTTAGCTCAATTTTTGTTTAGTTGCACCTGAATTTGTAAAAACATTTAACGTCAGATCCAGACCTACAAATCTAACAAAATATCAAACAACACGCTGCTGTTTAAAACCCTCTGGAGATCCACATAGAAACATATCCAGTATAAATATGGATATAGTATTTTTTTTAAATATATAGCAGCCCTCTCTCTCTTTTTTACCCATTTAAAGCATGTAACAAACCGTTTACAGGATAACCATATCGCCCACAAAAATAAAATAAATATCGCTCAGGTGCCAGACATAAATACTCATTAGTCTTTAAACTTCATCCAGGTTCCACAAATACAGAATTCAATTCACCGTAGGGTTGTGCGGCGGTGGGAGTGTCACTTAAATAGCCCCTTTGTGTGACGTCCTGTTGTGTTCTTAAACCCCCCCCCCCAATGAATCAGAAGTAGACTTTATATTTTTATTTATATTTCACAATTATTGTTTTCTGTCAGATCGTTTATAGATCGTTTATAGATCTCGACATTTCCGAACGCACTTAAAGGCAGCTTCATTTCACGGAGAAAGACGAGAAATGGCAGCGATGGCAGGGCTTCTTTAAATTTCTAATGCTTAAAATAGTGTTTGATCAGTCGACCTTTTACAAATCTTCACAGAATAACTTTTCTCTGAAACAGTCGATGCCGGTGAAACTATTTCAGTTTAGCACCGATTTTATTTTAGCCAAACTCAGGATGTTAATGTCTGCAGATTACTGAATGTGATCACCAGCTGCCTCTTCAGCTTTTTGACCTAAAACTAACAAACATGGTTTTAAAGTATCGCCAAATTGTGATCAAATTTCAACACAATAAAAATAACACTCTGATTTAAACATTTGACAATTTTTAACAATAACAATTGACTTTTTCCCGTATTTAGCCTTTTTCCCCTTTTAACCTTTTACATATATCTTTTTTTAATTACACAACTAATATTAATTTGATCAGCCCCTGGCACGGAGGTGAGTCTGAGTGTGTCGAAAGATCCAGTTTGGATAAAGTTAAGTGAAAAAGCAGCTGACAGCATGTGGACTTTACCAATTTTCTCTTGACTTGTTGTATAGCATTTACAGTGATTACTGATCTGCTCTCTACTCCAGCACGGTGCTCTTGGATACGAAGTTAAGTCCTTCCTCCTTCAGTCGGGCCAGTGTCGGCTCGTAGACATCCTTCGTCAACGGAACCACAATTCCCTTTGTACTGATTTCACCTGCAGAGAGAAAACACACGGATTTAGGTTCAAACTTCAGCAAACAATTACTACAAATTAATGAAAAATTTTCAACTTTCTAGGCAGCCTCTGGTTTCAGTTCAATTTAGAACATACAGCAACACAGACTGATGAGAACATTAGCTTCGCAGACTAAAAGGATTAGCTAACGTTAGCTTCACAGGCTGAAAGTACAAACGCCGGCTTCACAAACTGATTAACCATAGTTACGGTCACATACAGACAAACGTTATCTTTATCTTTACAGACTTAAAGGACAAACTAACGCTAGCTTCACAAAATGACAAATCAAAGCTAATTTTGAACCTGACAAACTAACGTTAGCTTCACAGACTGGCTAACTAATGTTAGCTTCACAACCTAACAAACTAACGTTAGCTTCACAACCTGAGAAACTCATGTTAGCTTCACAGACTGACAAACTAACGTTAGCTTCAAGAACTGACAAACTCATGTTAGCATCACAGACAAATTTTTGAAAAGTTTTCTTTAAAACCTGTACCTGGTTGGAGGTACACGTTTCCAAATATTGTGCACTTAAATCAAATATATCATTAAGCGTCTCTTGGTTCTCCATACAGTGTAGTCAAGCTTTTGTAGTTCAAAAACGATTGTATTGAACTTCATTATATTTTGTTTTGTGTGATTGGTATTCACACCTTTACAGTTTTTGTGTGTCATAGTTTTATTGTGTTTTTTTTTAATTTATTTTTTTTATAGTTAGCATTTAATTCAGAAACAATTTTCCTGACTGATATCACTGACCGTCAAGGACCATGCGAGCAGCAATGGCTGCTGGGTATCCTACAGTCTTGGCCATGGCGGAGAAGCCGCTGGGGTCGCCGTACACCACTAGGCTAATGTGTTTGGTCTCCAGCTCGCCAGTTGGGTGGCGAAGCCCAACGTCGTTCCGCAGGATGATCATGTCTCGCTCACCCTCACCTAAACCAGGGAGAGACGTCATTAATAGTTTATGTACTAGTACTACATTTGGTACTTGTGGTCTTCTGATTTGTGGTAGTAAAATGAGCTTGTGTCTCACCGAAGGAGAGTTTGGCTTCCAGATGTTTTGCCAGAGCAGCCAGCACGCTGTCGGCGTGAAGCGCCGACTCGTCGCTCAGCATCCCAAACCTGAACACACAGAGACAGAAAAACATGACTTTTCCACACAATAGAATAACCTTCACAAAGCCGTTTCAAAAGGATTAGAAAACGACTCTGCTTTACAATCCCGGCTGTGGCAGCCCACACATCCTTGGCTAAATCTTAAGAGATGAGCAGTTGCCTTTTGTCGCTGCTTTGCTGGTGAATTGAATAAATGAACAACAAGTCATTCAATTTGAGCTGCAAATAAGTTGGCTTTTTAAGCTTTTAACTGCACAAATGGAATGTTTCCAACAGTTCACTTTTACCGCCGGAGGAATCTACGCTTCAATGCCATCGTGGCTCCTTTACCTTCACCGCTAGCAGCAGCAGAACAATGCCGGCATGGAGCCTTGGTCTGAAGAGACCCCTGGAAAAGTTGATTTAACGCTACACCACTTCAGGCGTCCTCATTTCGAGGGAAGTGAAAAATGTGCAGAAGAGGAGCAGCTTCAGCCTTGTTCTCAGCCCACAATCCACAGCACCAACGCTAACTTTGAAGAGTAGCAGACGTCAGCATCTGCCTCATCCACTCAGAAAAGCATCAGAAGAAATGGACATCTAAAGAACTTGTTCAAAGTAAGGCTAAACAATATTAACGTTTCTTTATCGTCGATAAACTAGTGATATCAACTGGCGCAATAAACACATCGCAAGATGCTGCGACATATCGCAAAAGGCACTCCAAGATTGTTTTTGTGTTAGTTGAAAGAAAATATCAGTAGAACACTGCACTATAAAATGTGACGGTCATTCTTTTTTTTAGTGGTGTTTTATATTCAACTCAATATTCATTTTGTTCTATAAAAGAAAATGATTTCCTTTCATTTGTTTTAAGTTAAGCAAGCAATTTGTTGTATTTCAGCAGAATACAGAACGTTGGACCGCCATCGTTGTTTTGTACTAACAGTCGCGGCCATCTCACACACCTAAACCACGCCTGTAGCTGCCAGTGGCTCCTCCGCGGACGCTGATTGGTTCGGACACAAACGTTTTTACTTACAGCCTGACAAGATGGATTTTCATGTGCTATGTGATCCGCCGATTCTCACGAGAATCCAGTAGCCGTGCAAGGTAAGACTAACCCGGGACCAATCCTGAATTGCTGGTTTTTTGCCTCTCACCATCTCAGGGTGTCCATCACAAAGTCGTCCTTTCCGATGCGTTCATATACGGCTTCCTCAAAGGCATCGTGGGAAATAGAAGAGGACAATCCCATCTGCTTACAGAGAAGCGCTTTCTGTATAGATAGATAGATAGATAGATAGATGAGGAAAATGAAATCCCCAAAGCAGCCAGATACACTAAAACAACAAAATACAATGACAACAGGTACTATGTGAACAAAGTTAAAGATGACACTGAAATAAAGAAGCATAAATATATGAGAGAAGAGGACATTTTTTTACTGTGGGTCCTCCAAAATGATCACATTCATGTGTTGTTTCCTATCTAAAAAGCTCTTCTTCAGCTCCTAGTCTGTCTCCTAGCTCCACTATAATTCCTAGTCTGTCTCCAAATTCTTCTTTACCCTTATTGCCTGTATCGTAAAGCTCCTCTTTAACACCTAGATCGTCTCCTTACGCTCTTCCTTAGTTCTTAGACCCTCTCCTAGCTCCTCTATAGCTCCTAGTTTTCCCCCTAAAGCTCTTCCTTAGTGTATAGTCTGTCTCCTAACTCCCTTTAAAGCTCATTGACTCCTACACTGGGTCTTAGCCGGTGACAATTAACCTACTAAGCTCAAAGGGATAAAAGAGGACAAACATCATCTGCTGTAAACTCTGATCGGTGTCAGAAAGCCTTGGCTCACTGCAACCTTGATGTTGACAATAAGCTACTGACAGTTATAGCCTCTCAGTGGAGTTTTATGAAACTGAATGACAGGCTGGAGAAAGAAGCAGAAGTCACTGCTCAGAGGCTGAATGGATCCTCAGCGGAGGCTCTTACCCAGGAAACAGGACATGAAGTAGGCTGCAGGATGGGGCAGGGCTCGCTGTTGATTAGGCCCAGTTTGACAAACCCAGTCATGGCCTTTGTGAAGCCCTGTGGCACAGAACAGGAGTCAACAGTGACCACATTTACAGGGAGACGAAAACTGGTTCGGTTTGCGTTCACACCGCACTTTGTCAAACACCAGGGTTAGGGTTAGCGTTGCCGAACATTACTTAGTTCCTCGGTGTGAAATGTGAGGATTTGCTGCTTTTCTGTGTTTTTATATCATTGCCGACTGAAAATACTGCGGTTTTTACACTTTGTTTCAGAAAAATCTAAACCTTTTAAGGCATCAACTTGGGTTGTGATGTAACATTTCTACCTACATTACTGGTCAAAAGTTTGGGGTCACTTAGAAATTTCCATTGCACTCCATTACAGACAGAATACCAGCTGAGATCAGTTGCATTGTTTGTTTAATCAGGGCAGCAGCTTTCAGATTACATTATGTGCAAAAGGGTTCTCGACTGTTGTAGAAAGTGGCTGATCTTTAATGCAATATCTACATCCATTATCAGCAACCATTCATCCAGTGTTCCAAAGGCTCATTATGTTTACTAATCTGATATAATTTTAAAAGGCTAACTGAGAAAACATTGGAGAACCCTTTTGCAATTATGTAAGCACATAATGTAATCTGAAAACTGCCCTGGTTAAAAAAAACAATGCAGCTGATCTCAGCTGGTATTCTGTCTGTAATGGAGTGGAATGGAAATTTCTAAGTGACCCCAAACCTTTGACCGGTAGTGTATATTCTGACATTTTATAGACAAAACAAATGATTGACTACAACTTATTACTGTAGTTGAGGAAAATAATCTGCACATTAATCAACAGTGAAAATAATTCTTCACCAACTTAAGCTAAAGTCTTGCCTCTGTGATTTCACACACAGAACATTTCTTTAACAGGTTGCTGCAGAACAGTAAAAAACAAGCTGGTCAACTAGGTTAAGCTGAAACTTCCTATGATAAAGTGAGTGAGTGAGTGAGTGAGTAAGTGAGTGAGTGTTGTACCTTGAAGCGGAGTGTTCCTCTGATCAGTGTGTGTGCTGTCTGGATGCCGTAAGGCTCGGCGTACGTTGTGCTGTCACGGTTTGGAAAGGCCTCCAGGTTGAAACCAGGAAGGAAATCCATCGGCATGCTGGACTCCATCAGAGACCCGCCAGCCGGGATGCTCACCACCTGGACAAAATCACACAGACAGACAGAGAGACAGACACAGACAGACACACGCAGACAGACACACACAGTGAATTTCTCCTGTTGATTTAAACACTGTAATTATAGGAAAATACTTCTTGCATATTAGTAATTTCTGGGCCTCTGTACCTCGTTGTCTCGGAGGAAGATGGCGGGGCTGATGGTGTTGAGGAGGACGCCGTACGGACTCCAGCTGAACTTGTAGCGAAGAGGATTGTCTGAACACTCGGGAGCAGGAAGGCCGCCGCAGAACGAGCTGTAGGACTCCACCTGAACAACACCATCATTTATATCGCCAATTGGTTTTTCGTCAGTCAGTCAGTCACTTCACTGATTAATCTACTTATTGTTTTTAAACTTCACTACGGTATTTTGAAATATATCTTAGACTTGTTTCTTACTAACTCATCAGCCGACATTTACACTAAGGCCCAGTTCAGACTGCCTTCATTTTAGATTTTAGAAAGTCTGGACAGCAAAAAAACACATGAAATGCAAATTTTGCAAGTCGGATTCAATCTGAGGAGCAGGTCTTAATTTAGATAAGCAAGTTTAATCCCAGGTCAAAGGTCTTTTTCAGGTTGTGTTGAACTTTTCTGATTCAGGATGAACTCCCCTCACTACATCAGCTCATGTCTGACTGTGTGGACTAAAACCTGTGTGAAATTAAGCAATTTGAACATGTGGACATGTGTGACACACACAGACGCGCACACAGACACACACACACACACACACACAGAGTGAGTGTTGACTCACGGTGCAGCCGTCGGCTTTGGCCTTGTCGATACACTCCATGGCCAGCATGTGATCGATACCTGGGTCCAGTCCCATCTCATTCACTATGGTGATGCCCGCCTCCTCCGCACTGTCACACACACACACACACACAATATCTTGATTAAGGCCCTGTAAAACACATTTTCTTTACCAGTCTAAACCAGTTAACTAGCTTTAAATGTAATTTTCTGATAGACGTTTGTGCCATTTTGTTTACATAGTTTGTTTAGTCGTGTTCTGTCACTGATTAACACATTTTTAATTTCACTTAAGAGGACTTTGAAGAAAGAATGTTTCTTGACTACCTTTGAAACCACAAAATCACAGAGAAGCCAAACTCGTGGCTTGGTGAAAAAAGTTTTCCATCTCAGTTTTACAGAAACAAAAAAGTAAAAAAAAACTAATCCTGTTCCAAAGCTTTGTTAGGCTATTTCTCAAAGAGTTAATAAAACCTCCCTCCCTGAGCTCCACTGAGAGGTGGAGCAACAGTGGAAGAGGAGAGCTGCATCGTCAAATATCCTGAAATGAAAGTGAAAGTTTGTCTGAGCGACAGCAGCGCTGCAGTCGAGACAACTCTCTCTGTTTCTCTCTAAAGAAACATTCAGCTGAATCCAGCAGCTTTTTCTCAACAGCAGAATCTCTGCCAAACACTGGTGAGTACACGGAGACAAACTGCACTCACTAAATATGTGCTCAAAGTTAAACCAGGATCCAGAACAAAGAAACAAAGTAATAGTAGATACAGTAGGCCTGCTAAAAGCTAAGTAGCCTAGCTTAGCTTCCCTTTGGAGTTGGCTGTGGTGTCTGATTTAATGTGTCAATTTTGTTCAATGATTATATAAAAAGGTACAAAATTACACGGGAGTGTGACTTAATTCTCTGCCCAGGACGCCATAACGCCACTACTGTATATCTTTACATAGAAAATAGTTGGTTGCTGCCATCTGAATATCAAGCCCCTTAAGTATTTCGCTTTTCTGCTACTTAATACGTCAACTACACTACCATTCAGAGGCATATATTGTACTTTTTACTGCAGTGGTCTGTGCAGCTTCAGGTAATTATAATGGACGTTCTCTGCTGCGTGCATGCTGCGGCATGTGTCGTGCTTGTGCTCTGTGCGTTTGTCGTAGATTCGGTTTTTCCACCTCCGATGTAAAGGAGCGTGAGACCAGACGGTCTGAGATATCTACCACATCAGCAGAGCAATAACGTAATGTGTCAAACCATTCTATAATAAGTGTTGTGGTGCTGCAGAGACGTCCCGGCCTACACACCGTATCCTACAGACTTGATAACAAATCCTTGTTTGGTACAGATCCTCGCAAAAAAACACACTATAATTATTTACAATTTTTAATTTTAATATTTTTTTTAATGAAAATGAGAATAATAAGAAAATTATCATTCCTTCCAATATCGTGAATCATATTGAAATCGCATTATCAGTCAAAATAATCGCAAATAGATATTTTCCTCATATCGTGCAGCCCGATTTAAGACATCCAATCAGTTTATAATTTTTTTTTAACGTTTTGTTTTTATACTTAAATAACTAACAAGCAGCTTACAGCTATAGTCATGTAAGTGAGTGGTAGCAGGCAGAGATCAGTCAGAGGCAGCCTTCAGAATTTATGTAAAACCGCACCTCCACTTGTATAGTCTCAAAAAAATCCACCAACCAAACGCAGTCTGATCTGAACGAGTGCTAGTTGACTCACTTCATATCTGCTCCAGTCTTCAGCTGAAAAGTTGTCAGATCAAACTTTAACAGTGAACTCCATGTGGTTTCCCCACGTTTTCATACTACTGGTTACTGTGACAACTACTTAATGCCAGACCAAATACCAAAAAAACACTCGGGGCATCCATCCAGGACCTGACTGCATAATGAGCTGTTTTAGTAAATCAAACGCTGAACATATGCAGATTGAGGCTGCAAATAATTCATTTTTTCTTAATAAATTTGGACCTCAGTTGGGTGCAATATAATGACCAAATTTAGGATGGCTCTTCTTATATTACTTTAATCATAGTTCCATTGTATGAAACAAATAATCAAAAGATATGCAATTACAGTTTTTCACACTTTGTCCTCAGATTGTCCAAATGTCTGCTGCCAGCTGTCTGCTGACTGAAGATCAGTTTCTGTGCTCCATCTGTCTGGATGTGTTCACTGATCCTGTCACCATACCATGTGGACACAACTTCTGTAAAACCTGCATCACTGATCACTGGGATAGAAATGTCCAGTGTCAGTGTCCCAACTGTAAAGAGGCTTTCAACACCAGACCTGAGCTGCGGGTCAATACTTTGATCTCTGAGATGGCTGCTCAGTTCAGACAGTCAGCTCAACAGAAAGTCAGCAGCAGCAGAAGCTCCGAGCAACAAGTGTCCAAACCAGCAGAAGTTCCCTGTGACGTCTGCACTGGAACCAAACTGAAGGCCCTGAAGTCCTGCCTGGTGTGTCTGGTCTCCTACTGTGAGACTCACCTGGAGCCTCATCTGACAATGTCAGGTCTGAAAAAACATCAGCTGATCGACCCTGTGGAGAACCTGGAAGGCAGGATGTGTACGAAGCACGATAAACTGCTGGAGCTGTTCTGTAAGACCGACCAGATGTGTGTCTGCATGCTCTGCACTATTTCAGACCACAAGACACATGATGTTGTTCCTCTGAAAGAAGAATATGAAGTTAAGAAAGCAGAGCTGGGGGCTGAAATTCAGCAGATGATCCAGAAGAGACGACTGAAGATTCAGGAGATCAAACACTCAGTGGAGCTCAGTGAGGAAGATGCAGACAGAGAGATAGCAGGAGGTGTTCAGGTCTTCACCGCTCTGAAGGCGTCTGTTGAGAGAAGCCAGGCTGAGCTCATCGACACGATCAAAGAGAAGCAGAGAAAGATGGAGAAACAGGCTGAAGGCTTCATCAAAGAGCTGGAACAGGAAATCTCTGAGCTGAAGAAGAGAAGCACTGAGGTGGAGCAGCTCTCACACTCTGAAGACCACCTCCACGTCCTCCAGAGCTTCACGTCCCTGAACGCTGCTCCACCCACCAAGAACTGGACAGAAACCATCATCCGTCCACCACATGAGGGGACGGTGGTGAGAGCTGTCAATCAGCTGGAGGAGACGCTCAGTAAACAGATGAAGAAGCTGCTCGCTGAGGCTGAGCTGAAGAGGGTTCAGCAGTCTGCAGTGGATGTGACACTTGATCCTGATACAGCACATCCAAACCTCATCTTGTCTGATGATGGAAAACAAGTTAAACATGGTGATGTAAAGAAGAATCACCCAGACAATCCAGAGAGATTTGATACTTGTCCAAATGTTTTAGCAAAGCAGAGTTTCTCTTCAGGAAGATTTTATTACGAGGTTCAGGTTAAAGGGAAGACTCACTGGTATTTGGGAGTGGCCAGAGAGTCGATCAACAGGAAAGGAAGCATCGCACCAAGCCCTCAGATTGGCTACTGGTTAATATGTTTGAGGAATGAAAATGAGTACAAAGCTCGTGCTGACACTGATGTCCTTCTCTCTCTGAAGTCTCGGCCTGAGAAGGTGGGGGTGTTTGTGGATTATGAGGAGGGTCTGGTCTCCTTTTATGACGTTGATGCTGCAGCTCTTATCTACTCCTTTACTGGCTGCTCCTTCACTAAGAAACTCTACCCACTCTTTTGTCCTTGTAATAACAATGGTGGTAAAAACTCTGCCCCTCTGATCATCTCTCCTGTCAATCATACTGAGTAGAACCATTTGATTTCCTACAAAAATTCCTAATGGTTATGTAATAACTGCCTAAATAGCGGTTTTACTTCACATGATGGTAATGTCTTTTTTGCTATTTTTTTTAATTATTAAATAGCATAAGGGCTCAGCCTTGTGCTCAAACACACCAGGTTGATTTGTGTTACATATTATTCTCTAATCGTTTCTAATAGGTGCAACAGCTTTCTTCAAGACCATCAAAACACCACAAATAATTTTATATTATAGAAAAGAAGCACTGGCAAAAGTCATATGTTAATTTGGCAAATTCAAAACTTTGGCACAATTATTGAGGGGAAATGTATTAATAAAAGCAAAATGGAAATAGCTTGTCTGTGGTTTTTGTTGATGCCCTAATTGTTTAATGTGTAAGATGCTGTATTTTCTTCCAGGTCTTGGACTGAACTGTTTTGTTGTCTTTGGTATGGTGATGGTATGTTCCATGGGTGCTTTACTGTCCACTAAATTCATCTTGTGCCAAAAATGATGTCAGATCCAAACCTAAAAGGCCATAAAACCTCTTCTGCAGCAAGAGGCGGTGCAACACTGGAAAAGGAGAAGAGCTCAACTTCCACGTGTTTCTCATGAAAGAAAAATCAAACTGGCAAGAGTCTCTGCCAAAAACTGTGAGTACAGCTGATAAGAATTACTGATTTTCAACAACCAGCATTATGTTAACACCCCAGCTCCACTCAGAAAGAAAGTAACGTTTTTGTTTCATACTATTAATTCAAATTAAAAATTGAATACACGTGCAATGTAACACTGTGACTTTTGTCCAAAGAGTGTAGATATGTCCAACCATCAGAGAAAAAGGGAGCGAGGGTAAGAGAGAGAAGCAGTGGTCGAGCGAGCAAGAGAGTGAATGAAGAGAGGGAGAACCGTTAGGGAGAACAAAGCAGTGAATCAGAGGAATAAAACATTATTTTCTGATTGTTTCATGGCAGTTATGTTACCCATAACTACATATTATAACCCGGGAACACACCGTCTGTGAAGCGCCAATCGCCATAAACATGGGTGTTGTTAATTTTGAAATTTGTTTTATTTTGTAGTTTATTTTGTTGTTGTTTATTTTTGAAGTATCCGGTTGCGCTGTGGCCTTCCTGTATTTGATTCCCTACCTGGCTTGAAACATTCGCTTGCAGCTCGTGGAAGAAATAGAAAAGACGCTGTCACTGCTGTTCGCAGCCGGTGTGGCCAGACAGATGAAAATAGCTCCACGCTTCTGCGTCCAGTATGTTTTTGACGTAACTGTGATTGTGAGCTGGCAGATGGACTGTAGATGAAAAGTTTGCTTAAAGCAAACTCTGGTACAATACAATTAAGTGCAACATTTATGTTTAATATCGTACATGGCTCATTACAAATTAAATATTCCTTGTTTATTCTCCTTCAGACATCTTTAAAGAAAAACATTGTTTCTAATGAAAAGTTCAATTACATTGGTAAAAGTTCTAAAGCACATGTAAACATATCCTGTTTAATCTGTGTCTGTTGTGTACTTCACCTGCTCTGCAGCTCCCTCATGGCAGGACTCAGGTAGCTGGCTGTCACCATGTTTACCTTCCTCTTGATGCAGTGTTTGGCGATGAGCGGGTGAAGAGAGTATGGCAGCATGCTGAGGAGTCAGGACAGAGAGCGGATGAATTTATCTGGCATGTAGCAGACTGATGAAAACTGAGCTAAGTCTGATCATGTAAAGTTGAGCCTGAGATGTCCACACATCTACATTTTTCATTCATAGTGAGAAAAAAATAACAGCTTTACAGAGCTATGGAGGCTACAGACTTTCAATAATATTCAATTAGGAACCAACAAAGAAAATGAACTACAATAAAGAAAACAAGGAGCACTTGCTGGATTCCCCACTGGGTCCAGGCTTTCATCATCTAAAATTTACTATTTTTACGCCAACACTAAATTTAATTGATTGTGACGGTTGCCCTAAATACCTAAATAGTCACTAAATGTTGCTAGTCACAATGCATTACTTATTTATTTATTCATATTTGTACCTCATCTGTGAATTGTCTTTTATGTGCTTTATATGACAAATAGTTATTTGAATTGATTTGAAACAGCAGCTGACGTGTTCTTCAGGCCCTGCCTCCTTTTGGGGGGTGTGTCCAACTAAAACAAATAGTCTAAAAATAAATGGGTCCACTTAACAGTGACTTTAGAGATCCTAAGAATAAAAAGGACACATTAAAATGCCCTCAAGTCTTTCAAGTTTACTTTAGGAAAAGAAATGACATCCATCCATCCACATGTTTGCCTTCCTGTAACAAAATATTGGGTTGTACAGCGTGACAGCAGTGCATGCTGTACCTGATGACCAAGTCGTGATCTTTGACCAGAGAGTCCAGGTGTCCTTCCTGGCTGCCGGCGTCCAGCATGACGGGAATAGTGTTGGGATATTTGGCTGCCAGCTCCTCTGCCTGCCTCAGCATCACCGACGCTAAGAGAAGAAACCGCAGTCAGTGGAATGTAGGGTTGAGTACCGAACTCTGTACTTAGGGTACCGACAAAATTACGTTAACTCACTCGTGTTATATCAGTCGAACTAAGATAAAGTTGTTACATATTTCACTTTTTTTCCCCCCACACATCACTTGTATGGCTTTTTAAGAGTTTGATAGACAAACTCACCAACAGTGACCTGGGTCTTCTCGTCACGAGTCAAATACTCAACGACGGGTCCCGAGACGTATCCTGAACCCAGCAGCAGAACTCTCTTCATCCCAGCCTTCTTCATGATCTGTGCCTTCTCCCTGAAGGATATTAGGAAACACTGACTTAGAGCCACGCCAGAAAAACGTCAAAACATAACACATCAGTGGGTCTCAGTAACTGTGTTTAAACTCTGAGTTACCCAGATTTGGATTTGGACAAACAACGTGAGCTTTTGAAGTTAAATGGTCAGCATTTCATCAAATTTAAATGAAACTACAAAAGAGATTTTTATCAAAATAATATTTGATTCATTTGATATGCAAATAAATACATTCATTGGTATTTATTCATTTGAATATTTAAAAATTGACAACACGAGTAACCTTAAAGAAAAACTAAATGAATTAATGAGAGTAAGACGGAAGTCATGTTGTTTGCCCCCCCCCCAAATTCAGCTGACGAACTTTCGAAACATTTGGGGACTTTAGCATCTAGTGTGCGCCCTTTTGACAGAAATCTAGGTTTCATCTTTGACCCAGCATTAAAATTTGATAAACAAATTAGTTCTGTTGTCAAATGTAGCTTTTTTCATCTCAGGACTTTTGCTAAACTAAAATCCTTCCTCTGTCGTAAGGACTTGGAGAGTTATTCATGCTCTTATTTCGTCTCATATTGACTACTGCAATTCCTTGTATTCTGGGATTTGCCAATCATCTTCATCACGCCTGCAGCTTGTCCAGAATGTGGCTGCTCGATTGTTGACTGGTACCAGAAGGAGGGATCATATCTCCCCGGTCGAATGGATTTTAAGGTAATGTTACTTGTTTTTAAGGCATTACGTGGATTGGCCCCTTTACATATTGCTGATCTCCTTACCCTACATCACTCCTCCAGGAACCTAAGATCGTTCCGTTTAGCTATTCCAGTCTCGGATGAAAACAAAGGGTGATCGTGCCTTCTCCGTTTATATTAGGTACTCCTCTACTGCCGAGATCTTTAAGTCTCGTCTTAAAACACATTTTTATTCTTTGGCGTATGATTTAGTTTAGGGACATTTGTATAGAAGTGTGTTGTTTGTATGAGGTTTATTGTGTCTATATTTTTATTGTCTTCCTCTGTTTTTATAACATAATATAACTTTGTACAGCACTTTGTTCAGCCTAGGTTGGTTTTAAATGTGCTCTATAAATAAATTGACTTGACTAAATTAATATTTTTCAATTAAATATTAAAACTATTGTTACTGTTTTTTCTATATTACAATAACAAGACAACTTTATAAATTACACATGCACAGAATAAAGAGTTTAGAATCTGATTCAGCGGCAGTGTCTGTTAAAGACGAGCCCCGATCACATATGTAACCCGCAGTGAAAATGGCCTTTTAATTAAACCAAATGCCTTCTCCAAACAACTGGATGCAGTTAAAAAGTCTGTGATTTTGCATGATGGATTATCTTAACACCATAACAACAATAACACCATAATGGAGGCATCATCCTGAGTGACCCGTGGCATTAATATATCATCACAAAGCGCCTCAACCCCCACCCTCCCCCATAAGTCAGACTCCCGGACCCGTTAGCTTTGGTCTAATTGGATGCGACGCTGCACACACGCACGAGTCGCAGCGGGACTGGCTGGAGGTCGCACTGGCGATCTGCCCGCCGCCGAGCCTCATCTTCTTAATTAAAAAAAGAAAAGAGTGACGTTCCCTCAGGAGGATTTCTCCCTCAGTTTACATATCTTAAAAGGAGCCAAACTCAATCAAAAGGATTAAGATTTGGTGGCATGGCTTGTCTGGAAAAATGATACTTGGGATCAATTAGGAAGAAAACTCATCAAGTCTTAGAGGTGGCCTAAATATGAGCGAGCAGAACTCTGTGAAAAACACTTGGAGTCTGAAGAAGAGGTTGAAAGCTGTTAATAAGACAATAAGACTGAAGAGCAAATCTGCACTGAGCCTAAAATGGTAATAATCTGAAGAAACAAACATTATTAAGGGTTATGGAGTCCGAATAGATTTGACAAGCTCATTAAAATGTTTTTTTTTAGCAGCAACATTGACTGAAGCTGCAGAAAAGCAGTGAGGTAAAATAAGCTACATGTGTCATCAATTGAGGAATTATCAAAGCAGATAAAAAAAAAAAAAAAAAAAAAACATTAATAAGGAACAAAATGCTGATGAGGATTTCAAGGAAATGATAAACATGCAGATGAATAATTTGTTTATTGTCTTATACAAAGTCAGAGGAGAAGATCTGTCTCATCTCGGTGCGTCCAGTGCAGAGTGAGGTCCAGGACCAGTTTGGCCTAGCTTGGCACAAAAACTGGGGGAAACGGCTAGCCTAGCTCCATTAAAAGTTAAAAAGCATTAAATTGGTGCGTAAACTGTCCGTAGCTGAATAGGGTAGTAGTGCTACTCTATTTTAACGTGGGCCATAATGGTGGTACTTAGAGAGCCTAATATTTTCTGAAGTGGTACGTGGTGTCAAAAGTTTGAGAAACAATGCGCTAGATGAGAAGTTTACAGACTTGTTAGCTAACAAGCTAGTCCCCAATCCATCAGAGTGCCACAGTTTGACTGGAAGTAACATCAGACTCTCTCATTCAGATATAGTTTCATCACCCAGCTTCAGAGAAAATGCCAGTGCAAAGTGTCCTTCTACTGCATTTAGGGCTGCAACGAACAATTATTTTCATTGTCGACTATTTTCTGGATTAATCGATTAGTTGTTTGGTCTATAAAATGTCAGAAAATGGTAAAAAATGTCAGTGTTTTCCAAAGTCCAAGATGAGATCAAAGATATTCAGTTTACTGTCAAAGAGGAGCGAAAAAACTAGAAAATATTCACATTTAAGAAGCAGGAATCAGAATGTTCTCTTCAGGAGATATAAAAGATTGCAGAAACTCCTGATTTCTCTGACTCGCGACACAAGGCAGCTTTGGAATTGTGGTTAGAAGGATTTCTCTTTTAATGGACGAAAGCTAGCAGCCTCTCTCTCTCTCCCCCCCCCCCCTCCCCCCCCCCAACACACTTCCAGTCTTTGTGCTAAGCTAGGCTAAACAAGTCTTGGACCAATCTCTGTAC
The DNA here is from genome assembly GCF_008315115.2 of Sander lucioperca. NCBI lineage: Eukaryota > Metazoa > Chordata > Actinopteri > Perciformes > Percidae > Sander > Sander lucioperca. The sequence continues at coordinate 33,975,449 of NC_050179.1, read as the reverse complement.
TACAGAAATCAAACAAATATTCATCTTCTCATCTGACTGCGGTGAAAGTTTAAAAAAAGGAAATGCTTAAACTAGACGAAAAAAAGACGAAAGAAGAAAATGTGTTTCTACCCGTCGATACCCGAAGGGTCCAGTGCCTGATCGTGGCTAGCAGCTGCGTCTTATTAGCACGCTTGCCATGCAAGGTGTTAATGCAGAGGCAGGTTGGCAGAGCAGACACCAGAGGGCAGCACTGTGCAGGAACAACGACAAGGGGACTGTTAGTCGCTACCAGTCCAGCTTAGGGGGCTTTCACACCTGCCTCATTTAGTTTGGTTGAATCGCACTAGAATTGGTTATCCCCCTTGGTGCGGTTCGTTTGGGAAGGTGAGAATGCGGCAATCACACTCGGGTGCACACCAAAAGCGGACCGAACAAGTGTACCAAGACCTGCATGATGAGGTGGTCTCGGTACACTTTTAATTGAACTGTGGAGCGGTTTGTTTGTACCTAATGTGCGGTTCAATCCGACCTCCTGTATTCCGAGCAGCAGACTGTGGCAGCTTGCAATGTTTCTCTGACAGAAACTGCAGTCAAGCTCGCCGTCACTCGCATTTCCACGGTCAAACCAGCCGCCGTTAAAGTTGGGAGACAAACACCGGCACAGCAGAGCGAAGTCTCGGTGACAATGTCTGATTATTTAAATGAAATGAGCTGGTTTGACCATAGAGATGCAAGAAATACGCAGATATATAATATCCACACAGGACCTTCTTTCTGTATTTACTTTCTTGCTCCCGCTCCAGACACATCCGACTAATAAGCGGAGTGGACGTTCTTGCGTAAGTTGTAATGACGCAATTTGGTACGCTTGGGTTTTTCCAGGTGTGAAACGAAACCGAACCACGGGGAAACCGCTCCAAGTTTACAAACTCATCATCTGATCCGGACCAGAGCAAACAAGCTATAGGTGTGAAAACGCCCTTACAGCACTGCCGACTGGCATCAGGAACCTAAGACATCACAAGCTGCAACGCTAGAGAAGGGTGAGTTAAAGAGGGAAAACAGCAGAAACAGGAGGCTACCAAGCACAAACATTGCTTGGCTTTAGTAAGCTGCTATCAACGGTAATGTTGAAACACTACAGTTCAGAGAGTTAGCACAGGTGAGCTACATTACAAACTACTTTACAAATTTCATCCATAGATTGGTTGCAGTAACTCGTAGATGGAACATGCGTGTGCCAAAGTCATTTTTTTCGACATTTTTATGAATAATTCAACTGAGAAATACGCTGAAAAATGTACCAAATACAGCATTTAACAGGCATACTGTGTAACATACTCACAGCTCCAGTGTGAAATAATCTTACCTCTTTTCTCGAAGTTTTTCAATGTATTCAAACTTTGGGGTGAGGACTCCGTTTGAGGTGATGACAGCCTTCAGGAACAAAGAAATGACATTAAATCTTTGTTATTATTATATTATATCTAGTCTATATTGACGTCTGTTAATTTACAGGATAGTTCCGGTGCCTCCGGGATGTCCCTCACTTCCAGCTTTCTTAGTTAACTTTAAACTCCGGTCGCATCGAGCAACATTAACCTTCCGGACCCGGAATCCGGATTAACGGAACCTTCCACGTTACACGCTGAAAATGCCAAGTTTTAAGGACAATTTGGATCGTGCAACAAGGCAGGCCTGCTTGGTTCGGTCGGGGAATGATTGTAAAGAGTTACAAAGAATATGTTTACGCCATTTAATCTCTAACTGGGACATTCTGAGAACTATTGGCGGGGATTTGCTATAGACAAAATACACACGGCGATACACTGGTAAGAGCAAATTGTATTGGCCGTTTTGTTTTGTATTTATTGTATATATGTATGTGTATATATATAAATTATAATTAAATATATAATACATCTCTGTAGTGCAGACTCTGTACTACACACTACACTAAATATTACATTTTAATAATAATAAATAATTAATAAATAACCAGCTTTTCAAAATAACAGTTGCAATGTGCAATTTTAAGCTCATTAAACCATTTTCAAAAAAAGTGCTATAACAATTGCTCCCATTATCCTCCGTGACACGCTCTCTTCCACTTTGCCCCACAACTCTTCCCCAAAACTGCGCTGATATAACAGAGCTCAGCCCACAGCTTCACACACTCCAGCAGATAGTATGCGTGAAATAAAAACAGGACACGTCATTTCACTGTGTGTAACTTAGAGTTTAGATTCTCGGCCCAAGCCCGAGCCCGACCAGACCTCGGGTCGGGCTCGGGCCGTTATTTTCCGCCACATCCTCGGGCCGGGCCGGGCCGCACCTGGGCCGGACCCTTGATCAAGCAATTTCTTTTTTTTTTTTTTATCCATTACCTTATTATCCTATTTGGGTGGGGAGATAGCTATGCCATAATCAGAAATATAATAAATATATATATAGGCTATATAAAAGTAACAAATGTGTACAAAAGTTAGGCTGCAGTTACAAAATGCAGCACGTGTCATGCGCGGAGTCTCCTCCTCTCGCACGCATCACACCGGGCCTGCTGGGCTGTATTGTGTATCTTAAGTGCAACATGGAGCTTGAAGATGTAAAGAAAAAAAGAAAAACAGGAGAATTAACTTTGAGCAAGTGTGGAGGAAAGTCGGAGGTATGGAAGCAGTTTAAACAAGTCGTGGGCAGTGACAACAACATGTTGTTCATCATTTCTTTTTTTTTTTTTACGTTTCTTCATTCAGATCCACTTGCGATCCGTTCCATTCTAAACAAACAGCGCAGTTTACATGCTTCATCCTTGTTGTATTATTCTAAACAGATTTCTGCAGTTCAAACAACTCTGAATTGTAGTTGAGAACGTCAGTTATAACGGCCCACGTATTAAAAAATTGTCGGGTTTAAATCGGGCTCGGGCTCATAATTACAGTTAATAGGTCGGGCCGGGCCGGGCTCGGACACAACGTGCTCGGGCAGGTTCGGGCTTGATTTTTTGGGCCGATCTAAGCTCTAGTGTAACTACGCTAATTAACTGTGTATTGTGAACCGCATGTAGTGATAAGATAAAAAAAAAAACGGACAACAGCTGCCGCACATTTGTTGACCGACGCACACGCGACGGTAAATTGGCGATTGTTCTCACGGACACACGCGCGATATCAACTGGCTAGTTATCCTCCAGACAGCGACGGACCACGTCTCTTTTTCTTTCTCTCATTTCGGCCGTGTGGCGCGCATGCCCGCTCGCAGTGTGAAGCGCGTCCACGCTATTGTCCGAGATGCACTTGGCGGATTTTTTTTTTTTTTTTTTTTGACGACCTAGTTAAGGCGGTAGGGTTCCCCAGCTTATGCGGGCCGCCTGAGCTGCAAAGTGCTGCGGGGAACCCTGCGAGGTGATTTCGTCTGACTTTGTCTGAGGTAAATAGCTCAACAAAATGTCTTCAAATTAGCCTTTTTTCATTTTCTAACAAAAACAATGTTTTGGACATAACGGTTTTCACCTGACAGTGACGAACAGCAACATGCTTCTGTAGCAAACGGTGAAATGTTTTATTACTCGTAATATTACATGACTTACGTCTCTGACTTGCGGGCTGAAGTCCTCTTCCTCCAGCGGTCTGGTGGCGTCTGAGGGCAGCTGATGATGACAGAACACTAAATTTAAGTCCCAGTTGCTTTGAACATTTTGACACCGGCCCAGTCAGGGGTTTTATTTTCGTGAAACCTGCTGCAGCGCTCTCCCACAGCAAACTCAACCAGAAGCAGAAATTGGATGACAACACCACCAGCTGTTTTTACCTCAAACCCATCTTACCATCTCCCAGATGTAGGGGAAGAGTCGGTCTCCAAAGTACTCTGTGGCTCCGATGGGGAGCTGAGCGGGCAGGTTGTCGATGGAGCACATGAGGATCCCGTTTCCCTCCACGCTGCCGGGACCAGAAGCATTAACATTACTCACATACAGTAGAATACACATATGTTTACACTTAGACTATATGAACCATTACACCCAAAAATGAAGAAAAAACATGTAATATTGCAACCCAACATCTGACATACATAAAGACAGAGCGCATTTAAGAAAGATCCCCCCCCTCTCAGCTTTTGTCTTCATAAAAGCTCAGTTTTTCGTAGGGATCGACAGATACTGGTTTTTAAAGGCCGATTATAGTTAATGAAACCGATAACCGATATTTGGAACCAATATGCATTCACAGTGAAAATGAAATGTTGGAATGTTACAAACTCCAACACAAAACTTTGTTTAAATGCTTTAAGCAATTCTTTAATAAAGTAGAAACGTTCACCATAATACCCAGTAACAGAGAGTCAGATAGTGTTGTGGGGGGACATGAAGTCAGACTCAGTGGTGAGTGAAACCGAAGCAGAGGGACAGACACAGAGCTGTAGCCAAGCCAAAGTAGAACACTTTTTAATTCATTAACTTTATCGGTTATCAGGCAAATAAAACGCCGATACACATAATCTGCCAAAAAACAGCCCGATAATCGGCCAGGGCCGATAATCGGTCTATCCCTAGTTTTTCGGGTTGGCAGTCTATAAAAATGCAAAGGTCAAGTGTGTGGGAATTTCTCCCATCTAGCGTTGAGATCATATATCGCAATCAACTCTCTCGCGCCACGCAGTTCAAAGTACGTATTACAGCTACGGTAGCCTTCACGCTTCAAAACGCCGCTCTCTTGCTCTTTTCAATATCCTTTTTCTTTTTCTGGGCAAAGAAGAAGACTCCTGTTCCTGAAATTTGGATTTTGAATACGTGTGGTCCTCCATGTTTCCTTTTTCAAACTTGCCGGGGCCGGGAAGTTACGATACCCATTAGCAGCATTAGCAGCACCTGTGAGTTTATCATGTGACAGCGAAAACGCGAAAGGCGGAGCAGTATGTCCTGTATGTCCCTTACCGGCTAACGTATTTCAAGATGGAGCATGAATATGGAGCGTCTACCCCAGTTCATGCGAATGCAAATGTAAAATTTCAAGCCAAAAGGAATACTTGGAATTGATGGTGGTAGTAAATATTCATGAAAAAGGACAAGTTTGTGAACGGGCAACACAGATTTTGATAATGAACAACTAAACACATTACACACTGGACCTTTAAGTCATGGGTTATTTACATTGTTGGTAGTGAATATCACCACAGAGCAGGCTTTGGACAGGTTTCTGTAGTTTGTAGTTAATGGAGACCGGAGAGTTCATTTCCCCTTCGGTGGGCGTGGCTTTTAGACAAGTGACTATACATTTAATAAACAGCGGAATGTAATCTAAACACACTGCATATTTTTGCCAACAGTTTTTTAAAGCTGAATTTTCCGCTTCATCCCCAGCACAGAAAAAAAAGTTGGTTCGCATGCAGCTTCTTTTATATGATTAAAAAGAGTACTCACGTAACTTTGTTGAAGTAGCTGTAAGTAATAATATTTTTTGAATGAACAAATGAACACCTAAATGTGTATGTTGGATGTTTTTGTTTACACTGGTCTAAAAATAGATCTGTGATGGAAGCAAAATAGCCCAAAATCTTAAAAATGACCTGT